>NC_090646.1:211450790-211777040 GCF_040937935.1 Hyperolius riggenbachi | reverse complement strand
AAAGACAACCGTTAGTATACGGCAGAAACAAGTGATTCTCACATGCTACAGTTCACAGTTCATATGTAAACAGCATTCAAATAACTTTATTTCAAAATGACAGACCACAGCCATGGTATGAGACCAAAAGTTCTACATAAAAAGAAAACATGACATATGACATTCGTAATACTTTCGTCATGTAACCTGGAAAGTATACATTGTAACATTAACTGAATAAACTGTGTTTGTTAATGTGTGTAACAGTAAGGAGAGTCTATACCTAACTGAATTCATAGACGTTTGTGAAACGGACAGTATGTCAAAAACCTAATAGAGGGGATTAATGATCTTAATGGAACAACCTGTCATGAGAAAGAGGTGGATCGGCTTACATTTTTACACAACTGCAGGCACCAGAAGCTGTTACGTGCTCCTTGCAGGCGTCAAGCCAGAGCACATGTACTGTACCAGTCATGAGCTTCTGTTAATGTCAGAGACACTGCATCCCCCCCCCCATGCATCACATGGATGCCATCACACGGTCACTGATAAGCTCATTCTCCTTTGTACAATGCAATAGGGAAGCACTTGGAAGAAAATGTGAAGTAAGGGCTGGTTTACACTGGATCAGCTGCAAGGAGCTTCAGGGCTGGTTTAGATAGACATCTGAACCAGCCGACCGCGGGAGCCTGGCGTCTCATTTCAAATGCTTTTCTGCAGCTGCGCTTGCCAGCGTGTGATATCTTTCATGGAAAGACACGGAAGCGTGGCAGTAAATGATCCTGAAAGCAACATGCTGCTTCCAGGATCGGCTAAGCGCCGGGCAGACTACGGCAAAAATTGTGATCAAAACGCACTGTGAGCGATAGCACGAAAGGCTGTCCATTTATCTGATTATCAGTACAGAGACGCCATCTTTGGGTGTGGGTGGGGACTTAAGTGCTTCCAGAGTCTTACGAGGGTTCCAGAGGGATGACAACACTGGAACCAGGACACTGAGGAAGGAACAGGAAGGCTCTTGAGGATCCAGAGCTTTCCGACTATATAGCTAAGTTTCTGACTTCTTTCACTACAGATCTGCTTAAATAATGTATATCGTGGTGGCCCAATGCACCTGTAGTGGAATCGCAAACTCACTCACTGCTGCACTTTGCCTGATGCACAAAGCAATTCTACCAGTATTAATGGCTGGTGGGCAGTGCATGTTACCCTACCATCACTGGAGTAACTACAATTCATGGGGCCCCTCAGCAGAACTGTGATGCACGCCCCCCCCCCCCCCCCACAACGTTCACACCCCTTTTCTTGCCTCCCTAGGTGCCCTTCACAGCCTGTGGGCCCATCTCGCAAGAGTCATAAAACCATAATGGCCATAATTATCTTCACACCCATAACAAGTGCAGCCACAAAACAAACAGCTGAACTGAGTATGTCCCCTGTATCAGAGGGAGTAAAGGTTAGTAGTTGCCCCCCTCCCCAACCTCCCGCCACCCCCCCCCCCCCCCAACCTCCCGCCACACCACCCCCCCAACAGCTCTGGGTCCCCCTGAGATCACAGAGGCTGCTCCCCTCTGAGCTGGGTCATGTTAAAAAGGACATCTGAAGTGATAGGAATATGGAGGCTGCCATATTTATTTCCTTTCAAAATATACCAGCTGCCTGGCAGCCCTGCTAATATATTTGGCTTCAGTAGTATCTTAATCACACCAGAAAAAAAGCATGTGGCTAATCCTGTCAGATCTGACAACAATGTCAAACACCTGATCTGCATTTGCTTGTTCAGGGTCTATGGCTAGAAGTATAATACTACGTACACACAATACAATTTTCCTGACAGATTTATTGTCAGAGCGACTATTTCCAACAGATCCGATCTGATCAAATTTACGTTCACTTCACTTCTATGGAAAATTGATCGGAAATCAAATCGGAACTGTTGGAAATAATCGATCCTGTAGCATGTGTACCTAGCATTGGAGGCAGAGTATCAGAAGGATAGCCAGGCAACTGGTATAAAGAAATACCGGTAGACTTAGCAGCCTCCATATACCCCTTCACTTCAGTTGTCCTTTAACATGCCCCTCGTAACCAAGTTTCATATATTTGATTTTATCTTCCACTTCCTGCTCTGAAGACAACAAACTGTGTTCTCACATCTTGTACATCAGAAAATGTAGAGCTAGTAGAAGATCTTCCATTCTCCTTTACGCTAACAATATAGCCTCATGCTAAAAAACAACCTCCAAACTGCTACCCATCAAGGCATTGTTTACATTAACTTCCTGTGACCACAGTTCCTGGTGCTCAATACCAATATCTGACATGCCCCAGTACAACTGCAATCAAAAGTAGGAAGAGCGGCACACACCACCCTCTCTATCCGAGGGACACTGTAGCCCAAGTCCCCTGGTCTAGCTAACCTAAGAATCCCATGTAATAGCTTAGTAATCAGAGAAATAATCACCCAGTAGGTAAAGCAATTGATCACTCCAAGACAGGAAATCAATTGGTTGAGTGACTGAATCTCTACCAACTTGTCTAAGTGATCTTTGTTAGGTTTCAATCTGAGTATTGCTTGAACTGCTAGCTTTGTATTACGGTACTTGACCCCTAACAATTCCTCAACCTTTCCTTCAGCAGTCATTGTCCAACTTGCCCAGTCACACTTTCGAATGACAAATTGCTCATCATCATATTGGTAGCAATAAACTTCAACAACATTCAGTCTGTGCATACACATATGCAATTTTTATTGGTCAATCACTGACTAATTTTTCCACATTCATGTAGTATGAGGGCCAAGAGATTTTGAATACTATGAACAGATTGTGTAGGTAAGCTAAGTTTGGCCAGTCAAAATTGGATGTGCGTACCAGGCTTAAGTGATTGAGTCAGTCAGAAAATTGGTACATATATGGAAAGTTTAGAGCACAGGGTTGAGATAAGGACCGTACACATGCTCAACCAAACCGCCTGATTGTGGTCTGTTAGACGACAATCTGGCGTGTGTACTCATGGCAAACGGCTAGACGAGCGACTGATAACAGGCTGTTTGCCATATCCATCCGGCGGATGAACTCACATGTCTGTTGGGGTGATATCATGCAGTTGGTTACATGTGTATAACATCTAATGAACAAAGCAATTGTTTTGGAATGCGGTCATGTCGTGCAGTCCGTTGTTTCGCTTGTGCACAGTATGTAAATTAGTTGGTCCCTCAGCTGAAGATGCATGGCAAATACAAGTTGTATAAACGTTTTGTTGCGGTGTCAGTCATGTTGTGGTGTTTAGTGGATGTGTGTACAAACCTACAGGAAGTGCAAATTCGAGTGAGTCACAGGGCAAGAGATGAAAGTGCGTGTGTGTTGGAGTGGGGGGATATTGTTTCCACACACAAAGCATGACAGCAGTCTTATTTGAAATGGTGTATTCTAGTCAATTTCAAATCCGCACTACAGATACATCCTTGCAAATATAGATGCAAAAGCACTATATAGACCCGTAGGCCATCTCCTATGCTTAGAGAACAAAGACGTCATACACATATATGCCAACGTTATATGCACCACCATCCACCGTACCTCCAAGGCCCATAGCCTGGGTGTCAACCTGGACTCTGCTCTCTCCTTCAGTCCCACATTCAAAATATTACCAGAGCCAGCAACTTCCACCTCCTCAACATCTCCAAAACTTGCCCCGTCCTGACACCAGACACTGCCAAGCTTCTCATCCATGCCCTCATCATATCCCACCTTCACTATTGCCCTACAGTCAGGCCTCCATTTCCCCCTACAATCAGTCAGTCATGAATGCAGTGGCTAGACTCATTCTTGACTTTGCTCTGCTTCCACGTCTCCCCTCTGCAATGCCCCACACGGGTCCCCTATTTGCTTCAGCACCTCTCACATGAACTAACTCGGAGATGAATTGCTGGGTCTCTCTAAAATCACATAATCATGCATCTTATAATCTGTTTGTGTCTATAACATTGTGCTATGTTGTATAACCTTGTGCTACCTCTCTGTTTGACACCCCTTGTTACCATTGTATGTATCCCTATTTCTTGTCCAACGCTGCATAATATGCTGGTGCTTTATTAATACAATAAATAATAATTCGGCACCTCTCTTAGGGGCCAATTCACTATGAACTTGATCAGTCAGGATTTCTGGCATTACAGACATAATCAGTTCTGTTGTAATACGTGTGATGGTAGCACGCTTGGTGCATTTCCTACCCATTCAATTGTATCTCATTGAATCTCATGTATTTTCATGGAAGACTCACAGATGCATCAATGTGCTGAAAGTATGTTTTAACATCCATATAAACAGAATACAAATAAAAACAAATGTTATGTGCTTAGTCACCATGCTCTATTCTGGCAATATATGGGTGGGGCTACTAGTGTAAAGACCACTATAAAACTATTAGATCATATAAATTATTGATATATACCCGCTATCACTCTATTACTGACTTGCCACCTTGCACCAGCAGATATTAAATCAGACATCAGCAGACCAGATCTAATTTAGATGGAACTGTTGCTACCCCTGCCAGTTTTGTACAGTTAAAAGTAGCTGGCTGCACTAGCATTGCTCTGAACCCCAAGTAACACACTGGGCTCATCACTTATAAAGAAACTGTACATGCTAGTAAACATCAACTGACCATACAGTGATACCATGTGACAGGAACTTGTACAAGACCAAATGTAATGTGTCCACTAGACCTGAATGTCACAGGGACAAAATGTGAGAGGAATTCCATACAGTGCAGAGTCAAGCAGTAGTAGCGGGTTGTTAAAGACCTTCTTCTCCACTCTGTTTAGGTGGACTTGGTCTTGAATACGGGGCTGGTCATCCTTTGGCATCTGTAATGGTCTTTGATTTTCTAGGGTACCTTTCAACTAGGATTTTGACACATGGGGTATTTGCACTCATCTCGACAAAGTGCATCAGTAACTTCAGCAACCAATAGTGGGTAATAAGGCCAACTCATAGTCAGCAATTCAATTCACACCAAAGATGTTCAAACTTTTAAATTCAAAAGGCAGGATCCTATGGCAATGCCATATTAAAAGTTACATCATTCCACTGCAAAATCTTGCACAAGGAAAATGCATGGATATATGCTGGATATTACATATTTTGCTGTACATGGGCAGTATGGTGGTGTAGTGGTTAGCTCGCTCGTCCCTGGTTCGCATCCCAGCCAGGTCATCATCTTCAAGGAGTTTGTATGTTCTCACCGTGTCTTTGTGGGTTTCCTCAGGGCACCCCGGTTTCTTCCCACATCCAAAAAACATACAGATAAGTTAATTGGCTTCCCCCTAAATTGGCCCTAGTCTATGCTACATGCATTACACAATACATAGACATATGACTATGGTAGAGACTAGAATGTGAGCCCCTCTGAGGGACAGTTAGTGACAAGACAATATACTCTGTACAGCGCTGTGTATTATGTCTGCACTATATAAGTATTAAATAAATAAAAAAATAGAGAGCCTCACCAATTAGAATGGATGCCCAGCTACTTTGGCCAATTTAAGAATGAGATGTCAATAGTCCCTACTGCCCCTTAGGTTGATAGTTACAGGAAACATTTTACTAAAGATCTTTAAACTGACATGCTTCTTGGCTTTCTCCCAAACAGGATGTTCAGTTCTCTGGAGAAAGGAGGAGGACGACGAGCAGCATGCATCAACTAGGAGGATGCCGACATCAGAAGACACCAGTAATCACACAATACTGTCACCTAAGACAATTGCTTCAGGTGAAGAAAACTTTGTGTGTGTACTTAGCTGAACACAACTCTCAGCCGAGGTGACAAAACACATCAATGTCCCAGTCTAGCAGCAGAAAATCCTGAAGTAAGCTGGATTGTGCCTCAACATCCAACTGCCCTCACTTGTCTATGGAAGCTATACACTGACTACATCTCACAGCAAAATTACACAATTGCCTGTACTTTTAATGTCTACCTTCAAACATTCCAATTATAGATCTAAATATACCATCTAATAGCTTGGCAAGCAGTAATCAAATGTTACCTTTCTGTGAAGCTATAAACTAGAGCAGCAGGTAAATATGTACCCATACTTATATAATGTATAAATAACTGAACTTGTCTTTTAAATTCATGATATCCATATTTGCCCCAGGACCAATGAGGAAAAGTTGTAAGGCTTTGTGTAGCTCCTTCTTGGAGTGTGCATATCATTCCAGCAGGAAATGTCCTAATCTTTAGGATACAGACCTGTACAAATGATCTGGGGACCGCACTATTAACACAAGATTATCGGCAGAGGTGTTTGTTATATGTTACTGTCATGAGGTGGCCATACCCTTATAGATTTGCAGCAGATTAGATCATCAGATAGATTTCTGTCAGATGCCTGTCAAGCCGAATCTGACAGGACTCTATCTGATGTGTGCCACACACTAGGAATAGATTTCCAAAAGATTTCAGAATGAAATCTATCTAAATGCAATATTGGACCATCAGTGGCTGGATAGTGGCTGGTTAAGGGCTCTGCCTCTGACACAGGAGACCTGGGTTCAAATCTCGGCTCTGCCTGTTCAGTAAGCCAGCACCTATTTCAGTAAGGAGTTTCTTGGGCAAGTCTCCTTAACACTGCTACTGCCTACTGAGTGTGCTCTAGTGGCTGCCTCGCAAGCGCTTTGAGTCTGACAGGAGAAAGGCGCTATACAAATACTGCAATTATTATTATTATTAGATCCAATGCAAGTCTACGGACCATGGATCTGCAACCAGCAGCAGATCGACTTAGATCTTCCATCCTGTCAGAAAGATCAAATCCATCAAAATCGTCCACATTCTATAGAGTCGATCAATCGATGGCTGATATCGACCAGTGAATGGGCCCCTTTAAAGAGAACCCGAGGTGTGTTTAAAGAATGTTATCTGCATACAGAGGCTGGATCTGCCTATACAGCCCAGCCTCTGTTGCTATCCCAAACCCCCCTAAGGTCCCCCTGCACTCTGCAATCCCCCATAAATTACAGCCGTGCTATGAGGCTGTGTTTACATCTGTAGTGTCAGTCTCGGCTGCTCCCCCGCCTCCTGCATAGCTCTGATCCCTGCCCCCATCCCTTCCCTCCAATCAGCAGGGAGGGAAGGGATGCAGGTGGGGACCGGAGTTCTGCAGGAGGCGGGGAGAGCAGCAGACTGACACTATAGAGATAAACACAGCCAGCTCTAACAAGCTGTTTGTCAGCAGCGTGGCTGTGATTTATGAGGGATTGCAGAGTGCAGGGGGACCTTAGGGGGGTTTGGGATAGCAACAGAGGCTGGACTGTATAGGCAGATCCAGCCTCTGTATGCAGATAACATTCTTCAAACCCACCTCGGGTTCTCTTTAAGCTTAAAGGAAGCCAGAGGTGAGAAGGATATGGAGGCTGACATATTTACAGACATGGGCTCACGAGTAGTTACGAGTCCCTAAGGAATCAAATTTGTGATTTAAATGAGGCTTAATTGCCTCAGGTGTGCGGCTGGATGAGAAGGGGTTAGTTACCCATAAGTCCATCGTCCTCCCTGCACTCCAAACAGCTTGCACGCGTCCTATTGGACGCGTTGCAAGCCTTACTACGCGCACATCCTCCAAGCCGGTAGGAGGAAGTGCGCGGTGGGGAGGCTTGCAACATCCAATAGGACGCGTGCAAGCTATTTGGAGCGCAGGGAGGACAACGGACTTATGGGTAACTAACCCCTTCAGATCCAGCCGCACACCTGAGGCAATTAAGCCTCATTTAAATCCCAAATTCGAGTCCTTAGGGACTCGTAACTACTCATGAGCCCATGTCTGCATATTTATTTCCTTTTAAATAATGCACGTTGCCTGGCTGTCCTGCTGATCCTCTGCCTCTAATACTTTAAAGAGAACCTTAACAGAGGGATATGGAAGTTTCCTTTTAAACAATACCAGTTGCTTGGCAGTCCTGATGATCTCTTTGGCTGCAGAAGTGGGTGAATCACACACCTGAAACAAGCATGCAGCTAATTCAGTCTGACTTCAGTCAGAGCACCTGATCTGCATGCTTGTTCAGGGGCTGTGGCTAAAAGTATTACAGACACAGGAGCAGCAGGAGAGTCAGGCAACTAGTATTATTTTAAAAGGAAAAATCCATATCCTTCTCAGTTTAGGTTCCCTTTAAGACAGAGTTCCCCAACCCTGTCCTCAAGGCCCACCAGCAGTGGATGTTTTGTGGAAATCCACAGAGGTAGTTAATCAGCTCTGCTGAGACACTAATTACCTCACCTGTGGATGTTTGTGGTTTCCTGCAAAACATGTACTGTTGGTGTGCCTTGAGGACAGGGTTGCGGAGCCACAGACCCTGAACAAGCATGCAGATCAGATGTCTATGACAAATAAGCTGCATGCTTTTTTCCGGGTGTTTGATTTTAGGACCTACTGACCAGAAAGATCAGGACTGCCAGTCAACTGGTATTGTTTAAAAGGAAATAAATATGGTAGCTTCCATGGGTAAAATTGGTCAGTGATTGGCCAATCAAAATTGGATGTGTGTATTCACTTAAGGTTGTTACACACCTTCAATTTAAATTGGCCAAATTGCTTTGCTGTCCTGCTGATCCTCTGGCCTCTAATACTTTTAACCGTACAACCGTAACAAGCATGCAAATCAAATGTTTGTGACAAAAATGTCAAGGTTTTCCACATACTTTTTCAGGGATGTTATTCAGACATTAATGAAGCCAAAGATCAGCAGGACTTCCAGGCAACAGGTATAGTTTAAAAGGAAAAAAAAATACGGCAGTCTTCATTTACCTCTCGTTTCAGGATTCCTTTAAAATAAACACAGTGTGCCTGCAAATAAATATTACATACTTACATCGCCGTCAGTTATAACTGAAAGGAAACCTGATGTGCAAGGTAATGTCCAAATTTCCCTAAGGCTCAAGCAATATTACGGGCTAGGGCCTAAGCTCACTGACGCAGTTGTGTCCACTTTTCAGTCACACATCAAAGTTACAGATGCTGAAAAGCGGAGAGAAGCGGATTCAACTGCGTTTAGTCGGCTCAGGCCCTAAAGGGCCCATTCACACTAGAAAATAGCAAAACCGTAGCACTTAGCGCTACCGTTGTCCATGGGTGATTTTACCACGATTATCACGGTAAAAATCACTGGACACTCACAATTCCCGACGATCACCATCAGTGCTTGTTTAAGCAATGTACCGCGATCGCTTGAGAATCGCAGCAAAATTCGGCAGGCAACAAGTTTCGCAATTGCCGTTAATCATGTAACGCTCGCGATCATTGGCAATCGCGGCAGTGAGTTCACTGTCATATAGTTATAATTGCACTAGCGCTTTAAAAAGCACTAGCGCTTCAGAGGTTAGCGGGAATCACCAGTTAATCGCCGCAGTGAGAATGGGCCTTCATGGAGTGCTGAACTGGAAGCAGTTATGGGGCCTGATTCACAAAGCGGTGATAACTCAGTTATCACGCCTAAAAGACTTTAGGCGTGATAACTTTTGCACTAGCTAAACAGTTATCACGTGAAGTGCATTTCGCGGACTTTTGTGAGCGCAAAAGTCTGCGAATTGCGGCAAATTGCGCGCGCAAAAGTCCGCGATCGCGCGAATCGCGGCAAAATGCACTTCACGTGATAACTGTTTAGCTAGTGCAAAAGTTGTCACGCCTAAAGTCTTTTAGGCGTGATAACTGAGTTATCACCGCTTTGTGAATCAGGCCCATGGGGTCATTGCCATTTTTATAATGGAAGCCGTAAAATTATACTGATCACAATGGAAAAAAAGGACACAGGAAAGGAGAAAGAGATTGATGAGAAGACTACATGGTAAGCATGACGTGTACAGGTCTTCTCCCCAGAATTTTTTTCCAGCCGGGTGGCATGTAATAGTAGCTGAGTGGCATGAAAAAGTAGCCAGGTGGGGCGAGATGAGAGAATGCAGGGCTGGTGCTTCTGTGTGCAACTCTGCTTATAGTATAGGAGAAGGTGAGCCGATGACAGCCGGGTGCAGCACCTGGCTAACAGAGCCTGGGGAGAACACTGGGCTTGTTTTGTTTCTGTTCGGTTTGCTTTAATGGTCCATTTTCGCTATGGATCAGTTCCCATTAGCATGTGTACAGCATCAACAAAAGATCCAGTGTGCCAGATTATCTCGTCTGATTGGATTGTTTCCATTGTAAAGCTGGGTCTACACGCTGCGATTTGGCTTATCAATCGAGCCGATTGATAAGATCCGACAGGTCCGATCTCGCCGCCGCCGATTCCCTGCTCATTCCCCACGAGCGGACAATGGCAGGGAATCGAGCGGAAGATAAGCGGCGCCGGTGGGGACGAGCGGGTATCGAATCCGGCGGACGAGCGGGTATCGAATCCGGCGGACGAGCGGGTATCGAATCCGGCGGACGAGCGGGTATCGAATCCGGCGGACGAGCGGGTATCGAATCCGGCGGACGAGCGGGTATCGAATCCGGCGGACGAGCGGGTATCGAATCCGGCGGACGAGCGGGTATCGAATCCGGCGGACGAGCGGGTATCGAATCCGGCGGACGAGCGGGTATCGAATCCGGCGGACGAGCGGGTATCGAATCCGGCGGACGAGCGGGTATCGAATCCGGCGGACGAGCGGGTATCGAATCCGGCGGACGAGCGGGTATCGAATCCGGCGGACGAGCGGGTACGCGCGGGGATGCGGAAGAGGCAATCCGGGGGGTAATTGAGCCACCGGATCGCTACGTGTAGATGTAGCATAATGCCTAAAGCCCTCTAATGTCCACCATGCTTTTGTCCCTCATTACCCTCCCTATAGCCTAGTGATGCACCTGTACAGCACTCAAATCCTGATTCCTGCAGGCTTCAAGGGAACCTTAACTGAGAAGGCTATGGATGTTTCCTTTTAAACAATACCAGTTGCTTGTTAGTCCTGCTGATCTCTTTGATGTATTAGTGGCTGAATCACACACCTAAAACAAGTGTGCAGCTAATCCAGTGTGACTTCCGTCAGAGCACTTAATCTGCATGCTTGTTGAGGGGTTGTGACTAAAAGTATTACGGACACAGGATCAGCAGGAGAGTCAGGCAACTGGTATTACTTTAAAAGTAAAAATCCATATCCTTCTCAGTTTAGGTTCCCTTTAAAGAACAACAGAAGTGAGAAGTATATGGAGGCTGCCATATTTATTTCCTTTTTACAATACCATCTGCCTGGCTGTCCTGCTGATCCTCTGCCTCTAATACTTTTTGGCCATAGACCCTGAACAAGCATGCAGCAGATCAGGCGTTTCGGACATTATCGTCAGATCTGACAGGATTAGGTGTATGCTTGTTTCTGATGTGTGGTTCCGACACTACTGCACCCAAAGATCAGCAGGACTGTCAGGCAACTGGTATTGCTTAATAGGAAATAAATATGACAGCCTCCATATCGCTCTCACTTCAGTTGCCCTTTAATGTTTATGTACACATCTTTAGGCTCAGTTCACACTGCAAAACACAACTGCTAAGCACTTAGTTATTGTGCTTTTGCAATGTGATTTTCAAAGGAATGTGCTTTTCCTAAAACTTGAAACGCTGCGGTCAGAACACCTTCATATAGAGTGGCACTGCACTAATGCTTTGCCGAATACAATTGCAGCGCAATCACCCACATGGTGAACCAGCTCTCAGTCAGGTTTTAAAGGGAACCTTAACAGAGAGATATATGGATATTTACTTTTAAACAATACCAGTTGCCTGGCAGTCCTGATAATCTCTTTGGCTGTAGAAGTGGCTGGATTACACACCTGAAACAAGCATGCAGCTAATCCAGTCTGACTTCAGTCAGAGCACCTGATCTGCATGCTTGTTGAGGGGCTGGGCATACACAGCATTTTGCTTCCTTATCAATCGAGCCGCTGATGGCTCGATTGAGAATATCCGACAGGTCCGATGACCTGCCGGATAGATTCTCTGCTCGATCCCCGCCGGCGGACAATAGCGGGGAATCGAGCGGGTGATAAAGAGCGCCAGCAGGGACGAGCATGGATGTTCTGGCATCGAGCCAGCGGCTCGATCCGGCGCATAATTGGCTAGGTGTATGCCTAGCATAAGAGACACAGGATCAGCAGGAGAGTCAGGCAACTGGTATTATTTTAAAAGGAAAAATCAAGATCCTTCTCAGTTTAAGCTCCCTTTAATTACTATTTCTAGCACAGACGAAGATGTCCCTATCAGCTTGTAACCATTCATTGGAATAGAAGTATTTTCAGCTGTGACACAGACAATGGAAACATTTTCCAGGGCTGTGGAGTTGGAGTCAGAGTAATTTTGGGTACCTGGAGTCAGAGTCAGTGATTTCATAAACTGAGGAGTCGGAGTCGGGAGTCAAAGTCAGATGATTTTGTACAAAATCCACAGCCCTGGTAAGTAATACACTAAGGAGTCGGAGTCGAGGAGTCAGAGCCATTTTGGTACCCGGAGTTTGAGTTGGAGGTTTCATAAATTGAGGAGTTGGGAAATTTTTGTACCGACTTCACAGCCCTGATATTTTCTCACTAGAGCAGAAAGAGTTAAGTTCATATGACTGTCTGGAGGACTTGCTCACTTCCTTTCCTGATATCTAGGCATAAGTCCTGTAGCCACCACAAAAACAACAAAGATTTAAAGGGAACCTGCCATATGGATTTCCTTTTAAACAATACCAGTTGCCTGGCTATCCTAATAATCTGCCTGTAATACTTTTAGCTATAGACCCTGAACAAGCATATGCAGATCAGGTGTTTCTGATTAGCTGCATGCTTGTTTCTGGTGAACTCAGTTGGAGCTAGGAAGCATGTAGTCCACTCGCACGCCTCATTCAATTGCGCTCCCAAAAGGCTGTGAATGGCGGCTGCGGCTGGGAGTTTATGTGCATATATGGCTAATATACAAGATGGCGCCAGGATAGGTAGCCACGGCCACAGGGCTCCGGCTGTAACTGTGTTTTCCCACCTTTCCTGGGCTTCCCTCCTGGCCATGGCACACTGCAGGGGCTTGTTCCAGCTCCCCCTCTTCATCGGTGCAGTGTGCTGTGCGCTTGTTTCCCGGGCTCCGGCTCCCCAGCGCTCGCTCTGAGAAGGACAGGCTCGCCATGTCGCAGACCTCAGCTGACTCGCCACACGTGGTGTCGCTGATGTTGGAGCTGCAGTGGATCCGGACTCCACACCAGCTGGGTCGTCGCTGAGGCTCGGCCCACCAGGGCCCCTGACCCGGACAGGACCATCGACGCCCCTTCCTTCCACTACCGAAGCGGACACATGGAGGAGAGAAAGCAGCCGACCGCAAGCTGCACCACGTGGTTTGCTGTGCCGCCGCTGCTAGGGAGGCCGGGACGCCGCCAGCGCTGCGTGAGCAGGAGACCCAGAGGTAGTGCCACCGCTTCCCCAGCTGTGCAGAGCCCCCCTGGCCATGGCGGGAGCTCCCTCTGGATCACACTTCATCTGACCCACCAGGGTGCCCTCTTTGTGTCGGCTGCTGGGCCATCGATACCAGGGGAGACCTCTGCCGCAGGATGGGCCAGCTGTGGCCGCTGCCACTGTGCATATGTGCAGGACGGGTCAGTAATTACTGCCGCCGGCTGCAGCACATAAGCCAAGCCACTGCCCTAGTCCTGGCCTCTCTCCCTGCAGCCCCCATGGTGGCATGGGTAGCAGAGCAGCAGACAGAGACCTCTCAGGCCACCACTGCAGGCTCAAAAGCCATTGCAGCCCCCCCCTCCCTGGACGCACTGCACTACAGCCAGCCATTCCCATGCAGACCACCTGCACTGGATCTGGTTGTAAGCCTGAGCCTAATCTTTTCAATGCATTAAACTGCACCAGGCCGTAACATAAAGCAAGCATGGCATGGACTGTTTTTCTCCACCTATGGGGACCCTCGGACTCTATCTCTATTCTATCGCTCCTTTTTTCTCTGTCTCTCTCACTGCCTGCATTTTCCAAGACATGCGGTGGAGTGTCTGTTATTGCTGCAGAGCAGTTGAGCGCCGCACAGAATGTAGCAGGCAGCTCCGCTCAACATAGCACTCAAACGGACCCATCTAGCTAAATGTTTTGTGTAATGTGCAATGTGAAATGTAACGTAACAAGATGACTGCTTGCATATCTCTAAAACTACTTATTCTATGTTTCTGCTGTTACTGTACCATCACCGACCCTGTATGTGCCAAAAATAATTCCGGGTACAATCCCCATTGTACTTGGCGAAATAAATGATTCTGATTCTGATATGCATAGTGGGGCATGTGTGCAGTTTGGATACACGCATGCACAGGATGCTCACAGCCGCAGCTGCTGTGCACAGCCGATCATGAGAGCACACAAGTAAACAGAGCATGCACCCTTCACGGAAGGACTGAGGGGCAAAGTTGCAAGATGCAGGGTAGGTCTACAAAAGCTGTGGGTCAACAGAGTTTATAGAGGCACAAAAGAAGCTTCAGGTATGGCTATCTCATAATTACATTGTCAGTTCAGGTGTGCTTTAAGGGCTTGTTAACACCTAAGTGGGAATCGCACGATTCCCGCTCACTGCAAACCGCTAGCGTTTTTTGAAGACGCTTAGCTCATGTTATCCTATGCCAGTGTTCTCGCTACCGCAATTGCGGAGGTTTTGAGATTAGCGATAATCTCAAACGCGTTACCTGCAGCGTTTTAGCGGCGATTCTGGAGCGATCGCGATTAGCATGTATAGAACCGCTAATCGCGATCGCTCCCAAAACACTACTTTGTCCAGCGATTTTTCCTCGTCAATCGTGGAAAAATCACTCCCGCAAAGAGCTAGCGGTAATCGCTAGTGTTTTGCGATTTCAAGTGTGAACGGGGCCTAAAGGAAACCTGCAACAATGGAAAGAAAAATTGCTATTGCTAATCCTTCCTTATGAATTACTATTTGTGAGTTTTTTGCTAATCATGTGGTTTTAGTATTTCACTCAGGGTTTCCCAGCCAACCAAGTTGACAGCTGTTACTCTTTGACTGATGTTGTTCAGTGCAGCCTCCATGTTCATTTCAGACCACTTGCAAGGTGACAATTGTTTATTGCTGATGGGGAGCAGAAGGCAGTGACAGACTTCAGTAAGTAAATCATAACACCATAGTGTTGTATTGTATAGCACCTCAGTAATTGTAGCACCAGGTTCAAATCTCACTTTCTGCATGGAGTTTAATGTCCACCCCATGTTAGCATAGATTTCCATTGTAAACTCTGGCTTCCTACTGGACACCCAAAACACTGCAATAACTGAACTCCCCCCCCCCCCCCCCCCCCCCTAAAGGATACCCGATGTGACCTGTGATATGATGAGATAGACGTGTATGTACAGTACCTACAGAGGCGCTGTGCTTTATACACACTTCTAAGTTACTCCTGTTGTATTTTTTGCCTGAGGAAGCGGGCTTGAGACCTGTGAGACACGTTGCATATTTTTAGAGTAAGAATTAAAACTTTTGATCATATAGAATTATTGTCCACCCTTACACCCCACCCCCCCCCCCCCCTCATCTTATTTTGTTTTACATTTATGGTATTTTATCCTGTTGGCACATCTGTTAATTCTGTACACAAATAACTATGCTGTGTTCCTTTTCTTTCTCTGCCTAAAAGAGTTAAACATCAAGTATGTAAGTGGCAGTTCCTGTCTGAATCAGGACTGGGTCAGACTACAGTGTGACCCTTACTGATAGGAAGTGTTTTATAGTTGTAATTTCTTAACAGAAATGGCTTCCGAGAGCAGGAAAGAGATAAAAAAAAAAAAGGCTCAATAGTTCATAAAATTTTAGCTCTGGCTAACAAAGCAAAAACAAAACCGTAAAAAAAAAAATAAAATTAAAAAGTAGATTTACATATAAAATAAAACTGTGAAATATCTTAAAAAGTCATTTTAGGGGAAGGAGGATAGATACATTTGTTTATTTCATTAGATTATTTTCACCTTGGGTGTCCTTTAAAGGGAACCCAAAGTGAGAGGGATATGGAGGCTGCCATATTTATTTCCTTGTAAACAATGCCAGTTGCCTGGCACCACTGTTGATCTTCTGGCATAAGTAGTGTGAGTCAAAACCCTGGAACAAGCATATTGCTAATTCAGTAAAACCCAAGTCAGAGTATCTGAGCTGCTGCATGTTTGTTCAGGGTCTATAGCTAAAAGTAGACACAGGAGCTGGAGGACTGCCAGGCAACTGGTATTGTTTAAAGAAATAAATATGGCAGCCTCCATATCCCTCTCACCTAGGGTTCACTTTAAGGCCTTGTTCACATTGCATTCCGTTTGCGTGGCCATCAGCGGTGGATGGTTAACGCGTATTATTTTTCGATTCCTGGCGCTTGGGTGGGCAATTCGTTTTTGTGTTTAGCGGGTTTCTGACGCAAGTCAGGAAGTGTACTCTTTTGCCCAGAAAAGAATAAATACAATATATTCTTAAAAATGCAAACGCAATTGCTGCACAAAGCGATTTTGTGAGCATTTTGCGTTTCTCCTATACTTTCCATTGAGGCGAAATCGCCTCAAAAATGGTGCATGCACTGCTTTGCTGAACGGACAGCACACAACCCGCGCTGATATGAACCTTCTCATAGACATTCTTCACGCGGTCGGGGGGGCATTTTTAAAAACCGCATGCGGGCGTAAAAGAGCCAAAAACGCCTGCAGTGTGAACAAGCCCTAAAGGAAACCTGTAGTGGAAAAAAAAACAGGGCTGTGGAGTCGGTACAAAAATCTTCAAACTACAACTCCGACTCCTCGGTTTATGAAACCAAGACTCCAACTCCGGGTACCCAAAATGGCTCAGACTCCGACTCCTCGACTCCGACTTCCTAGTTTACAGGGCTGTGGATTTTGTACAAAAATCATCCAACTCCCGACTCTGACTCCTCAGTTTATGAAATCAACGACTCCGAGTGCCCAAAATTGCCCTGACTGACTCCACAGCCCTGGAAAAAACTGCCCCAAATGGGTACTTACATAGGTAGAGGGAAGCCAGAGGCCTAAGCTACGTACACACATGCGACAACGATCGTTCGTTGTGAACGACGAACGAACTTTTAATTGACGAAAGAACGACCTAAGCAAAGTTAGTTTTTAGAAGTGTGTAACGATCTGATTGTTAGAACGAACGTTACATCACGTATAGCAACTATTGCGCTTGCGCGTAAAAATGAAAAGTTCCATGGAGAAATAGCGAAATGCGCATGTTAAGCCTAGTACGAACGACTGTTTCCGACGATGTACTACTTTTGCAAACGATCGTCATTATAAAAAATCCGCCAAGCTAGATTGTTCGTTTTCCAAGATCTAGCTCATCCGTCGTTAGACTGCTTTTTTTTTTTTTTTTCAAACGATCGTTGTTTGAAATGATCGGGGAACGATTGTTTCAAACTACTATAGTCGCATGTGTGTACGCACCTTTAGACCCTTGCAAGCACATAGATAAGGGCTTGTCAACAGAGCTCAGCTGCACAGCACAAGCCGGCTTGTGCCTGCACACTAGCCGAAACAGCAGACGTGAGCCGTCCTGTGCAGCATGACTAGGCTTGTTCTTGTATGGGAGAGTGGTCACGAGCTTCGAGGGTTCCATGGCTGGAACGGCAAGACAGAGGGGGATGGGGAAGAATCTGGAGCATCCACACAGGTAAGTATCTAACAAAATGGACTATGGTAGTTATCAGATTGCAAGCTCCTTGGACGGACAGTTAGTGGGCATGACTGTCTACCATGCAAATTGGAGTTCGTATGTGTATTTCCACACACAATCGGAATGAAAATTGCCTTAGAACTGACAGCCCACTGAAAATCAATTGGGTGTTTCCATCTATACTGCGTTTTTCTAACAAGTTTACATCCGGGTAAAAAAAACCTGACAGTATTTCAATTTTGTTCTGGACGCGGCAGACATGGAAAATGCAAGTGTTACATTGCTCGAGAACGCACACGGTGTCCAAAATGCTGAACATAAGTTAATACACCTAAACACACCTGGACCTAGAGACAGTAGCCAAGGTCAGCTCTGTGCTCACATAGAAAGTATAGCTGCTGCTTCCTCTCAGCTCTTTCCTGACTTCCTCATGTACATCAAGAGATAGGAGGAGTTTAGACAGCTATATAAGAAAACTACACTGTCATCTCAGCACGGAATACAGATACTGTCCAAGACAGCTAGGCTAGATATTTTTTAACATATTCATTGAAAAAGGTATGGATCAATGCAATCAATTCAAATTGACTGAAAAATGCAAATTGACTGAAAATGCATTGAAAAATGGGAAGCCGAATTAGGGCTCTAAATTACAAAATGATCGCTCAGTTAGGGCTGGTTCAGACGAAAGGTTGCCTCAAAGCGTTTGCTATCGATTACACAAATGTCATGGTTGATCCAAATTCTTGTGAGGCCTGGAACCCACTACAGCAGTTTTTTGAACATTTAGGGAGCGCTTTCAATCGCTAGCGATTTCACTAAACGCTCTGCCAATGTAAATGGATGGGACTGATTCCACTAGAGCGGTTGTGATTAAGGAAATCGCAATCGTGGCACATGCAGCATTTTGGGAGCATTTCCATTCTAATGAATTGTATAGGAGCAGGGAAATCGATCTCAAAATCACTTGCAAAATGCTGTCACAAATAGCTAGCGATTGCAATATCGCTTTCTAGTGGGTTCCAGGCCTGACGCTGCATGTAGCATACAGTGGCCATTGAGTTCTGCGGTTCCGTCACCCCTATGGAAGCTCCAAGCGCTATGATAGAACCACAGAAACCAATGCCAAACACCTTCCTGCGTGGTAGCAAAAAAGCATTTAGCATCGGCTAAATGAGTCACAACCATCATCTGTCTAAACCAGCCCTTGTATGTTTAATGTGGAGGACTAGCTTGTTAATAATACTATTATGTAGATGGGTCTCTTAATATCCAAACAGACAGAGTGATATGCCCTGGTTTCATATGATGTCAGAGCTTAGGGCTTATACATGCAATCAATAACGGATCAATGGTTGATAGTTTGGGGAACAACCATTGTACAGACATGCTGCTCTTGTACTGTCACAGGAGAGGGGAGAAGGGAAGTCGTGCCATGCATAAGCAAGCGTTGTCTGCAGGAAAATAAGTGCAAGCACAGCGGGACATAGGAACAACATCATGGCAGAGCTGTGCACATACAGGATCTTCTCATAAAATTAGCATATTGTGATAAAGTTCATTATTTTCTGAAATGTACTGATAAACATTAGACTTTCATATATTTTAGATTCAAATACACAAAACTGAAGTAGTTCAAGCCTTTTATTGTTTTATTATTGATGATTTTGGCATACAGCTCATGAAAACCCAAAATTCCTATCTCAAAAAATTAGCATAGTTCATCGGACCAATAAAGAAAAGTGTTTTTAAAACAAAAAAAAGTCAACCTTCAAATAATTATGTTCAGTTATGCACTCGATACTTGGTTGGGAATCCTTTTGCAGAAATGACTGCTTCAATGCGGCGTGGCATGGAGGCAATCAGCCTGTGGCACTGCTCAGGTGTTATGGAGGCCCAGGATGCTTCGATAGTGGCCTTAAGCTCATCCAGAGTGTTGGGTCTTGCGTCTCTCAACTTTCTCTTCACAATATCCCACAGATTCTCTATGGGGTTCAGGTCAGGAGAGTTGGCAGGCCAATTGAGCACAGTAATACCATGGTCAGGAAACCATTTACCAGTGGTTTTGGCACTGTGAACAGGTGCCAGGTTGTGCTGAAAAATGAAATCTTCATCTCCATAAAGCTTTTCAGCAGATGGAAGCATGAACCCACTTTTGAACAAGAAACAGCAGCAGAAGCGCCTGACCTGGGCTACAGAGAAGCAGCACTGGACTGTTGCTCAGTGGTCCAAAGTACTTTTTTCGGATGAAAGCAACTTTTACATGTCATTCAGAAATCAAGGTGCCAGAGTCTGGAGGAAGACTGGGAAGAGGGAAATGCCAAAATGCCTGAAGTCCAGTGTCAAGTACCCACAGTCAGTGATGGTCTGGGGTGCCATGTCAGCTGCTGATGTTGGTCCACTGTGTTTTATCAAGGGCAGGGTCAATGCAGCTAGCTATCAGGAGATTTTGGAGCACTTCATGCTTCCATCTGCTGAAAAGCTTTATGGAGATAAAGATTTCATTTTTCAGCACGACCTGGCACCTGCTCACAGTGCCAAAACCACTGGTAAATGGTTTACTGACCATGGAATTACTGTGCTCAATTGGCCTGCCAACTCTCCTGACCTGAACCCCATAGTGAATCTGTGGGATATTGTGAAGAGAAAGTTGAGAGACGCAAGACTCAACACTCTGGATGAGCTTATGGCCGCTATCAAAGCATCCTGGGCCTCCATAACAGCTGAGCAGTGCCACAGGCTGATTGCCTCCATGCCACGCCGCATTGAAGCAGTCATTTCTGCAAAAGGATTCCCGACCAAGTATTGAGTGCATAACTGAACATAATTATTTGAAGGTTGACTTTTTTTGTTTTAAAAACACTTTTCTTTTATTGGTCGGATGAAATATGCACATTTTTTGAGATAGGACATTTGGGTTTTCATGAGCTGTATGCCAAAATCATCAATATTAAAACAATAAAAGGCTTGAACTACTTCAGTTGTGTGTATTTGAATCTAAAATATATGAAAGTCTAATGTTTATCAGTACATTTCAGAAAATAATGAACTTTATCACAATATGCTATTTTTTTTTAGAAGATCCTGTACATGCTAGATTCTCTGCTGAGACAGTGTCAAACTGCCACCTTGGATGCAGATCATCTAGCACAGGCTTTCTCAACCAGGGTTCCTTGAGTACTCTGCAGGGGTTCCTTGGCATTTTCCCCCATCGTGGTGTAAGTATAATAAAGCACACCATAATAGGTGGTACTGTAACAGGAAGCACTAAATTGGGGGCTCAGGAGACACTATAATGAGTGGCAGTGTAATGGAGATAGTGAAATAAACAACCACACATAGTTTTAAAGGGAACCAGAGATGAACGTTTCACACAAAATAAACATATCAGTTGATAGCTTGTAAAGAATAAATGCTCTACCTGATAATTTTGCCGCTCTGGTGTGCCTTTTTTAGTGTTTTTTATCCATTATTGCTCCAGGAAAAATCAAATATGGCCGCCGGCTCATAGCCCTTCTGCTTCCGGGTTATGAGTTGTTCTGGATGTGCTGTCTAGGCTCTATGAGACTAGGCTGTCATTTAGGCTTTATGAGAAAGGCTGCTGCAGTCTTTCATCTGTGTGCTTTCATTTTGGTATGATGTACAGCTGCCTGTAGGAAGTGTCTTTCATAGGAATGAAACTGCAGTCATCATCAGTATCTATGCAGACAGAGTGCACACAGATCATATTGCAGGCTTTTGCAGCCACACTTGTCTGTTTCAGAGATTCTCTCTCAGCAGCAGCCCTCCCATGTCATCACAGCTCTCAGTATGCAAAGCAGGAAATCTGAGCCAGGAGGTGGCAGGCTTGGGCTTGAAAAGACTCCACAGAAGAGTGACTCAGCTATAATGATTCCAGGTCAAACCTACACTGAGCCAGTCGGGGATTCTTATCACAGCTGATAATAGACTAATTAAGCAGATAAGAATGAAACTAAAAGCAGGGTAGGTGTTTACTGTCATGTTCCCACTGATAAATGTAATAAAACACATGAGGGTGCTTCGTCTCTGGTTCTCTTTAAAGACCATGCCTCCTGCAAAATAAATGCAAGGGTTCCTCGAGATCAAAAAATTGTTTGCAGGGGTTCCTTGAGATCCAAAAGTTATTCGCAGAGTTCCTTCAGGGTAGAAATGTTGAAAAAGGCTGATCTAGCATGTGCATGAGGCTTTAAATGGGTGGTTATGATGTGTAGATGTTTTTTTTTTCCTATTCAGGTTTACTTTGAGGAAATAAGTAGATTTATGCGAAAATTCAGAGCATAACTTTCAGTTTCACTACACTGATTACACTGTAATAATAAACCTAAACTTTCATGTAAAAGAAAAACACAGTGAGAGGTGACATTGTAAAAATGCAACAGTGACAAAATCCAGGAGGAACTTGATTTATGAGACAAGAAAGCTGAAGGAGTTTGCGAGCACAAAAAATGACAGCCAACATTTTCTTTTGAAAAAAAAATGTTTTTAAAGTGATAAAGGAATAGAATAGGCGAAAAGAATGGCCATCTTCCGCAGGTAATGAGTTAAACTAATATTGACTCGCTTAATAATGTCAACATTGGTTTATACTACAGTGGTAAAATCAATACTCCAGCACCAGATTGTGATTAAAAAAAAAGGTTGTGCATAGTGGTTGAGGGGAGGATAATTGTACAGACACACTAGATACTGCATCACGGTGTGAATGACATGACTGATGAGGTCTGGCATTGCCCCTTAAATCTGCTTCATCACACCAACAATGCTTTTGCCGCATCTCACCCTTCTCCACTGGCAGCATATAGATTGTAACAGCCTATGCTGAGCTTAGCAGTTTGCTTTCTTGTTTGGTGGTAAATGCAACAATATCTTTTGGGATACGACCCCAATCCAGAACATACCCCAGTGATAAATGCCCTGAACGTCTAGCCTGCCAGTGTAAGCCAGTCAGTTTTAAGCGCTAGGTGAAAGCAGGTTCCACTGCAGAAAATCATTTAGAAATTAGCCTACTTTCTTCATTTAGAAACACAAGATGAGATAACGAACACAAACCGGTGTAACCCACAACACTGTATAGTGAAATGCACGAAGTATAAACTGATGTAACAAAACTGTTCCGAGACAACTTCCAGCCTGAACTGCAAAACCCACATGCAAAGTAGGAGTCTGCATATGAACATTAAAGACTGAGTATGGGAAAGAACTGATACAGCAAAATGACAGTAGTCTGACTTGACCCTTCAAAATACACGTTTACAATCCATCAGCTGCAATCTACTTTTCCTTTTCTTCTCTGCATGGGGTGGAAATGGTCTCTTAGTCCAGGGTCTGCACATTACTCCTGGCTGGGTATTTATTGCCCTCATCCTCCTCCCCAGCACAGCCCATGATCTTTGTGCTGCTGTTGAAGGATCCCAAGCCCCCTTTTGCTGCCTGCAGAGAGATTGGGCAGCTGCAGCCATGCAGGCAGACAGACACACGTACACACACAGCAGGGGCTGGCAGCCCAGCACATACACAGCCAATGACACCCTGGGCAAGGGCCACAGACCCCACCCCGACACATCAGGGGGGCACATCTGTGCAGCTGCAAAGCACAGGGTGGAGGTGCAACAATTGCTGCCTCACCACAACTAGTGGAGCAGTCACACCCGAATCCAGATGCAGCTGTGCGGGGAATGGATGGAGGAAGGACTGGAGACATGTCTCTGGCGGACAGTGCCTATGGCAGGCAAGCTGGCAGCAGCTCCCCCTGATGACATGCACACAGGCAACTTCTCTCCAGCAGCAGCACAGTAACTAGTGACAGCAGCTGCCCCGTGCAGTGTGTATGTGGGTGTGTTCACATATGTGTGTACATACAGCACTGCCCTCCCCCAGCCTCTGCCCGGTGCACTTACCCGCAGCACAGCGCCGCTGTCCCCCCGGGGTGCTCGCTCTTTGTTTCCCCTCTCTTTCTCGGCTCCTCAGTCTGGCTTTCCAGTGGCTGCTGCCGCTCCTCCTCCCCGAGAGCCGGGGTCTCCGCCTCCAAACAGCGGGAGGGATGGAAGCCCAGGACGCTCTCCCTCGGTGGCCGCGCCTACGTGTGACGTCACGCCTTCCAGCAACCACATTCCTGTTTCCACTGTCTGGGCTCCGGCCAGCGGCGCGCTGCTTGATGGGATGTGTAGTTCCAGCTGCTGTGCTGTCTAAGGAATCACGTGACCGGCAGGCGTCCTGGAGTAACCCTTGAAAAGGCACTCACCTATGCCCTGCTTTCTTTTTCACTTGTGTGTTTCATTTCTGTGAGTTGTGAAGGAAATTGTATGTTCATTCCTTTGAAAGTTGACGATTTTTCAAGGTAATTACAGAACAGATGTATTAGATTTACAACCGAATTACAAGAATGCAGAAAGTAAAAATGTGCAATCTGCACCCAGTGTGTCCCTCATATAGAGGAATAATCCTTATTTTGGAAACACAAATAGCCTGTTCCTCTCTGCTTTTTTACTGCCTTAGGTTTGTATTATATGAATTCATCAATGTCTGTTTAGCTCCGGTACACAAAATCAGATACTTACCTAAAGAGAGGGAAGCCTCAGGATCCTATTGAGGCTTCCCTCGCTATTCCTTAGTCCCCGTTGCTGAGTGCAGCCCCCCAGAAGATTAGCGACAATGCATTGTCACTAATCACATCAGGTCTTCCTAGTTCCAGTGCATGCAATAGCCGACTAAGCTTGCCCACAGGCTCTGTACTACTGTGCATGTGCAGGCGGGCTTGAACGACCATTCACGCACATAAACCAGGAAGAGGAGCTGCGCGGCCCGATGTGAAGGGGGGGGGGGGGGTGCACAGCAACGGGGAGCTTGTTAGAACCGAGGGAAGCCTCATTAGGGCTCTTTCACACTACAGGCAGCGGTAAAAGGCTAAAACGCTGCGTTTTGGCTGCAGGCGTTTTCAAGGAGTTTTGAAGGCGTTTTAACGCCTCTACATTACAGTCAATTGTAATGAGAAACGCCGCGGTAGGCCCAGAAAAAGCGCCTGGGAGCGTTGAAACGCAACGCTCCAAAACGCAGCGTTTAGTGTGAATGGTAAAATGAAAGTCTATGGACTTTCTTTTACCTAGGAAAACGCCAACTTCGGCCGTGGCGTTAAAACGCCGAAAAAGCCCTCTGGTGTGAAAGGGCCCTTAGGATCCTGAGGCTTCCCTCTCTAACTGGTAAGTGCAGATTTTGAACCTGAGCTTCGGTTCGTGTTCACTTAAAGGCCCAGTGCACACCAAAAACCTCTAGCAGATCTGCAAAACGCTAGAGGTTTTTGAAGCAGATTTCAGAGTGATTCTAGGCATGACTAGCGTTTTTTGGAGCGTTTTTGTGTAGCACATTTCAAATATTGTTACAGTAAAGCTGTTACTGAACAGCTTCTGTAACAAAAACGCCTGGAAAATCACTCTGATCTAGAGTTTTTCAGAGCGGTTTTCCACTTTCCTATACTTTAACCTTGAGGCAAAAACGCCTCAGAAATCTAAAAAATGCTGCAGCCCCCGAGTTTGCGTTTGTAGGAAAATTGACCCACTCTGGTGTGCACCATCCCATTCACTTTCATTAGCCTTATTAGTTTAATTAGTTTAGCGTATACATCCCCTATGAGTGGAGTATTGAAAATTACCTTCAATGCATTTGATCACCTAATCTTAAAGGAAACCTGAGAGAAACAAAGTAAAAGTATTGATACTTACCTGGGGCTTCCTGCAGCCCCATTCAGGCCGTGGGCTCCCTCGCTGCCCCCAGGCTGCTCCGATCCCAGTAAGTTTGTCCAGTCACACATGCTGGCCTGATGGGGGCTGGAGGAAGCCCCAGGTAAGTATCAATGCTTTTTTTTTTTTTTGTCTCAGGTATACTATAAAGCAAACCTGTGAGGTTTAAAATGCATGAATTTAGATACTTACATGAAATTCATGTATCTTCCATAGTCGCCCTCGTCCTGCTCCATCAGGTTGTTCCAGTGCTGAGACCCCCAAAGCGTGGCCGTACTGTAGCATGGACCCGCTCGGGCTAGATTGGAAATAGCCAAGACCGGTCAGGTCCAGCGCGGTGGCGTAGTGGTTAGCACTTTTGCCTTGCAACGCTGGGTCCCCTGTTCAAATCCCAGCCAGGTCAACATCCACAAGGAGTTTGTATGTTCTCCCAGTGTCGGTGTGGGTTTCCTCCATCTGCATAAGTTTCCTCTGGGCACTCTGATTTCCTCCCACGTCCCAAAAACACACAGATAAGTTAATTGGCTTCCCCCTAAATTGGCCCTAGACTATGATACATACTGTACATAGACATAAGACTATGGTAGGGATTAGATTGTGAGCCCCACTGAAGGACAGTTAGTTACAAGACAATATATACTCTGTACCAGCGCTGCGTAAGATGTCAGCGCTATATAAGTAATAAATAATAATGCTACTGCCCTGACGCAAGTTGTCAACAAGTGGTTTTGCGGAGGAAACGGAGCTGGAACAAACTGGTGGAGAAGGAAGGGGGAAGAATCCTCTAGAGGCTTCCTCCACCTATGGTGAGTACCCATTTGGGGCAATTTGTTTCCCTACAGCTACACTTAGGTAGGTATCTCCTCACTACCTAGAACCACCAATACAGGAGCCCCACAAGGCTGTGTCCTGTCGCCATTTCTGTTCTCTCTGTACACGAACAACTGCAGATCCTCGTCAGACTCTGTAAAAGTAATCAAATTTGCAGACGACACAACCATCGTCGGTCTGATCACCAATAACGATGAGGAGGCGTACCGCCACCAAGTCGACAGTATCTGCCACTGGTGCAGAGTGAACGGATTGGTCCTTAACACAGCAAAAACTGTGGAGATGATCATTGACTTCAGGAGGCGTGCTCCCACCCTACCTCCAATGCGTATTGACGGCAAGGAAGTGGAAAGAGTTCCCTGCGTCCGACTTCTGGGCACAACCATCTCCAGTGACCTGAGGTGGAAAGCCAACACTGCCTCCACACAGAGGAAAGCCCAACAGAGACTTTTCTTTCTTCGCCAACTAAAAAAGTTTGGTATGGCCCCAAAACTTCTGTCTAACTTCTACTCTGCTACAATTGAATCTGTCCTATGCACTTCCATCCTGGTCTGGTATGCCAGCTCCTCCGCCAGCGACAGGCTCAAACTGCAGAGGATCATCAGATCAGCAGAGAGGATCATCGGGAAAGCCCTTCATACTTTGGACCTCCTCTACCACTCCAGGCTGAACACCAGAGCATTAAAGATCACCAACGACCCCTCGCACCCAGGCCACCGCTTTTTTAGTCAGCTTCCCTCGAGCCGAAGACCCCGGTTCCGGTCCATCCTCACCAAGACCTCGAGACATAAGAACAGTTTCTTTCCCTCTGCTGTCAGCCTTCTGAACTCTCTCTCACGAATTTGCCCATCCCCAACCCCACCCTACAAACTCAAGCCACACTATAGCACGCTGAACTGAGGCACACTGCACATGGACGGTGATCTAGCTCCAGAGTACTTTCTGCCTGTTCTTTGGATGTATTTTTTGATTTCTGTTTTTCGATTTGTAAATGATGCTTCACTGTGTTCCCCTGCATCTGTTTTTGTTTTTTGGTTCCTGCATGTTCCATCCTGTATCTGTATTTGTATCTGTATCAGTCCCCTGTACGTGCCAAGCCCAATTCCGGGCACGACCCAGTCGTGCTTGGCGAGAATAAAGATTCTGATTCTGATTCAGGCTTGTCTGTTTAGCTACTGTGATAAAAGGCATACATTAATAACAAACCTGAAGTGAAATAAGAGAAAAAAAAGACTTACTGTAGATGCTTACCTAAGAACAGGGAAGACTTTAGATGACAAAGAGCCTTCCCAGTCCTTTCTCTATGCTCTTGTTCCACCGCTGTCTCCCTTTCAAATTTTGCGCCTCTTCAGTACTCTTATGCTGGATACACACCATACGTTTCCGCGTTCGATGCGTCCGTCGATACGCGTCGATTCAATTATTTCCGACATGTCCGATTCGCGATTCGATGGATCATTAGGTCGATTTGCCATACTTTACATGGCATTTGACCTAAAAATAATCGAAATGCGCTCGGAAATGCACGGAAATAATCGAATCGACGCGTATCGACGGACTCGTGCGACGCGGAAACTCATGGTGTGTATTCAGCATATGGGAAGCTTCGGAAGCACTCATGTCTCCAAGTGCTTCCAAGGATGGGTGCATCTGTACTGCGCCTGGACACACATGTGCGGAGTACATATCTGCTCGTCTTTGGAAGTGCTCAGGGCCAGTACTTCTGAAGCCTGCACGGGAGTCCTGAAGAGTTATTCAACAAAGCTGGTCGAATAACTTAACTGGGGGACAGCGGTGGAAGGAGGGGATAGAGAGAGGACCGAGAAGGCTCTATGGGATCCAGAGCCTTCCCTCTTCTTAGTAAGTTTCTAAGTCTTCTTTTTTTACATCGCTTCAGGTTCATTTTAACCACAAACAAACATACATGGGGCTTGACTCACAAAAGAGTGCTAACTGTTAGCACGGCCATTTTTCACGTGAATTTTCGCATTGCACGCGATCAAGAATTTTCACACGAAACGATAACGTTTTTGTGCGAAAACGATACCGATTTCGCACGAACATTCGCGTTTGCGTGCAAAACGGTATAGTTTCACGCGAAAATTAGCGATCGCGTGCAATGCGAAAATTCGCGCGAAAAATGGCCGTGCTAACAGTTAGCACTCTTTTGTGAATCAAGCCCATAGTGTCAGAAAATTTGCATGTGAAAAAACATTTGCGTTTTGCCCCTAAATGTTAGCTCCCATTCACACTTAAGTGCAGTGCTGTCCGTCATGACGCAACGCACATTTACTAAACATACCACTCTCGAGCAGTGCGGATCAATACAAGCGAGTCCATGATACGTACGGTCCTGTCAGCATAGCATGCACTCTTAATATGTACACGACCCTTTGAAGTGCTTGGCAATGTGATGGTAGCGCAACTGCTATACTTCACTAGCACAACCGTCACCGCCTAATTATAAGTTTGGATGTGAAAAAGTTGTGTGCATTTGAAAGCCATTCTTAAAGTGTAGAGAGGAATGTAAACAAAGCATTTATAATTACATGGGGCTTCCTCCAGCCCCCTTTAAGCCATGGGCTGGCTCGCCATCTCCCTGGGCAGCTCTGATCTACCACTGGCATTCCCAGTATATTTTTTCAGTCTCGCTCTGTCACATGCACTGCCTGGCCAGGAGCATAGTATGCGATGGGGGTGCATGCACTGCCATGCCTTGCATGCGTGACAGAGCTTGATTGAATAAATATACCGGGACAACCAATGGTAGATCAAGGTGTCCCTGGGAGACAGTGATGGAGCTTACAGCCTGAAGGGGGCTGGGGCAAGCCCCAGGTAAGTGCAAATGCTTTATTTTCATTTCTCTCAGGTTTCCTTTCATTTTTTTTGTATTTGGAACGTACATGGGAAAGCCAGTACATCATCTGGCCACATTGTGGCAGGGGACATGACTAAGCTTCCCATCACCAGGAAGCTCTAGTCTTTATTGTAACTGCTGTATGATAGTATAATTGTGTACAGAGCATCTGTCATGAAATATAAATAGAGGAAACCTTGGTTACCAATTTCCTAATTATCCTGACCTACATACTTGTTCTTGGTAGATGAGTAAGAAAGCATTATAATAAGAGGATAGGTATGACATCCAGAAAAAGAGCAAGTTCAGAAGTCGGTCATGAAGGACAATTTCCAATGCTTCTGACATGGCATCAGCAAGTTCACAAATCTATATGGCACACCATCACATCAGTAATTGGGTTCATGTCCAAGGTGGTTGGCATACCACCAACATTGATAAAGACTTTATATCCAGGTCAACACACCATTTCAAACTTGATTCCAATTTATTCAGTCCATAAAAAGTCAACATACAGCTGACAATTGTTTCTGGGCCACAAACGGTTGTCTTTCTCAAAGCATAGCACAGACAATGCATCGTATATTGTCTGCACTACACTTTGAGAAAGAGGACCCTTTGTGACCCCAAACAATTGTCAGCTGCATGTTGGACTTTTTATTGATTGAATAAATTGGAAGCAAGTCTGAAATGTTGTGCTGACCTTGATTAAACCTCTTTTTACATGACAGATACACTTCTGCCTCACAGATTCACAGAGGTGGAAAAGATGAAGATAACGGAATATAGATCTCTGGTCAGGGCATTTTATTGTGCTATCAACCTGAACTGAGACCTAGAAAAGTTAACAGGTGCTCACCCCTTTTCTTCCCGGGTCCTCAGTTTACCTTTCTGTTGTCTGCTGCCACTCCACTACGAGAGCTGAGGTCTATGCCTCCAAACAACAGGAGAGAACAGCAACCATATGGAAGCACTGGCAGCCCTCTAACTCAATGGGTGCGTCCACATGATATGTCATTGGTGACTTACATTTCTCCGCAGCCAAATTCCTGTTTCCACAGTCCGGGCACTGGCCAGACACCCACACTGCTCAGGACTTTCAGCAACTTTGCTGTCTAGTGCTGGGAATGCACGGTTCGTTTTGAACCGTGTAATCGAGCCGCTGATGGCTCAATTGATAATTTCCGACCTGTCCGATACCCGCCGGATTAATTCCCCGCTCGATACCGCGGGCAGGATAATAGTAAAAAACGAAAAGAAGATAAGAAGCCGCCCACGGGGACGAGCGGGAATCGATCCGGGCGCCCGCGGGGACGCGCCGGAATCCATCGAACGGCTCGATACACGGTTCAAAACGAACCGTGTATTCCCAGCATAAGGCCCGATTCACATTAGCTTTTAGCAGCGGATCCGGCTGTACGGTTCCGTTGTCTGTTCCGCTGAACGGACAAAAAAATGCTGCAGTACCTAATTTTGTGGACCGTTGTGCCCAGCGGATCGGACATGGAAGGTTTTGCAGCACCATAGGAACCTATGGAAAAAGGACGTTTTACAGCACACTGGCTGTAAAAATGGGCCATTTTCCAGGATCCAGATGGCCGGATCCGCAAAAAAACGCAGATGTGAACTGGGCCTTAGGCTTAGTTTGCATCGAAAATCACTATTGCTTAGCAGTTGAGATTTTTTTTTTTATTGAATGTTTATTGAACATGCTATCTTCACCAAATTTGCAAGACATGTTAGTGAGAATAGTGGGAAAAAACGAAAAGGAAAACTTTCAGAAAGACTTTGTAGTTCTTGAGAAAATCAATTATAAAAAGACCAAAGAAAAAAGGGTTGCTTTGGTTCACTATATAAATATATATGCAAATCTGAGTATTATTTTTATTTGGCCATGTAAACTTACACTTATGAAGAATTGTACCGGGTAGTTGCTTAAAGAGAACCTGAACTGAAAATAAAAAGTCAGAATAACCATACACAGGTCATACTTACCTCCCATGTAGTCTACTCCTCAATCTCTTTCTCCTCTCCTGCGTCCCATTTGTCCAGTGTGATCAATGAAATTTTCTGTCCTCCAGTTTAAAAATAGCCATTACCCATAACAGCTTCCTGGTCAGCACACTGTTAAACTGTAATATCACCCACTTGAGCCAAAGGGAAACATGGACATTACCTTGCACATTCAGTTGTAATTGACAGCTGCTGATATATAACTGACAGCAGATGGTATATTTCAGTGCTGAGGAACTGACGGTGAGGTTAGTATGTAATATTCATTTGCAGCTATATCATGTGTTTATTTTAAATAATTTTACTCGCTTCAGGTTCCCTTTAACAGATAACTTCAGATAGACAGTATGGTAATAGATAACAACACCCATTTTTCAAGTGTACACGGCTCTGTGATGTAATGCCTTCATACTCCAGCAGTTACATCAGTACTGTTCGTGCTGGAGGGATTTGCATAGTTTATCATTACACAGAGCTAACACCCAGGGAAAGAAATGATTTCCATGCCTGGAAGTTTTTATTTTAATGGTTCAGACTTTTAAGCTACATACTCACCTACCCACCATCTGGCAAGCTGGCAAGGTCTGCTGCATCTGTCTTACAAGGGATTGAATACTGATTCCCGTAGGGCAACAGAGCACTGATAACAGGTATGTTGCTATGCTGGGAGGTGTAGGAGCAATGAGTGTGTGCGGTGGAGTGACTTCCGTCAGGCAGAGCTGTGGCGATAACAGTGGCATTGTTCGAGTGTCTGGTATCACTAAAGATCTGACTTGCCAGATCTTTATCGATTGTCATACGTCACCAGCATACACCAGTGTGGGTATGGGCTTTTACTCCTGAAGGCAGCAGTTGGAAAAGGGAATGGGCAGGGTTAGGGCGTTAGTGGCAATCTTGAAGGCTCTCTTTTTGCTCCTTCTGCCATAGCAGTCTTGCAGGAAAGATAAGGTGCAACCAATGATCCTTTCTAATGATCAGATGATGTGTTGCAATCTCGCTTTCTTCCATACTTGTCATAAGGGCCTGTTTGCACTACACACAGATTGGATGCAGAAAAATTGACTCCAATGAATGTCTATGGGCCTGTTTATACTAAACGCAATTTTTCTGATGCAGACTTTCCCATAGGCGTTCATTGGAGTCAGTTTTTCTGCATCCATTCTACATCCAATATGCATGTAGTGGAAACAGGCCCTAAGCCAAAACAGGCATTCACTGAAGATGTGAATATGGATTTGTTGATGATAGAATAAAACTGCACCAGAACTTTCTTAGATGCCTTAGTTGGTACATCCTCTGCTGGGCATTCTTGATGATAGCAGCAGTGTTGGTTTTGTCATTTTAGGTCATAGAGTGACTCTACCTGGGTAACAGAGGGGCAATGAGCGCGCCATTTATCTTCCTTTTATAATTTAGGGGTTAGGCTGGGAGGATGTTTTCCTCTCATTTTCAGTCTTGAGAACAGTAATCTCAAAGTTGTTACTGCTGCAGTACCTGGAGGAAAGCTGTCCCACTATGCACCTGTAAGTAAACTCTTCCCTATTGTGCATGGGTTCAACTATTGTTGTTACTTGAGGGTTCGAAACTACTTGGATTGTATGCTAAGCTCAGAAGTTGCAGTTTGAGAGGCACCCTACATTATCAATGCACCCCAAATTAGCTCTGCAATAGCAGTAGATACATTACCTACTTATCTGCTTTCCCTTGAAACTCTCACCCATGTAGCTGGTTTTCCTTCTGGTGTCATTGTGGGTGACACGGATGTATATACACCACATCCTGGGGCTGGAGCTATATAAATAGGTGTCTGCATATAAATATGTATATGTGTTCATTGAAGTACTATGTTTACTTAATACAGATATCGAGGCCAGGAGAATGGAGTGATTGGATGGATGCACGACCATTGGGCAGGCTGTGTACCAAAGTTTGTCATGGAGACGGTACAGTCAAGGTTGCAATTTTACAGTTAACATTTTACCCTGTAGTCATTACATTTGTATTACATTAGCATGATACTAACAGCAAGGTCAATGATGGCCAGGGGCTACACTTCACTTGTGGTGCAGATGAAACCTACACATACGCCCAAATATGAGTCGCATTTAGAAATTACCTCTTATATGTGTAAAATCATTTCTGCTAGTTTTAAGGTAAATAGGACCAACTTAAAGGAGCAAAAATATTTAGGAAAAATACTTCTCCCTTCAAAAATGTAATTACACAGACCTATAAGAAAGACCTTACAGCTGAGGAACAAATTGGGGACAGTGGGATTTGGTTCAAACACAGGAGTAGTCCAACAATCCCCCCCCCCCCCCAAAAAAGAGAGAGAGAAGCAGTTGGGAGGTGTGCTGTGCTGCTTTACCTCATCTGTGTTTTTGACTCAGAAGTATAAAGTATGGCTAAACTCCCTCCAAGCCCAGCTAGTTACCCAAGCTGCATTTTCCCAAACCTTGCCACTGTCCCCCACCTTGATGTGTCATAGTTGGCCCAAAGTTGCAGTAATGCTATGCAATTTCTTTTGATTTCCCTGGTTTAATTTTTTTTTGTTACTTATAAAATCTTAGGAGAAATGCAATAACACCATGAAAATGAATGATCCCATTTAAATCACATCAAAATACATGTAAAATGCTAAATGTAAATAGAAAAGAATTGTGATGTGGAAATACAGTGCTTCCTTAACTAGAAAAAATGTAGCAATTGCTTTTTATTCTCACATAGAATCATACTGTACACTGATTAGGGATGCTTAGGAGAACTCATGGAGAAGCATGTGATCAGTTTGATCAGCTGATAGATTTGTAAGGTTATTATTTGCTGTGATGACTTCCTGGTTTAATGCAAATCATGACCAGCAAATCAGAGCCTTACAAATCTATCAGCTGATCAAACTGATCACATGCTTCTCCATGACTTCTCCTAAGCATTGTCATCGTTAAAAGTGGCCATACACTTATAGATTTGCAGCAGATTCGACCATCAGATAGATTTGTCAGATGCCTGTCAAGTCGAATCTGACAGGAATCTATCTGATGTGTGCCACACACTAGGAACAGATTTCCAATAGATTTCATAATGAAATCTATTGGAAATCAATCTAAATGCATTATTGGACTATTGAGCCTCATCTACACGGGTAGATGAGGCTGCGATCCGGCGGCTCGATTAGCCGCCGGATCGCCTCTTCCGCGTGCCCACCGCGTCCCCGCTCGCCGCGCGTGCGCCACATTCGATTCCCCGCTCGTCCCTGCCGGCGCCGCTTATCTTCCGCTCGATTCCCTGCCATTGTCCCCTCTCGGGGAGCGAGTAGGGAATCGGCGGTGCAGAGATCCGTCCTGTCGGATCTTATCAATCGAGCCGCATCAGCGGCTCGATTGATAAGGAGCATCGCGGCCGCATCTACTCGTGTAGATGCGGCTTTAGATCCAATGCAACTCCATGAGCCATCAATCTGCTGCCTAGCAGCATATCGACCTAGATTTTCCATCCTGTCAGTTAGATCAAATCCATCGAAATCAGCCGCAAATCAATAGATTTGCTAGAATCGATTTCCTACCGATCATTCCATGGAATCGATCGAATGATCGATGGTTGAAATCGACCAGTGTATGGGCCCCTTAACACTTATCAGCTTAAATTGTAAAAGGTTTAGCCTATAGTATTAAGTTTGTCAAACTGGTAAGATAATTGTGGGTGTAAATAAGCTACGCCTAATATCATTCTGCACCATTTACAAATAAATACTGTAACTAATAAAATCTGTGCCTTCCATCTTGTCCTAATACTAGAGTCAAATCTATCTGGTCTATCCATGTCCTCTGCAGAGGGGAAGAACCATTTAAGCACCATTAACCTTGAGCATACCTAAGAGGCTGGAGTCCTGGAATCCTCTGTACATTTTTCAAAAGATTAAACAGATATTTCTATGAAAATGATGGATTTAATGGTAAGATAAATGAAAACTGGCCCTGAAAGTCTGCTGCATCCAAGCCTAATATACATAGTTTAGAATGACAGGATCATATAGCAAATGCATATAACTGAAAGTTTATGATGACTATAAAAAAACAAATGTGTTGAATTGGTACATTGGTATTGATGCATTTATTTTACTTCCCTGAGACAGATGAAAGGGAGTCTCCATTCAGCTGCAGCTTTCTCTAACGTCTGATTTAGCATAAAGAAGGGTCAGTCACACTTGCATGTTTCTTGGTTGGTAACAGGTATGCTGTGTGTTTAATTTGGTATACAGAGAGTACTCTTTATAGGTTCCATCAAGTGATAACATGAGTTACTGTAAACGTGTATGCACAATCCAAAACCTAGTGAGCCCAATGGACTTGATCCGTCTGACAATATTGCAGGGCCAAAACTGTGCAGATGTGTCACTAGCCTACAGGCTAGCAACATGTTCTGTTGCTATGCGGGGGGAAGTGAGGCTGACGGAGTGGGGCAGGTGTGATGTCACATGGGAGCTGGGTGAGTGGGAAGAACAATGCTTTTGATTGTTGCTTGGCCAAAGCCGTAAGCTTTCAACTTGTAAGCCTTCTACAGACTCTATTTCTGTTGGCTGATGATGTTAGAACATACAATCAGAAGGAAGTAGAGACATTTTTTTTTTCAAATGTATTGTAAATGTCATCCAGATACATTTATTACAAGGGATCTTTATGGCAAATAGATAAGACCCTTGGTTTACTTAAATGCCTTCATATACTCAGGCTAACATGGAGAGTTTATTTTACAGACCCTATCCTGTTCAGTGTATGCTGATGGAAACAGCCTGGAAACAGTTAACTGTAAGTTACTGAGCAGGGGGGAGGGGTGCACAGTGATTCCCAGTGAAGGGCAATGCCCCAGTGTAACGCCACCCGTGCCTGTAAGGATCTTAACCCAATCAGTAGGGCAACAGTTTTGTGCACAAATTTATACAGATGCATCCTTTGGCCACAGCTGAGCAACACATTTTGTTGTTATGGAGGGGAGAGAATTAGGGGAGAGAATTAGGGGAGAAGAGATGACATGGCGCACATTGGTGCATCTTCCAGTGGGCAGGGCAAGGGAGGAGCAATGCATTCCACTGTTGCCAATAGCTTAAGTATTTAGCATGCTGGATCTTTAAGTGACACCTGTACACATGCTAGATTTTTGGCTGATATGGCCTTTAAAGAGACACTGAAGCGAAAAAAAATATATGATATAATGAATTGGTTGTGTACTATGAATAATTACTAGAAGATTAGCAGCAAAGAAAATATTCTCATATTTTTATTTTCAGGTATATAGTGTTCTTCTAACATTGCATCATTCTCTAATATGTGCAGATTACACAACACTCTGCATTCAAAATGATTCTTTCAGAGCAGTCTGTGAACTAATGACCTCTCCTCTGGCAGAGCAAAAGAAAACACATGAGATAATAAAAGTCAGATGACAGCCCTCTCCACCTAGAGCTTAATGGCTTTTTTGCATAGAGATAACAACTGGAGTTTCTTAACTCTTCCTGTACTGGAAACAATTAGACTGATGTATCTGATCTTAATGTTTTATTTCTTAGCTGTACTACACATACAAATCATAATATCATAATTTTTTTTTCGCTTCAGTGTCTCTTTAACGGCTGCCTTGATTGAAATCAGTCCTAGCGTATGTCTAGAGCTTTAGTGCAAGGCACATGTGAAAAAGGTCAATAGTTTAAAATTGAAGCTTTAAAACATTAGAAATTGTTGTCATTCAGCTGAGACAAAGAAAAAAAACTTTAAAGGGACTCTGAGGAGTGCCCAGATTTAGCCTCCTGCCGCCCGCGTCACGCCAGTAGGCGTGGCCGCGGCGGCAGCCCCAGGACCGCCTAACGCCAATTGGCGTAAAGTCCTGGGGCTCTGTTTAGCATGAGATCGCGCGCATGGTGCGCGCGCATCTCATGCTCGGAGGGCGGAGCTCCGCCCCGCCTTCAGTCTCCGAGCGGCTATTGCCGCTCGGGAGACTGTTAGACGGCGATCACGCCGTCTATTTACTTGGTGCAGCGCTGCGATGAGCAGCAGCGCTGCACGGGGGACAGCCGTGTGACACGGCTGTCCCCATGGGGGACAAGAGAGCGATCGGCTCTCATAGGCAGAAGCCTATGACAGCCGATCGCCATAATTGGCCGGCTATGGGGAGGGAGGGAGGGAATAAATTTAAAGGAACAGGGGATTTAAAAAAAAAAAAAAAACTAACAATAATATTTATTTAAAAAAAAATAAACATGGGGGGAGCGATCAGACCCCACCAATAGAGAGCTCTGTTGGTGGGGAGAAAAGGGGGGGGGATCACTTGTGTGCTGAGTTGTGCGGCCCTGCAGCTTGGCCTTAAAGCTGCAGTGGCCAATTTAGCTAAAAATGGCCTGGTCACTAGGGGGGTTTAGCCCTGCAGTCCTCAAGTGGTTAAAAGAATACACTTACATAGGGCTTCTTCCAGCTCAGGGTAGGCGGCGACGCAATGCATCATCATGTGCGGAAAATCCGCTCATGTGCAGACCTGTCACACCGGCCGCCGTGATAACACGAAGTGGCCAGCGTGATGACACATTGCGTCATTATTCAGGAAGAGCCGGCCGACACCAGGCCCAGGTGTCGCCGATAACGGGGGGCCGACGGAGGCTGAAGGAGACGACCCAGGAGGACGCCGCGGCACCTTGCCGTCTACCCTGAGCTGGAAGAAGTCCCAGGTAAGTGTATTCTTTTAAATCTGGGCACTCCTCTGAGTCCCTTTAAATGTAGATTTGTAGCTTTTAAAAACATAAGACTGGGATTATAGGAAAATCATTTTTAAAGTGAACCAGAGATGAATAAGCAAAAATATTTCATACATACCTGGGGCTTCCTCCAGCCCTTTCTACCTGGATCGCTCCCACGCCGCCGTCCTCCACTACCTGCACTTCCGTCAGTCGGACCCAGTCTAGCGTAAGAGAAGTACGTTCTGCTGCGTAGGCTGGCTCAGATGACGTCAGTGACGGGACCAGGTTTTCATAGCTGTGGGCAGCAGAGGATGGTGGCGTGGGAGCGATCCAGGCAGATGGGGCTGGAGGAAGCCCCAGGTATGTATAAAATCTTTTTCCTTATTCATCTCTGGTTCCCTTTAAGCTACTTTACACTTCTGTGCCTGTAAACTGCAAACATTTTATGAAATCATGCTAATTCATTGCAGAAAAAAAATGTGCATTTTTACCACAGTTGCTAATGTTAAGATGCACTATGAAAAAATTGCTGCAGGCTGTCAGGTTTTATTTTTACGTAAATTTGCAGTGTGTGAGAAAGCCTGTTAATTTACACGGGCTGTCTGTTCTAATGTGAATTTGCATTGCAGGAAGAAGCATTTTAGGTACACAAGTATAAACCCTGCAATTTTTACCAAACAACCGTATTTTCGATTTTGATAAGATCATTAATTTCAAAGGAAAATATTTGATTTGATTGAGCAACATCATTAAAGGACAACTGTATCCAGAGGGATATGGAGGCTGCCATATTTATTTTCTTTTAAACAATACCAATTGCCATGCCAGGCAGCCTGCTGATCTACAGTATTTTCAAATATTAATAACCAATGCGCTGCCTTACAGTCCACTATTTGAAGTCTACAAAGTGCAACCTTTTCCTGACTCCTCCAGTCCAGGTCTTCCACTTTGATTCACCTCAGAAAACAAATTAAAGCAAACAGATCATCGCACAGGATGTATGACTTCGGCAATCTTCCACCATATGTCACCCGTGTGGTGTGGTATAGTTTCACCTCGTGTGCTTCTTCCACCACCACTAGGAATCTCTCTCACCTTATGGTATGGCTGCCCAGACCCACAGGCAGCACACCCAGCTTTATAATTACACTGGAGGCTAACCAACTTCTTCTACTTAAAAATACTCCTCACATGCATGAAGGAAAATACATAAAACATTATAGCATAGACTGTTTCACAAGTCCTGTAGGGAACACCACTGCCAGTTATGTCACCATGTAATGATTACTGGGGGGACCACCTCAATACTCTGTGCACCCAGCACCATCAGGGATTGTTCTCACCTTCTATCTATGCTGCCCAAACCACAGACAGCTTCAACCGCTTATGTGCACGATCCTTTTGGTGAATGGTCCTTCCCCTCTCTGTGACCAGTAGTTTAACAGCCTAGCAGATATCAGACCAACTGCAACTGGATAAGCTTCAATAGTATAAAACCTTTTAATAGGATCAAGTATAAAAGTAGCGCTACTCACAAACATCAAAATTGTCAAGCATATAAAACAGCTCCGAAGACGTCTCCTCCATGCACTGCAGCAGTTCCTCCCTTTAGCCACGCCCAACGCGTTTCATCCCACGGCTCATCATGGGCTCTGAACGGGATTGGTGTGCAGTGCTGAAGTTTATCCAGTTGCAGTTGGTCTGATATCTGCTGGGCTGTGAAACTACTGGTCACAGAGAGGGGAAGGACCAGTCACCAAAAGGATTGTGCACATAAGCGGTTGAAGCTGTCTGTGGTTTGGGCTGCATAGATAGAAGGTGAGCACAATCCCTGATGGTGCTGGGTGCACAGAGTATTGAGGTGGTCCCCCCAGTAATCATTACATGGTGACATAACTGGCAGTGGTGTCCCCTACAGGGCTTGTGAAACAGTCTATGCTATGATGTTTTATGTATTTTCTTGCATGCATGTGAGGAGTATTTTAAACACTTAACGACCAGCCGCCGCCGATCGGCGGCGGCTGGTTCCACCTGTGTTTCCATGTCAGTTCACGGCGGGGGGCTCTGTGAACAGCGTGCGAGCCACCAATCGCGGCTCGCAGGCTAAATGTAAACACTTGGGGCCGTAATCCCCGGTGTTTATATTTTAAGGCGCTGCTGTCACAGCAGCACCGTAAAGGAGATCGGCGATCCTCGGCCTCTGATTGGCTGGGGATCACTGCCATCTGATAGGCTGAAGCCTATCTGAGGCGGTACAGGACGGATCGCTGATATTGAGAAGGGGAGGGAGGGGGCTTTGAGGCTCCCCCCCCTCGCTAGGCACAACTAGGCGGCGGCGATCAGACCCTCCCAACAGGACATCCCCCTAGTGGGAAAAAAAAGGGGGGAAGTCTGATCGCCCTGCCTGCCACCTGATCTGTGCTGGGGGCTGAAGAGCCCACCCAGCACAGATCATACAAAACAGGGCTGGTCATTAAGTGGTTAAAGTAGAAGAAGTCGGTAAGCCACCAGTGTAATTATAAAGCTGGGTGTGCTGTCTGTGGGTCTGGGCAGCCATACCGTAAGGTGAGAGAGATTCCTAGTGGTGGTGGAAGAAGCACAGGAGGTGAAACCATACCACACCACACGGGTGACATATGGTGGAAGATTGCCGAAGTCATACATCCTGTGCAATGATGTGTTTGTTTTAATTTGTTTTCTGAGGTGAATCAAAGTGGAAGATTTGGACTGGAGGAGTCAGGAAAAGGTTGCACTTTGTGAACTTCAAATAGTGGACTGTAAGGCAGCGCATTGGTTATTAATATTTGAAGGTTTTTGATGTTTATGTGACATTGGACTAAGGCCCCATTCACACTTGCGTTTTGGCAAGTAAACGGACCGGATCCTGATTGGATCCTGACCTGATCCTGATCAGAACCGTACGGTTCCGATCCGGATCCGATCCGGTCCGTTTGCATCAGGCATACATCAGGCTGCCATCCGGATCCGTGGGCAAAAAATAGTGAAATTTTAGAAAAAAATGTTGGGGTCAGCAGAAGGTGCACCTGGTGCACCTGTAGAATCAGGTTCCTCCGCTGTAGGCCTCACCTCCACCTCCGACATTCTGCTAAACTGCTCCAGCACGTCTGTCACTGCTGCTCCACTCCAGACATGCTTGGCCCATGTGTCCCCATCCGAAATGGCCGCTTGGATACGCATAGGAAGTGGGGTAGAACGTCAGGTTTTTGTAGGCAGTGTGTTCTGTGCCTTCCGTTCCCCATTGGTTTCTGTGTTCCGGATGGTGCTGTCAGGCTCAGGTCCGGCTCCGGTCCGGGTGCGTGGGCCGGAGATCCGGACCCAAAAAATAGCGCATGTTGGAAAAGAGTCCGGAGTCCGGATCCGATCCGGCTCTGGTACGTACGGAACGGACGCGTGTGAACGTCCGCATAGACTTTACATTGCTATGCGGAACGTACTTTCCGTTTGTACAGTATGCGGTCCGGATCAGATCCGGAAAATCCGGATAGCGAACGCTAATGTGAACCGGGCCTTATGCAGCAGGCCCACAGTATAATTGAATAGGTGGCAGTGATAGGGTGTGGAGCGCGCCAAATCCCCCTCAATTTTTGATCTACAGTATTTGGCTGCCGTAGTGTCAGAATCACACCAGAAACAAGCATGCAGCTAATCTTGTCAGATCTGACAATAATGTCAGAAGCACCTGATCTGCTGCATGCTTGTTCAGGTTCTATGGCTCAAAGTATTAGAGGCAGAGGATCAACAGGAGAGCCAGGCAACTGGTATTGTGAAAATGAAATAAATATGGCAGCCTCCATAGCCCTCTCATTACAGTTGCCCTTTAAAGAATCCATCTTATGGTAAGATGCAATCTAATCTATTGAAAATATATCACCAAGTGACTATTTTTAAGAAAATAATTGATAATGCGATAATTCCGGATTGTTGGGCCTACCAGGTATTCTGTTTTTATATGATACGATCTGAAAAATCTGATCAAAAATACAACACTTCACTAAAACTAGTACACTTAATGGGTAACTTTAGGATTATAGATACAATTGTTTATCTGAACTGTTTATTCATTAAACCTTATGCCCGGTACAGACCATGCAATTTCTCATCAGATAGATTAGGTCGAATCGATTATTTCCGTCAGGTCTGATCTGATTTCCAACATTTTGCTGATCGATTTTCGATCACTTCTATTAAAAATCGATCAGAAATCAGATTGGACCCGTCCAAAATAATTGATTTGACCCATCTATCTGATGGGAAATTGTATAGTGTGTACCAGACATTAGACTGCCACTTATTTATTTTTTTGAAAGCTACAATCCTGTGCCAGCTTTTTTGGCATACTTGTGACGGAATGTTTTGACAAGCGCTGCTTGTTCCAAAGCCCACATCAGTCAGAAGGGAATTGGGATTAACGGGCAAATAATTGAGATTTGATACAGAATTATGGTTATTATGAAAATCTATGCAGCTTGTGAATGGACAGATCCAATCATGGAAGCATGTGACATTTTCAAGCTGTATAGATTTCTCAAGAACATTTGCTTAACAGTAGCTGTTTTTACTGCTGAGCAGATTTTTAGTTGACTTTTTAGTTCAGTTAAGACACAGGTACTTTTCATTTTGTCAGAATTGTTATTTTGACCACATTTTGACAAGTGTTAAATTAAAAAAAAAATCGTGTAAAAAAAAAAAAAAAAAATCACATGTGAAAGCTAACCCGTATAGAAAAACAAACAAACAAACAAAAAAAACATAACTTACTTGCCTGTTAAGCTTGGAGGTGTAATCTCCACAGTCAGCATACAACACATAAGCTGACGTGAAGGAGGTACACACACCAGCACAAGGGATCAGGATATCCCCAGTTTAGTGGAGGAGAGGACTGACTCCAATAGGAGATTGTGGTGCACAGAGCCGGTGCAGATCCGAACAGCCACAAACAACACTTTCGTAATAACGTCTCAGCGCAAAGTAGCGCTGAGCGCATAAACCAGGACTGAGGAGATCAGAACAAGTAGACAGAATGAACGCTTGCTAGCTAGCGGCTACTTAGCGACAGCAAGCGTCCAAAACCAGACAGACTGGAATGAGGCAGCCAATGCGTTGCGGCGATGGCGTGCCTCACAAAGACAGGACAGGATAGTCAGAAAATAGCAGGATCAAGATAGATGAACGTAACACAGATAAATATACAATAAGTATGATTTCCTAGCGTATTACAATTACAGCTATCAATGAAACTATTCGTAACGTCTGACTAACATATGTATATATCGGCAATGAACCGATATATGACATAAGCAGGAACTCTGACTAAGACTGGAGTAATACAGGGAACAGGACTCAGAAGGATTCGCTATCTCTTCGCAGAGATGAACGCAATCCACAAACAGGACCAGGAACAGGATAACTAGCTCAGCGTGCTGGAACGCTGACTAACGGAACACAGGATATAAACAGTTCGTGTACGTATATATCAGCGACACTGATGTATCAACGTAGCACGAATACAAGGAAAATAACAAAATGCGCAAGTATGCGTATATATTGGCGATGAACCAATATATGACACAAGACAAGCAAGTAACAACTTCTAGAACAAGAGCAGAACTAGGAGGACTCGCTGACCCCTTCGCAGGAGTCAGCGCAGTCCACACGGACCAGGAACGAGGTGGGGCACGAGCAGAGTAACAGATAGAATCTGAGACTATGGTAGCCCATGAGACATTGCAGGAAGCAGTTCTTTATACTGAGGTCATCCAATGGGAGCAGACCTGCAGATTCCCACACAAGTGAATGGTAATTAATCACAGGCTGATAGCAGGAAAAGGCAGACAATGATATGCAGCCTGCAGGAAAGGGACTGCCCCTCCACTGCAGCAGACAATGTTTGTTTACACAAGAGCATGTTAAACTGTCAATAATTTCAGAGTGACTGCAGATGGAATCAGCAACTAGTTTAAGTGCAAACCAAACTATGCAAGAAAATGCATGTAATGACATCAGAACTGCTTGGGTTACAATACCACTGCAGCCAGCAGTAAACGCTGCAGACATGATCATAACATTACCCCCCCCCCCCCCCCCCCTTAAAAGCGGATACCAGACGCTTTTCGAAACTGAAATTCCCAACAAAACAATCTGACTGATAATTCATGATGACCGGGACAGCCCAGGAAGACCAAATTCCAGAATCAGTCCCCACAAGACTGGACCCATCAGAACCAGAACCTACAGAACCATGCCCGTCAGCACCACAAGCCTCAGTGTGATACCCATCAGAACCACGACTTCCAGAGAAAAGCCCCCAGAAACTCTCTGAGCGATACCCACCGCCTTCCCGGGACTGTCCAAAAACGCCAAAGCCTTTGCAATGCCCACCGGAACTGTCCCCACCAACACAAAACCCACCGTTGAACCAGTCCAAGGTACCAGGACAAGTTTCCTCAGAGATCTCCCAGAACACTTGGAAGCTCCAAAGAGATCCCCACAGGTCAGAACGCCCCTTAGGCTCACATGGAGAACCATCAAGAACCCCTATGGAACCCAGGGCAACTCTAGAGTCAGGGTCACAAGGACAAACATCAAGATCAGGGTTTTTAGGGACCAGAACCATCTCCGGGCATGCAGGCCAACCGGCAACATCAGAACATGTCTCCACTAGGGAAGCGTGTGAGCACGCCAACACAGACACACTTGGGCACTCTGGCATACGAAGCACATCTGGGCACACCGGCACAAGAGAGACTTCTGGGCATGTAAAGGAACTGCAAACCTCAAAGTCAGTCAAGGTAGGACCGAAACCAGGACTGGGCAAAAAAAAATCATCATGACTAGACTTCACAGTTACTGGATTCTCACTAAAAAATGCAGGATCAGACTTAGATGTCTCTGATTCCAGCAAAGTTATTAACAAATCATGTTCAGGGGCATTTACAAGACAGGACAAATCCTCTGATGTATGCACCGAACTAGACAGGGTTCCCATAACTTCTTCTGGACTAGACAGAGACTCATCAAATACACTGGATTGGAGCTCATGAAGGGCTGCAAAACAAGTCAGTAGTGCAGCAATCCCCACTGAACTAGGCAAAACTGAGTAACTCACTGGACAGGAAGGGGACTCAGGAACTTCTGCCACACCGGCCAGAGAACCAGAATTTTCCAGGATACAGGGCTGGGTTTCAGAAACACTCATTAACCCGGACTGAAATTCTGAGATTTCTATTATTTTTTCCAGCGAGTCAGAATTATCCATGTTACAGGGCAAGACTTTTGAAACATTCAGAGGACAGGGCTGGAGTTCCTCGGCTGTTACAACACTGGAGAGGGACTCAACAACATTGGTTAAATCAGACTGTGTACAGGGCAAGGTATCTAACACACTTGCTGACGAGGACAATATTTCAATGGCTTCTGCTTCGCTGGGCAGAAATTCATCAAGTTTTATTAGAGCAGACTGTAATTCCAAAACAGCTGCTAGACAAGTGAATATTACTGCAACACCAACTGAGGTAAGCAGTGCCTCAGACTGTTCTGCTAGAGGGTTTGAAGTATCCAAAGTACTGGGTGAAGCATAAGACTCTGTGACCACAGCTTCACTGGACAGGATCACCGAACAGTCCACACTGCAGGGCAAAACCATGGAAGCACTTGCTGGACAGCATAATGATTCTGTGGCCTGAGTTTCATTGGAGAGATCTACTGCACAATTCATGGTACAGGGCAAGTTCACTGGAACATTTTCTGAACACGGTAATAATTCTGCGATTTCGGACTCACATAGCAGACGCTCTGAGTTATTCATGAAACTAGAGTGAGGTGTAGAAACAGGAAGATCAACACACAATGTTTGCGCATCTAAATCACCATTCAATTGTGAAATTGGAAAATTCAGATGCTGGGGTTCTGAGATTTCTGGACAGGATTGCTGGGACTCAGAAACTGATGTAGTGCATCTATTGGCATCTGCTGGATCAGACAGGAGTTGAACTTTATTAACACAGGTAATTTCTGCAGAAGTGTTTGCAGAGACAGGCAAGATTTTTCTGGTGTCTGTTTCACTGAACAAAGACTCATGAGTACTGGCTAGGCTGGACTCAGAAGTCAGCAGGACCTCTGGGTCCTCTGCTGAGAAATTTGTGCAGGGCAAGATTAAGGAAGTATTAGTAATTTCTGTCTTACTGGGAAGTAACACTGAGTTATCCATGGTAAAGGGTGGAATTACAGGAACTTCAATTTCACACAAAAGGAGCTCTGAATCACTCGCTGAATCAGCCAAAGGTGCTGAAGCAGGCGAGTCCTCAGGAACTGAGGAAGTGGAACAATCTCCACTTGACAGTGTGTCTTCCCTGGTATCAACTGATTGAATCGCATAAAAATCGTCCAGAATCATTCTCCACACATCGATCAATGGAGCCACAAAGTCATACCCACACACACCAGTTTTTATTAGGTTATAGGCAGACTTAATGCATGCATTCAATACTAATTCACTTTTTGCACTGTAAAACTGACAAAATGAACTTGCATCTTTCTTCCATTCATAGACCAGGGCTTCCATCTCTCCTTTCTCAAATGGAGGATCCCATGCATATTTAACAGCTGAGCATTCCGGCTGATCATAGTTTGCAAATGTGTTAGTGGCAGAAACATACATTGGGTTATTTAGCAGGTGATTGGCCGATTTCTTATTCCTAAGGATCTCCAGTACCTGTAGCAAGTGTTGAACTGTAGTGTATGCAAATTTCCCTTGCTGCACGAATAAATTGATCTGTTCAATACTCTGTAATATATCTTCATAATCATATTCAGATAATTCATTTAAACAAGAACTTTTATTTTCCCTGGCTAGCAATGAAAGTTCATTAGTAGTTTCATAGGTCCATTTGACTCCCCTGAATGGTGACTGAATTTCATTATCTGCTACTGGCGGAGTCTCATTACAGATCTGATGCGCAGTCGCCAAGGGCAACGACTCCGCTGATTGTAACGCTTTTCTTTTGGAGCGTTTACGTTTGGCTTTAGACCCTACTGCCTTAGCAGAAGAAAAGTTATCAGAACAATTATCTGCTTGCTGATTATTTTTGTAGGCAGTAGAAGGAGCAGCTGATTGACAAGCTGCCAGGAGCTTATCAAAAGGGCTAGGCAAATCGGTTTTGCGCAGCCAGTTATGGATCACAAACGCTAGAAATTCCAGTGGTCTCTCTTTTAAATTGGTATGATCCAAGACATCGTAGGCCCACTGAAACAATCTTCCCTTAAATAAAACATAAACTAGCTGGGGGGCCCACGTTGAAACAGGAGTAGCCTGGAGCTCGGGATTGGCCAGGAACCTGGTACATTCAGAAAAAAACTCATTTTCTGTTTCAGAATTGAGTTTTTCAAATTTCTTAAAGGAACAGGAACCATAACAAACAGTGTAATTTTTGCTGGGAACCCCCCCCACAATGGGAATTGGTAATGGGGCTACCATAATGTTAAGCTTGGAGGTGTAATCTCCACAGTCAGCATACAACACATAAGCTGACGTGAAGGAGGTACACACACCAGCACAAGGGATCAGGATATCCCCAGTTTAGTGGAGGAGAGGACTGACTCCAATAGGAGATTGTGGTGCACAGAGCCGGTGCAGATCCGAACAGCCACAAACAACACTTTCGTAATAACGTCTCAGCGCAAAGTAGCGCTGAGCGCATAAACCAGGACTGAGGAGATCAGAACAAGTAGACAGAATGAACGCTTGCTAGCTAGCGGCTACTTAGCGACAGCAAGCGTCCAAAACCAGACAGACTGGAATGAGGCAGCCAATGCGTTGCGGCGATGGCGTGCCTCACAAAGACCGGACAGGATAGTCAGAAAATAGCAGGATCAAGATAGATGAACGTAACACAGATAAATATACAATAAGTATGATTTCCTAGCGTATTACAATTACAGCTATCAATGAAACTATTCGTAACGTCTGACTAACATATGTATATATCGGCAATGAACCGATATATGACATAAGCAGGAACTCTGACTAAGACTGAAGTAATACAGGGAACAGGACTCAGAAGGATTCGCTATCTCTTCGCAGAGATGAACGCAATCCACAAACAGGACCAGGAACAGGATAACTAGCTCAGCGTGCTGGAACGCTGACTAACGGAACACAGGATATAAACAGTTCGTGTACGTATATATCAGCGACACTGATGTATCAACGTAGCACGAATACAAGGAAAATAACAAAATGCGCAAGTATGCGTATATATTGGCGATGAACCAATATATGACACAAGACAAGCAAGTAACAACTTCTAGAACAAGAGCAGAACTAGGAGGACTCGCTGACCCCTTCGCAGGAGTCAGCGCAGTCCACACGGACCAGGAACGAGGTGGGGCACGAGCAGAGTAACAGATAGAATCTGAGACTATGGTAGCCCATGAGACATTGCAGGAAGCAGTTCTTTATACTGAGGTCATCCAATGGGAGCAGACCTGCAGATTCCCACACAAGTGAATGGTAATTAATCACAGGCTGATAGCAGGAAAAGGCAGACAATGATATGCAGCCTGCAGGAAAGGGACTGCCCCTCCACTGCAGCAGACAATGTTTGTTTACACAAGAGCATGTTAAACTGTCAATAATTTCAGAGTGACTGCAGATGGAATCAGCAACTAGTTTAAGTGCAAACCAAACTATGCAAGAAAATGCATGTAATGACATCAGAACTGCTTGGGTTACAATACCACTGCAGCCAGCAGTAAACGCTGCAGACATGATCATAACATTGCCTTAGTAGTGTGAAGCCACTATATGCTCTTTTGACCATTCCTTTTTTTCCCAGGTCCCTCTTCATGTTTTTGGCCATTGGTGTACGAGCACAGCTGTGCATATGCGAGTACAGTCTGTGCCTGCACAGCAGCATGAAGCTGATCGTGCATGGAGTAAAAAGCTGTGCATAAAAGGCTTTGTGCTACTGCACAGTCACAGACCGTACTCACCCCATTAGCAGCACGGCCACGCTTGTACATGGACAGGAGCATGACCACAAGAATCAGATTTCTTCATTTTGTCAAATATGTTTAAAGAGGCCCAGCACTGAAATGGATGGGCGTAAAAGCCTGTGGACTATCCAGAGGCATCCTTCTACTGAATTAAAGTGACCCAGAGATCACCGGTATGAAAGATTTTTGACTTACCCGGGGCTTCCTGCAGCCCCATAAGCATGGATGTGTCCCCCACCGTTCTCCTTTAAGCAGCAATCAGCTCCAGTATTCGGCTCAGTCGGGCCCAGCCTGACTCAGTGATGTCAGCTGGGGTCTTCTGCGCTTGTGCAGAAGGCCCCCTGCTGATGTCACTGAGCCGAATACCGGAGCTGATTGCGGCTTAACGGAGGACTGTGGGAGGATGGCGGAGGACGCATCCATGGTTATGGGGCTGGGAGGAAGCCCCGGGTAAGTCAAAAATCTTTATTATCTAAGGTCTCTGGTACACTTTAAGTATCTAGTTGTTTTTTTTACAAGACTTCAGGTACACTTTAAATTATGTGTATTATAACCACAAACATAAATCTTATCCGATTGTGTGTATCCTAATGGGATATTACATTGCTATAAGTTGTAGTACAGCATCATTTAGCACATTTTAAATGATCATTTACCAAACAATATTGCAATGGTTCCAATAGATAAGCCAAAAGGTAAAGCTCTCCACACCTCGGTCTGTTAATAAGAAAACTGAAGAGACCTCAGAACTGTTTGTTGTAATACATTCTTGTTTTACATTCTACAGGCACAGAACCTAATCCATCTCTTCTCTTCTTCTGCATCTGCTCTTGCTGCTTGGCAGATGGCCCGTCTCTTTCGGCCACTCTAATTGTTACTTACTAAATATAGGTCTCTTGAATGAAATCTTGAAATAAAAATGGTAACATACACTATGCATTTCAAGGGCACAGAACTATTGATTGCAAAGCTCTTGAATAAAGTAACATCCACAGAGCAATGGATTTATTTCTGGATTTATGAAGTATTGCATGCCCAAGGTTACAAACAGGGACTTTGAGGTACTCATGAATAATAGATTACAATGTTCATTAAGAAATGTGATTGTCACCATTGTTTTGATTAAATGTACATAGCCTACATGCATGTATTGGAAAATATGGAGTTAAAATCCTAAATCCCAGGCACTGTTTTGTATATGCATGTAAAGCCCAACCAAAAGCAAGCTATGCTTGGAGCTGAAGCACAGGTGGGATACCGAAACAGTTAATTGTGGCGCCGGCGGCACTTTATTAAAATGAATGCTTAGGCGGATAATTCTGCATAGCTAAACAGTCTAGGCTAAGCATCACTGGGAGGGCAGGACTACATAACATTATACAGTAATATATAGATACAGGAAGGACTATGTCTCACTACAGTGCCTCTTTAATACTTAAAATTTATGTTGGATAGATAACACGTGTGTTCAGAATTTAAAGGGGGTTGTAACATCCAAAAATAAAAATTACTCAAAAATATGGAGTGCCCCAAAATATATGTAACTTCCCCCCCCCCCTTTTTTTCCTCTAAAATAGGTTGCTATATGTCCCCCAATTTTTTTTCTTTGTCCTGATCTTGATGTCTATGCCTTAAGGGGCCCATACACTCAGCCGATTTTCTGGCCGACCGATCGATCGATTGATCGTTTGGCCGACCGATGGCCGATTTCGATCGATTTTGATGGATTTCCATCGAACTGGCAGGGTGGAAAATTTAGGTCGATCTGATGAGATTGCTTATCAGTTTGCATTGGCCTTAACCTCCCCAGCGTTCTATTAAGATCGGCAGGGCGGCTGCGGGAGGGTTTTTTTTTTTATAAATAAAAATCTATTTCATGCAGCCAACTAAAATTTGGCTGCATGAAAGCCCACTAGAGGGCGCTCCTGTTGCATATTTCTGATCGCCTCTGGAGATCAGAAGTAACAAGAAGGGCCGCGATGAGCGGCCCTCCTTGTTTTGCTTTTCTCGTTGCCATGGCGACGAGCGGAATGACGTCATGGACGTCAGCTGACGTCCTGACGTCAGCCGCTTCCGATCCAGCCCTTAGCGCTGGCCGGAACTGATTGGTCCGGCTGCCCAGGGCTCGGGTGGCTGGGGGGACCCTTTTTCGCCGCTGCTCGCAGCGGCGATCAGGCAGCACACGCGGCTGGCAAAGTGCCGGCTGCGTGTGCTGCTTTTTATTTGATAAAAATCGGCCCAGCAGGGCCTGAGCGGCACCCTCCGGCGGTAATGGACGAGCTGAGCTCGTCCATACCGCTCAGGAGGTTAATGGAAATCTGATGGCAAAAAAATGCCATCAGATCGAATTTCAATAGATTTCAAACTGAAATCTATTGGAATTCTATCCTGGTAAAAAATGTTCTAAAAACGCATCAGATAGATCATCAGATGCATTTCTTATCTATCTGCTGCCAATCTGACGAGTGTATGGGCACCTTTACTGTAGGAACTGTGCAGTGCCAGCGGTATTGTGGGAAGGTTTGTGTGTTTTGGTTATGTTTTTTGCTTTAGCTATAATAACAAGCTTATCTCCGTATGCAAATAACAGCAAGATTCCCATTTTGGATAAAGCAAGCACACTGTGACCAGAAGGTAATTGAACCCCCCCCCCCTCCCCCATTTGAAGAGTTTATACAGTGATGTAAGCTTGCTGTCTGGGTGATGTTCGCTAAAGAACAGTAAGCTGTGGCAGTAGGTGGGTAAAATTAACACTGAGCTCGTTTGGGAAAAAAAAGAAAAGGGCATAAGTGATGTCACTTTTAGCACCACAGAGAAACAGTGAGGCCTGGAACCCACTGCAAAACGCAATCGCTAATCGCAATCGCTAGCGTTTTGTATGAGCAGTTTGTAAGCGATTTCATGAGCGTTTTAGGGAGCAATTTTAAAAAGTGTATCATTTTGCCAGCGGTTGTGTAGCGATTAGCGTTTTAAAGTCTGATTGGTGCTTTCAATAATTTTAATTTTGTAAGTGTGCAGTAACTTCAAAACGCTAGCAAAATCGCTCCCTGCAGGTTTTGATGAGCGATTACCCCAGTGAATATATGCTTTACATTGACGCGCAAACGCTAACAAAATGCTGCATGTCCTGCGTTTGCGATTTTGCTAATCGCAATCGCTTCTGTGGAATTTGCACAATCAATTAACATTAGCAGAGCGTTTAGGGAAATTGCTAGCGATTGATCACGCTCTCCGAACGCTCAAAAAATTGCTCTAGTGGGTTCCAGCCCTGAAGATGAAACAGTAAATATTTTTTATATCACATTTCACATAAATCTGACAGTGGATACTAAAAGCAACAGGACTGGTAAGCTGAACAAGTAATTTCTTAAAGAGAATCTGTATTGTTAAAATCGCACAAAAGTAAACATACCAGTGCGTTAGGGGACATCTCCTATTACCCTCTGTCACAATTTCGCCGCTCCCCGCCGCATTAAAAGTGGTCAAAAACAGTTTTAAAAAGTTTGTTTATAAACAAACAAAATGGCCATCAAAACAGGAAGTAGGTTGATGTCCACACATAGAAAATACATCCATGCACAAGCAGGCTGTATACAGCCTTCCTTTTAAATCTCAAGAGATCATTTGTGTGTTTCTTCCCCCCTGCAGCTCTCATGCACTGAAGTGTCAGGCTGCTCGTTTCTTCCTGCAAACAGCTTTGCCCTTGTCTGTAATTCCTCAGTATGTGAAAGCCCAGCCAGCTCAGAGGACGATTTATCCAGTTTGTAAAAGATAAGAGAGAAGCTGGCCTAATCTAAATAACACACAGGCAGTGTGCATAGAGGGGTCTGGAGGGGGGAGTGCATAGTAGAACCACAACACTGAAGAACTTGGCAGCCTTCCAGACACAGGGTGACAAGTCCGACAGGGGAGAGATAAGATGATTTATTACAGAGATGGTGATAGTAGAAAGTGCTGCAGTAAGCCAGAGCACATTAGAATAGGTTTTGGAACTTGTAGGATGATAAAAAAACAGGATGCAATTTTTGTTACAGAGTCTCTTTAAACCCAATTTTTGGGACTTTTTTTCCCATCCCATTTTAACAGTTCAGTTTTGGGTTTACTTTTTAATAACTCATTGGCCCTTATTGAATTCAAGTTTTCTCCTAGGAGATAATTTTTTATCCTCTGTTTAACTTTTTGGCCTGCTGGTGGCTTAAAAGGCTTTGTATCGATTAAATGTGAAAATACCACATAGGAGAAAAGTGAATTGAATAAGGTTCATTATGTCATATAATTTAACAGTTAAAAAGGTTTGTAAAAAAAAAAAGTTGCATACTTTGCAAAAAAGAAAAAACATTTGCTCAGCAACCTTCAGCTGATGACTCTATTTTCATTCAGACTTAACCACCCTGGCGTTCTATTAAGATCGCCAGGGCGGCTGCGGGAGGGTTTTTTTTAAATAAAAAAAAAACTATTTCATGCAGCCAACTGAAAGTTGGCTGCATGAAAGCCCACTAGAGGGCGCTCCGGAGGCGTTCTTCCGATCGCCTCTGGCGCCCAGAATAAACAAGGAAGGCCGCAATGAGCGGCCTTCCTTGTTTTGCTTACATCGTCGCCATAGCGACGAGCGGAGTGACGTCATGGACGTCAGCCGACGTCCTGACGTCAGCCGCCTCCGATCCAGCCCTTAGCGCTGGCCGGAACTTTTTGTTCCGGCTACGCTGGGCTCAGGCGGCTGGGGGACCCTCTTTCGCCGCTGTTCGCGGCGGATCGCCGCAGAGCGGCGGCGATCAGGCAGCACACGCGGCTGGCAAAGTGCCGGCTGCGTGTGCTGCTCTTTATTTGATGAAAATCGGCACAGCAGGGCCTGAGCGGCAGCCTCCGGCGGTGATGGACGAGCTCAGCTCGTCCATACCGCCCGGCTGGTTAAGTGATGCCTACCTAAAAGGACTTGAAAAAATGGACAATGCACATCCCAAAAATAAAGTTGTTTTTTTTAATTTAATTAATTAAAACATCCCATGATGTTTATAACAAACAGCCAACTTTCTTTGTGGAGACTAAATCCTTTTTATTTTTGGTTAGTAAGAGCACATAGCAGCCATAGTGCATGTGTTCCAGCCTTCAAAGACCACTTGTGGGCCCCCTTTTCCCTCCATTTGCCCCAATGCATTCAAGCTCTACTGTACATGCACACATAAAATGGTCGTGTTGCGCATGCATGGACCTGAAGTGAGAGAGAAGGAAAGTGATTACGTTTGGGAGCCTTGTTCACATGTGCGCAGGACCCAAAGGTGGCCACTAGTGATGCTGCGAACAGGAAATTTTGCGTTTTTGAACCGGGTGAACCGCCATAGACTTCAATGGGTAGGCGATTCTAAAACCTAGAGGAACTGTTTTGGCCACAAAAGTGATGGAAAAGTTGTATCAAGGGGCCTAACACCTGCACGGTGGCATGCCGGTCCAGCGGGGGATGCATGCATATTCCATTTAATTACTAAAGGGCAGAAATCACATTACATTCCTAAACTTGTGGAATAAAGTGCTTTAAAACGTCCAGTGTGTGTACACGTCCATCAGGTAGTGTAAGGTTTAGGCCCGGTTCACACTGACAAACGAAACGCCACTTTTACCGCACCACAAACAACCTCAAATAGCTTTAGTGATAATGTCAGGTGAGTAAATTATTGTTTTACTAGTTGACACCTCCAGGGTGTAAATGTTAGTCCTCTCAGCGGCAATCTTGTGTAGTGGTGGGTAGCGGTCGCTGTGCTTGTGCGCACATTTGTGGGAGTGCAGGCGATCGTGGTTTTCCAGCCCCTATGATCAGGTTAAAGTAGTTCAATGATGTTGTGGAGTGCCCATATCAGAGGACGATGAGGATGTTGCAGCAAGGTTCCTAGCAGAAGCGGTAGAAGATGGGGTGTGCTGCTGTGTAAGCCAGTCAACTACTTCTGTGGCATTTTGTGAGTTCAAGGTACGTGGCCTGTGAACACTGGGCAATATGCTAGGGCCACGGGAAATCACAGCAGCATGACTCCTCTGACCACTGCGGTGCGGCCTGCCCCTTCCCGTAATTTTTTTTTTTACAATATTACAATATCAAAAAATCAACTCTGCCAGGGAGGAACTGATTGTTACTTCACACAGGTCAGATGACAGGTTAATGCTATGTGCAACAATCACCTCAAAATATAGACCCTGCCAGGGAGGCCTTATGCAGGGCAGTAATGGATATTAGGTGCCAGTAGTGGGGGTGAAGGATTAATAGGTTATCTAGTCAGTGCACTACTAGGACCAGCAGACCTGTCTCCAACAGCAAACTTGTGCACTGGACACACAGAAGAGCAATATAATAGCAAGAAAAGCAACGTACCAGCCCTAAGAAGGGCTATTAGCTGTTCAGGAGTCAGGACACTGTGGTAGCAGTAAGAATTTGCACTGAGGGCACAGAACACAGGCCTAACTAACACTATCCCTGTCAGCAGCACACTCTCCCTGATCTGCATAGCACGAAAGCCAAACACAGACTGCAAAATGGCTGCTGTGCTGGCTGGCTTTCTGATTGGTGTGTGTGTGTGTGGGGGGGGCATCCAGGTGGGAGGGATAGCTAATTGGCTGCCATGTGTCTACTGACTCTGGGGAGAGGGGTCAATTTTTGGCTCCATTATAATGTATAGGGTGCAGGTTGAATACGCCATATGTTCGCAAACAGACATGAATGTGAACAGACAATATTTGCTGGGAACTGTCCGCCGGCGAACAGTTCAGGCCATCTCTAGTGGCCACCTTTGATCACGAATGACAGAAGGCAAAGAGCTGGAGTCTAGAATAAAAGATTTTACTAGTGTAAGTATGCATTGTTTATCTAAAGAATAACCTATGCAACAAGAGATTCAATGAAATGGTCGCGCATCTAACCTAGTGGCACCTGACACACATTCACTGCTTAGGGTTAATAAGCCTCACAAAGGCACATCTGTGCTCATTGCAGTAGAACAGGTGCATTAAGAACTAATGCATCTCACAATGCAAATAATGGAAGCAAACGTATGCATCGCACATTATTCAACTTATCTTAGGGAACCTTACCCTTCTCTTATTGAGAGAGACATTGGTTCCATGCTATGAAGCATGTTTGCAGGGACGTCGCGTGCAGGCTTCTCTCGGGGTCCCCACCCTAACCTAAGTTTAAAATCACCCACCTCTTCCAATACCAGTGCCTTGCTTTAAACAATGTAAGTTCAACACTGCATTCGTAAAAATCATGTAAGACAGCTCTTTCCATGGAACAACTTCTGAAGTGGAAAAAAATAAGTTTTAGGCAACAGCAAATCAGACAGATGCCTAGGGTGACACCTGCAGGAGGGGGCACCAAAGAGCTATTTTTAGCATACTTACTGTGCTTTACGGAATTGTTATACACAACAGCTAGTTCCATTAACAATGGAACTGTTGTTAATTTTAATACCTTAATGAGCACTCCCGATTAACCCAGTAGAAGAAGCCTGGATAGAACAATGATATGGGGCTATTAATATCCTAATTACAGTAATCTGTAATTGTTTTAGATTTCATCCATAGCTTGGCTGGGATACCAAAATGAGAAGAAATGACCCTGCTTGTTCAGCATCTGAATTCAGAACATTCTCAAGCTTACCAATATCAATCCTGGGCAAGAATACTGAGCATCTTGAGAAAGGAAATACTTTTTTTGTTTTATTGCTGCTCAACTAGATTTAGCATTGGTACAAAAGCTACTATGTGATGTCAATTGGACAAGTGTGAGCTAAAATAAGATCCACTGCTGCACAGGTAGAAAAGTTTTTATGGAAGCAGTCAGGCAGTCGGTTGCTTTCATTTTTATTTATTACATGTAAGATCATTTAAAAGATACATTTGACAGTTATTGTTTTAAACTAGCTGATGGCCCGGCGTTGCCCGGGTATGTATTAGGCTGGCGTTGGCTCTGCCCAATTTTTCTAACCCTGAAGGTGGCCAATGGCCATACATCAAACGACTTGGTGGCCGATAGACCATCCAATCCGATTATTATAATTTAATTGGATGAAAATTAGTGCCGTGAAGTCCATGCCTGACCAACAAAGTAACCAATTTCAAATATTAGTGAGATGAATATTTCATATCAGCCATAATGATTTGTAAAATGATTTATAGATGAAAATATTAACAGGCCCTTATTTACAGTTTCTCTGAGTGCTTTGATTTTATCACAAAGCTTTAAAACACAAAAACTTTTTACATATGTATCTGTAAATGCCATTAGCAGCCCTTTAAAAAAGGCTAGTGGTGCTTTAGATTTGTTTATCCTTAGTATATCACATCATCTGTAATGCTGTATTTTTTGTTAACACAAGCTTAATTTATTTACTATGCTATAAAGTTTATTTTTGACAAACAGCCCAGAGCAAAGGTCTTACCTAATTTATCTCTTGAGTTGGGGCTTGTGTTTTACAACATAGACTCTACGGATACTCAGGAGCCAGGGTGAAAATGACACAAGGTAATTTTAGTTTGGAACATAAATACTGGTATGTAAAGTTTCAGTGTGCTGGTAAGACTGCTCTTGTTAAAATACCACTCCACATAAAGTGATGATGTCATCAGAGTAGGACCATTTCAGCAATGCAAATTAAAATGTCAGATTGTATTTGTGGATTTGTAAAATACGTGTTTAAAAGCATCCTGAATTAAATAGCCGACACGTCTCACATCTGCATTTAGTTGTAACGCTGGTTATTTGCTACTGCAGGAATCCTTACGTGAGTTTGTGGGACATTTATATAATTCTAATAATAATGAAAATTGCTTTACTCATAGGCTGGAGCAATGGCTTAGATTGACTTTATCCAAAACCATACTTTTTTGTCAAAATATTAAAAATTGCTTTAGGTAATACCTTTGAGGCTGGATAGCGTACTGGTTATGGGCTCTGCCTCTGATGCAGGAGACCTGGGTCGGCTCTTCCAGTTCAGTAAGCCAGCGCCTATTCAGTAGGAGACTTTGGGCAAGACTCCCTAACACTGTTACTGCCTCTGGAGCGCGTCCTAGTGGCTGCAGCTCTGGCGCTTTGAGTCCGCCAGGAGAAAAGTACGATATTAATGTTCTGTGTTTATTGTTTGTGTTGAGGCTAATTGCAAGTCTGGGGTATATTACCCACCTTTGTCCCCACCCCCCCATTCCTTTAGATCAGGGATGTCAAACTCAAATACAAAGTGGGCCGAAATTGAACATTGGGACTTAGCCGCGGGCCAACCTTAATGTCTACTGACCATCTTACAAAGTTCCCTGGTGTCTAATTGCCCCCCTCCAACTCCTATACAATTCGCTGGTGTCCAGTGGTCCTCCTCCCTCCCCTATACAGTTCCCTGGTGTCTAGTGGTCCACCCTGCCCCTATACAGTTCCCTGGTGTCTCGTGGCCCCCATCCTCCCCTATACAGGTTCCTGGTGTCTAGTGGCCTCCACCCTCCCCTATACAGTTCCCTAGTATTTAGTGCTTTTCCCTACCTCCCCCATATGGCTTCACTGGTGTTCTAGGGCTTCACCTCAAATATAGTTTCCCTAGTGGTCTAGAGTGGGCCAAACATAATGCAAAGTTGGGAAACCCCTTGTGGGCCAAATTTAATGGCTCTGAGGGCCAGATTTGGCCCGCGGGCTGGAGTTTGACATGTATGCTTTAGATTGTAAGCTCGCAAGGGCAAGGCTCTCTCACTCTTAAAGGAGTTAACAGCCAAATTACCTAAAATGAGCTTTACTCACCTGGGGCTCTCTCCAGCCCCTTGCAGCCGACTGTCCCACGCTGACCGCTCTGCTCCCCGCCGATGTCCCGTTCTCTGTTCTCGTTATTCAGGCCGACCGCTGGGTCGGCCTTGCTGCGGCTGCGGGAATCGCCACTGGCAATCACGGCCACATGGGCCACAGCGAACTGCACAGGCGGTGTCTTGGAATTTGTTATACATTTTATTAATCATGTTACTTTTGTCACTGTAACTACCAGTTCTGTATTTTATACCAATTCTGTATTTTGTATATTGGTGTATACCGTATCTGTATTGTTTTGTACATCATGTTAGTTTTTTGTCACTTTGTGCAGCACCATGGAATAAGTTGGAGTTTTATAAATCAATAATAATAATAATAATTGTTCTGCAGCGGGAGATCCCACCGGAGGACAATCACACTGCACCATTTCATATTTCAATCCCCCTACGGTAGAATGCGCTGACAGGGTAATTTGCGTAGCTCATCCATTTTCCCCACTCAGTGCCGTGCTCCCTGCTGGACAGGAAGTACATCACTGGTTTTCCAACAATCTGCCCCGCACATCTAGATTGTTGCTTTGCCATTTATTCCAATGCAGTCATGTGCAGAGCGGTACTGCTTGGCAAAGCACTGCAGAGTCTGCATCTCCTTTGCATCATCCGAAGCACTTTCATCACAGCACTTACACCGCGGGTACTGTGGCCAGTTTCATAGAGACTAATGGCCACTGCAACGTGGGTGTGGCTGGGAAGAGTACCGCAACGTGACGCGATAGTGTGGAAACTTTTGTAATCTTTCGGCTCAAGTTTCTTCTTCAAGCATAAAACAGAATAGCATCATGAGCGGACCTGAACTCAGGTTCAGAACAATAATAATATAATAATAACAACAAAAAACATTTCTTTGTTACAGCTGATATAAATCTACACTGTTTCTATTTCCTGATTTATGGAAGCAGACATATTGTTAACATCCTGTGCTTTCAATTGAGCTTATCTGTCATCTCTGCCGTGGCAGTCATATGACACAGGCGAGAGATCAAATTATAACTTGTAATTAGACACAAATGAGGGGGAACTAAACAGGATAAACTCTCTAAATACATACAGGCTGCATTTCTCTCTGTTTTCCTTCTGTCCTGTGCAAGAGTTCAGGTCCACTTTAAGGGAGAAGGCTAGAGTTATTTATCATTAAGGGCTAAGGTTATCATTGGCCTTCATTAAAGCAAAACTTGAACTGAAGATAAACTTATGAGTTAATTAGTTTTATGTGTAGTACTAAATGGTAAATAAAATAAAAATATGACAGTAATATTGTAAGGGCGGAGTTTCTAAGACTGACTTCATAACAGTAGTCATTGCAGTATTATGTAAAAATCTGCTTCATTCAGCTGCAAAACAAAACATTCATGTTATATAGCACAGTGTCACACAAGGTCTGGCACACTAGACTTTTGGTTTGGTATCCTTTATTTTCAAATCCATTCCCTGGTTAGCAGCTGCACATTCCAGCTGCAGGAATAGTGGCACATGAGCAAGCCGAACAGGCAGCCTGCACCTTTGCATAAATCATTTCCAGCGAGAAAAATAGAAAAAATAATGAAACCTTAATAAATCCTTATTAGCGCTATCAGATTAATAGCAGCTACAGTGACATAGAAATAAACGGCGGCAGCCCCAGGACCACCTAACGCCAATTGGCGTCGAGTCCTGGGGCTGCAGTTTGCCAGGGAACGGCCACGCGCATGCACGATCGTTCCCTGCCGTTTCGCGGAACGGAGTTCAATGAATAGCCTGCTAACCGCCGATCGCGGCTAGCAGGCTGCTTGTAAGCGTAAGGGGAAAGAAATCCCCTTCGTTTACATGTGTACAGCGCTGCCGGGGGCCGCAGCGCTGTAGGAGATCGGTGATGCCCGGCCTCTGATTTGGCCGGGGAGCACCGTCCTCTCATAGGCTGATGCCTATGAGAGGCGGAACAGGACGGATAGCCGTCCTGTTCCAAATCAGATGCCGGAGGGGAGGGAGGGAGAGAGAGCCTCGTAGAGGATAAAGAAAAAAAAAATACAAACTGCCGCAGCGACCGGACCCCTCCGGCGGCATGTCCCCTAAGGGACAAAAAAAGGAGGTGAGTCCGATCGCTGGGCTGTGTTGGTGGCTGAAAAGCCTGCACAGCCCAGTACTGCAGAAAACGGCCTGGTTTTTAGGGGGGGGGGTTAGCACTGTGGGCGTGAAGTGGTTAAGTGGAATTAAAATTCTGTTATGTTTTAAGGTTTCTCTAATTTTTGCTAATGGTGACTGCATATCTTGGTAATGTCAATAGTGATCAACTGAGAAAATGCAGACCAGACTATTGCCTTTCTCCTAAGGCAATCAGGCAAAGAGCTTAGGAATACCTCTTCGGACATTAGAACATTTTCCAATTAGACAGCTGCACTGCCTTTGTTAGCCGTTTATGTGGCTGTATTTTATAAAGAAAAAGTTGGCCTAGAATCTACTCTAGCTTCCAAGGTCCTCGTTAAGTTTGCAGCTTAGCTCTTTTGTTTTTGATGCATCTGAACCAAACAGGGAGTTCACCCGGTCCCCTACACAGGCTCACATAGGATTTCCCTTTTTTTTTCCTAAACCTCATTTAAAAGGGAAACTGTGAAGGATTGCGGAATAGCCACCGCGTGCTCTGACGGCGTGGCGGCTACTTCCGCGTCCAGTCCGGCGGTTTACGCGCGGTGACGTGTCTGATCTGGTACAGCCTTCCTGTGCACATAGGCTGAGGAATACACACACACACACGCACGCGCGCGCGCGTGCGGAGAGACAGAAGCTTTATGGGAAGCAGAGAGGGATCAGCTGACTCCCTTGGTCAGCTGATCCCAGGATATATGCGGATTAGCTGCAAGGGACTGAGCGGCGCTGATCAGCGCTGCACTATATAACCACTCGTCCCTCAGTCTCACGTTGTCTGCCGTTGCGAATGCTTTATGCGTTAGCACACAGACCTCAGTCAGATCCTACAGTGTGTTAGAACCAGGAGGGACCTGGGAATTCACACTGAGCTAGAATACTCTCGTATGTTATGTTATGTTATGTTATGCTATAGACTAGTTCCTGGGTGTTGTGACTACGGACCTCACACCCAAGCCTAGGAAACTGTGTCAATGCTATGTTATGCTATAGACTAGTTCCAGGGTGTTGTGACTACGGACCTCACACCCAAGCCTAGGAAACTGTGTCAATGCTATGTTATGCTATAGACTAGTTCCAGGGTGTTGTGACTACGGACCTCACACCCAAGCCTAGGAAACTGTGTCAATGCTATGTTATGCTATAGACTAGTTCCAGGGTGTTGTGACTACGGACCTCACACCCAAGCCTAGGAAACTGTGTCAATGCTATGTTATGCTATAGACTAGTTCCGGGGTGTTGTGACTACGGACCTCACACCCAAGCCTAGGATACTGTGTCAATGCTATGTTATGCTATAGACTAGTTCCGGGGTGTTGTGACTACGGACCTCACACCCAAGTCTAGGATACTGTATCAATTCTATGTTATGCGATAGACTAGTTCCAGGATGTTGTGACTACGGACCTCACACTCAAGACTAGCACTGTGTACCTGTATTACCTTGGCCCGCCACTAGGGTGTAGAGAGCTAGGATCTCACATCCAGTAAAGGGCAAGTCTGTTCATCTTAGCAGCAGGGCATCCTGCAACCAAGCCTAGGCCCCTCTACTAGGGAGCCTTTGGCCTATAGGGATTCACCCACAGTCTGGGGTGAATTCCCTTCATCTTCCTACCTCCAGTTCCTCTGGTGGTTCTCATTCAAAGTGCTACTGTTACACTGTACACTCATATCTTAGGTGTCCAGAGGTTAGACGTACCTGGATTATTAGTGATTCTGCAGATCATTCATAATCTGGTGTATATCTGCATTACTGGTGATTCTGCAGATCACCAATAATCAGATTCTCTCTGCGTGTTGACACCAATCGTTACAGAAACATGCTGATAACTGACTGACAAAACAATTAAAAGAATATGGAGTTTATTTATTCACATAAAATACAGGACATATCTCACAGGAATTGCATGCGTCCTCGGGTACAAATATCAGTCATCCATTATGTCATGCAAAGCTCAAGTACTTCTGTTTGGTATATGAGACACCAAGTGTTGATCATGTAAGAGGTTTGTCTAACAACATTTTGAAGTAATACTGAAGCGACACTTCTCTGTGCCCTCGGTCCACCACTGTCCGCCGTTGAAATTATTTGCCAAACTGGTTTAAATGCCTTTAGGAGTCCTCATGAAGGCTTTGGAAGTATAAGGATCCCCAAGTTCTACAGAAGACAAGTGGGTCTAGGCTCCTGTATGTGCAGTACGGATGCGTCCGTCTTCAGAAGCACTCGGAGACATGAATGCTTCTGACGCCTTCCGAGTAGACCTGAAGGCCTGGAGTTTGACCAGGGGGACAATGGTAGACTGATGGCAAAGAGAGAGAATTGGGAAGTTTCTATGGGATCCAGAGGCTTTCCTCTACATAGGATAGTATCTATTTTTTGCAGTGTCACTTCAGTATTACCCCCAAAAGGCATAACCTAAATCGCTCTGTAAACCAAAATGTGAATCCCCTGAGATGGCAACAAAGGAGGAACCCAGCCACCACAAGACCTACAACTGAGATAACACCACAGAGCACTGACATGGCAGAAGAACTAAGGAAACTGCTTCTTGCCACACACAATATGCTGAAGGATGGACTGTGGAAAACTGACTGCCCTATAAACAGCTCATTACAAGGTAAACAAAACCAAACACAATATGAAACCCCTCGTAATTAGCAGCTGGAATATTTAAGGCTTGAATGCTTCAGCTTTTGGAACCAAAATAAACGACCCAGACTTTGAAGAAAGACTAAGAAAGGTGGACATACAGATCCTCTTAGAGACATGGACCCAGACAGAGGACGAGTCATCAGTACCCATTGGTTATCGGGAATTCACTGTTGCAGCCCAGAAACACAAACATATCAAGCAGGGCCGCTGCTCAGGAGGGATTATAATCTGGTATAAGGAGGAGCTCCAAGAATACATCAAACCAGTGAAGAGAGGGAAGAGCCACATCTGGTTAAAGTTAAGCAGCCCCATCATCTCTTCTCAGACTGACATTTACCTCTGTGCAGCATATATTGCACCAGCAGAATCACCATACTCTAATCCAGAGAGCTACCAAATCCTACAAAGGGAAGCTGCTCACTTCCAAACCTTGGGGAAAATACTTATCTATGGTGACCTAAATGCCAGAACAGGAACAGAAAAAGACTACCTCACCTCAGAAGGCAATTTCCATATATTTGGACCTGAGACCCAGTACCCTGAAACCATACAGAAAGATAGAAACAGCTATGACAGTACAGTCAATAAGTATGGGAAACAACTGCTGAACCTCTGCAAAGGTCTAGGACTTCACATCCTTAATGGCCGAACCAAGGGGGACTCTCTAGGGAGATATACACTAAACTCCCATGTAGGTAGTAGTGTGGTGGACTATGCCATCAGTGACATGGACCCTGCAAGCATCCGCGCTCTCATAGTCACCCCACAATCACACCTGTCAGACCACAACCAAATCCTACCATACATCAATTCCTCAAGCAAACCCTCTGTACAACAACATCCAGGAAGCCTGTGTAACCTACCACCCACTTTTAAATGGTCCAGAGAATCAACCATAAAGTACAAGGAGACTCTCAACAGACCAGAAGCAATACAGCTACTTCTGGACTATCAAACGTATACCTACAACCCTGATCAACAAGGTGTGCAGCAAGCAGCAAAGTACTTCAACCAGATATTACACACCATTGCAGAAATGGCCAACATAAGAAGGACTGCCCAAAAGAGACCATCAAAGAAAAACTCAAATAAATGGTTCGACGGTGAATGCAAGTCACTAAGAAACAACCTACGAGCCATATCAAACAACAAACACAGACATCCAAACAACATAGAATTGAGGACAGCACATGACGCCGCACAACGTCAATATAAAGCAACCATTAAAAAGAAAAAACAAAATCACATCCAAAATCAACTCGAACGGCTTGAAGAATCCCTGCAAGACAACTCCTTTTGGGAGACCTGGAAACAAATTGGCAAAAAACCCAAGCAAAATAATCAGCACATCCAAAATGGCCAAGTCTGGCTACAATACTTCAAAGACCTATACAGAGATATTCCTATAAAAGAACTCAGCCCAGAACAAGTACAAATATTCAGTAAATTAAAGAACCTGGAGGAGAAGGTGAAAGATTTTCAAAACCCACTTGACACACCTTTCACACTGGAGGAAATAAAAGAGAAGATACAATCCATGAAAGGCAAAAAAGCTAGTGGCACAGATGGAATCCTATCAGAAATGATCAGATCTGGCACCCCAGAAATCCATGCTGCAATATGGAAACTATTCAACCTGGTCCTGTACGCCGGTTGCTTCCCTGAAGTCTGGAATGAAGGACTCATAACTCCCATTTACAAGAGTGGAGATCGCTATGACCCAGCCAACTACAGAGGCATCTGTGTGAGCAGCACACTGGGAAAACTGTTCAACAGCATCCTGAATAAGAGAATCCTCACCTTTCTCACACAGCACAATGTTATCAGTAAGAGCCAAGCAGGTTTTATGCCTAACCATCGCACCACCGACCACATCTACACCCTGCACACCCTTATCAAGCACCATGTACACAAAAGAAGAAAGGGAAAAATATTTGCCTGCTTTGTGGACTTTAAAAAGGCTTTTGACTCAGTGTGGCACCCAGGTTTGTTCCTGAGACTCCTAGAGAGCGGAGTAGGAGGGAAAACATATGATGTCATAAAGAGCTCATACACTGGGAACAAGTGCAGTGTGAAAGTAAATGGGAAAAGAACACCTTTTTTCCTACAGGATCGGGGGGTAAGACAGGGTTGCAGCCTGAGTCCACTTTTTCACTTTTCAACATATACATCAACAAATTAGCCTCAGCCCTGGAGGCTTCACCAGCACCAGGACTCACCCTGCATGACACAACAGTAAAATTCTTACTGTATGCAGATGACCTCTTACTGCTATCACCAACTAAAGAAGGTCTACAAGACAGCCTAGAAATCCTGGAGAAATTTAGCACAACATGGGCACTCCCCATTAATCTAAAGAAAACCAAAACCATGGTGTTCCAGAGGAAAAACAGGTCAGCCCAGAGCCCATCCTTTATACTCAATGACTGTGAAATCAGCAGAACCGATAAATATACCTACCTTGGTCTGGAAATCAACCAATCAGGAAGCCTTAAGTCAGCCATGGAGGCCCTAAAAGCCAAAGCATGCAGAACATTCTATGCCATTAGGAAAGAACTGTACCACCTCAAACCACCAATAAAGGTCTGGCTGAAGGTTTTTGACAGTGTCATCACCCCAATCCTACTGTATGGAAGTGAAGTATGGGGCCCCACCACCTACCCAGACCAATCAAAATGGGAATCCAGCCCAACAGAAATATTCCACCTTGAGTTCTGCAAACACCTTCTCCATGTCCATCGGAGTACCTCAAACAATGCCTGCCGAGCTGAGCTGGGGAGATTCCCATTACTGCTTGAGATACAGAAGAGAGTGTTGTCCTTCTGGGCCCACCTACAGAGCAGCAGCCCTGACTCACCCCACTACAAAGCCATGCTGCACAATGAAGACCAAGAAAAGCCGTGTGCACTGAAAGTCGTGGTCAGCTCTATACTCCCTCCAACCCCCGGCCCACAGGTCATAACAAAAGTCCAGATAAAACACACCACAGCTAAGAGCAAAGAAGACTATGTGGAAAAATGGAGGAGTGAAATTAACAGTCACAAAAGCTAGCCATATACCAGTCTCTACAAAGAGAATATAAAATGGCCCCATACCTGGAAAAGCTGCAAAACTCTCAAGAGAGAAAAATCCTGAGTGTCTACAGATTGAGTGCTCACAACCTCGAAATAGAGTCTGGGAGACACAGACAGACGTACAAACCCAGGGAGGAGAGACTGTGCCAACACTGTGAGCAGAAGACCCTTGAGGATGAAAGCCACTTCCTGCTGCACTGCCCCAAATATACTGCAACCAGGGACACTTACTTTAAGAAATTGTTGGAACTATTCCCAGACTTTCTCACACTAGAAGATGAGAGAAAAACATATATCCTACTGGGAGAAGAGGAATCCACAGTGACAATCGCTGCACACTATGTCACAGCATGCCACAGACTGAGAGGAGCATAACGGAACTGTAAACCTAAAAATGTCCACAGACTGCTTAGCCATTGTCCCCCTACCCCACCCCCTCCCATGTCCCCCTTTTTCCCCTTGCTTTGGCAATACCTGTATGAATCTTGGTCATGCTAATAAAGCTATCTTTGATTTGATTTGATTTGATTTGATATTACTTTAAGAAGAGCAATAGCAACTAACAGAGGACAAACTCCAATACTGTCTAGGAGGGGACAGTAATATCCCCCCCCCCCCCTCCTGCATTATTGATGGTTGAGTATAGCAAAAAGAAACTTGTAAATTTCCCTCTATTCACCTACATCAATGCTTTATCTAAACATACCTCACCAGACTAGGATTTAGCCCCCCATCTTGTTCCATTTCCCTTTTTTAAACTTTTTAAGTAAGCTTTAAGAACAAACGGTCGACTGAAAGTTATAGCACAGAAGCAGTTCATCTCCTTTTCTTTCCTTTCTATGCAGTCCTTAGCATGCAGGTAGTCTCTTCAGAGCACTTTAGCACTTTGTCTTTTAGGACTCATCTTTTAAGGGCTTTGACACAGCATTCCAGGTAAAGTGCTTGACAAAAGCAATAGAGCATCTATTTATAGACAGATCCAAGGTCGTTCAGATTCAAGATTGACAAACGAAATTCTGCTGGAGTGCAATGGTTCACCTTGTCCATGTACTGCAGAATGACCCAATCTTGTTCATCTAACCCTTCAGCCTGTTGGGTTAATTACATCAGCTAAGGAAACCCTTTATCTTTAAAGGACAACTATCACAAAAATACATACATATAAAATGTTGATTACTGAACTGCCATCGATCAGTCCAACTGCCAAAATAGTGCAAGCTAATAGGGAGCCTGACCATATCTTTCTACAGATCCTTTCCAGTGAGTGCTTTTGTAAAGAATAAATAAAATACAGAGAATCTCCCATGAGGAGATAGACTAGTCCAAAATCTGTCAGCTTTTCAGTACCTACTGTAAGTGACAGCAACTTTGGGGAAAAAGTACTTTATAATGCATTTTACTCTGGGAGAAATCTATTTTTTCTATGTATATATTTTAAGAAATTGGTGAGCTTAAACGCGTTAAAACGTAACCAAAAGCCCCTGTCACTGTTTTCCTGTTGTGTGCTGCAGCACCCTCTGTATTTATATATTTTAAGAAATGTGGTGATAGTCATCCTTTATCACCTCATGATTCAGCTTATTTCGAAAGTGGCAGATGTCAACTTCAATACTAGCAGCAGCTGACCAAAGCTGGTCATAAACATACTGATTCCGCTGATCAATTCCCGTCTGATTCCAATCTACCAGACATTTATTGTTCCAACATATCTGATCGATTCACTTTCAGTCAATTTCAAACAATTTATCAAAAGTCTGAAAAAGGAATGTTGGAAAAGGGAAGGAGCAGTGAGGGGGAGTCGATTGGCTTGGGTGACCCATGTATGATCAGTTTAAATCTTAAGGTGAACCCAAACCAATTTACAGACTTTCAGTCCTCACGGTGGCTGTTTAGAGATAGCATGAGAGTTTGCAGTCAGTCTTGCTCCCAACTTGACCAGATTATTGCTGTTGTCAAACCTCTGAGGACTACTTGCACTACTGAAAGTAGCTTTTTTTTTATTTAAAGAACTGTAGTTTCTAGGAAAGCATTCCTAAGACAAATTGCAGTTGTTTTGCCACTTAGCGTTGTTATCCTCATCTATCCCCTTATATCTACCACAATCTAGGTATTACTCACACGTTGCCAAACCAGGCTTGACCCAAACACACAAAGGGTTAATAAAATTTAAACCACTTCCCTATATGGCAGTTTATGTTTTATTCAATTGAACTGCTCAAGGGATTTCCCAAGAATTAGATTGTGTCATAGACAATGTACCATTTATTCATACTGTAGTACATCCCCACATTTGGCCAGGTTAGTTATTTCTGCAGGGGTCTTTGCTGATCCCCCCCAAGACAACACAATATGCATATATCATGGGGTGTAGCTATCCCACACGATTCTCACTGTATTTGATGCTGGACCACTAGGAAATGACAATATACAGCAATTGGTGCGTGTCTAGTTAACGACCTGTTGGTGTATCAGATTGGTCCTTTCGTGCAACCAAACTAATACATGACATACATCAAGGATGGAATCCCCATAGGGGACAGATATGCCTTCATAGAAGGTAGCTGGGTAGGGAATATTATCACCATTAGAGTGTATGAGCAGTGCAATATAGATGCCCAGATAGTGTCACTCAACAATTGTTTCACCTCATGAAAAGAGGCGTCGGCAGGAGTTTGTGATACACAACATTCATGATATTGTGTTGTTTTGGGGGGGGGGGGGGGGGTCAGCAAAGACCCCTGCAGAAATACTCACTAACCTGGCCAAATGTGGGGATGTACTACAGTATGAATAAATGGTACATTGTCTATGACACAATCTAATTCTTGGGAAATTCCTTTAGCAGTTCAATTGAATAAAACATAAACTGCCATATAGGGAAGTGGTTTAAATTTTATTAACCCTTTGTGTGTTTGGGTCAAGCCTGGTTTGGCAACGTGTGAGTACTAGTAAGTACCTACCTGCACAAACAATTTTGGTAGTGAGATATTGTAACAATCTAGGTATTAGCCAGGGACAAAACACTCCATAAAGAAAACACTGGTATAACACTAGCATTTCTGAACTTGCTTAGTAACTCTGTATTTCATGCAAAATAGTCATTGGTTTCAAATTTGTTGACACCCATTACATTTTGAGGTCTCCAGCAGATCAGTACCTTACAAGTATTTTCTACTGTTTGCTCTATTCATCCAGCATTGAATGTTTCCCCAGTAGACTTGCTAGCCGTGGAACCCAGGATACAGGTTCCCATTTGTCCAGAAGCCCACATAACTGGATAATAGGAACTCCCGTTTCCTGCTGAATGATTTCTTAACTCTCTGGGGTCAAATACAATTGTGCTGTGTACATGTCTCTCTGCTAGAGATGGCTCCACCATGTGGATGTCTTCACCACTGCAACAGTCAGCTGACAAATAGCACCTTCTTGTAACTGTTTAACCCATGGCGCACTGAAAACTTCCCTGGAAGATGCCACATATAATTATATATATATATATATATATATATATATATATATATATATATATATATATATATTTATTATATATTTTATATATATATATATATATATATATATTTATTTTTATATATATATATTTATATATATATATATATATATATATATATATATATATATATATATATATATATTGCATAATTGTTTTTGCAGGTGTCTTGAGACTTAAAGCGTAACTGTTAGCCCCCAAATTGAAATTTAAATCTGTATTGCAATGTTTTATTTAGTATTTCAGTGAACCAAAAAGCCAATGCAGAACTTTAAAATCAATCTAATTTTTTTTCAATGTAACCTTTTTCCCCGCTCCGGACGCAAAGCCGCATATCTGATACTGCTTAGCATGCAGAGCATGCCTATGTCTGCCCGACCCCCCTCTCCCCACCAGGATCAGGTGCCAATATATTCTCCCCAACAAACAGCTGACCGCTCTGACACGGAGACAGAGCGGCAGCACTTCCAGCACCGTCACCGCAGAGCAGCCGCCGCCGTGCATCTCTCACATGTGATTCTCTCACATGTGACTCGGCGGCGGCTGCTCTGCGGTGACGGTGCTGGAAGTGCTGCCGCTCTGTCTCCGTGTCAGAGCGGTCAGCTGTTTGTTGGGGAGAATATATTGGCACCTGGTCCTGGTGGGGAGAGGGGGGTCGGGCAGACATAGGCATGCTCTGCATGCTAAGCAGTATCAGATATGCGGCTTTGCGTCCGGAGCGGGGAAAAAGGTTACATTGTAAAAAAATTAGATTGATTTTAAAGTTCTGCATTGGCTTTTTGGTTCACTGAAATACTAAATAAAACATTGCAATACAGATTTAAATTTCAATTTGGGGGCTATCAGTTACTCTTTAAATATTCTTCCAACTCTACATGTCCACCAGATCTTTTGTATCCTGTTCAATGTCCTCCAGGCCCTGTTTTCATTTACGCGCATCATGATTCCAACTGGATTTCATCTTTTCAGGCCCCTCATATGCTTGGTCAGAGGTCTGGATGTTTTGTACCTAGATATGAGTCATAGTACATTAAATTAAAATCTGGCTCATAGCAAACTTATGCAGCCAAATGACAAAGAAACAAGAATACCGTCTTAGCTTCCACATACTGCGTCATCGATTTATTAATGACTGCTCACATTGTATTTTTTTTTTTGTTTGCTTGGATGTCTACTTTGCTCCTATGCATGACACAAGGTTCTTTTTAACATGGGAAGCTGCACATGGCCAGCAGTACTGCAAGTTAAAAATTTTATGGTTGTGGGAGCCCAATCTGGTGCAATATTGTTAGTAGATCGAGGTGGTGTAAAAAATCAGTAGAGATTATACTCACAAAATTGGGTTGCTAAAAGAGCCAATCACTCGTTTTCGCATGTGGAGAAGTACCATTCCCACTCGGTCTTTCAGTTGCTAGGTGGTCGCTGCTCCAATAAATCGGAGATTTATCGGTTGAGATAGCTCGACTAAATCTCCCCTATAGGATAGGGGGTACTAATAATATTCTCCCCGGGCGCCTCCAAACCCTGTCTTAAGGTGGCCAGTAATGATCCAATTTCTAGCGAAAAATCATTTGAGCGATCAGAAATTCTGAACGGAAGTGAAATATTGTAATACATTGTTCACCACACCATCAACGAACCAATCTTTGCTTCCTACCTATCACACCCAACAGAAAAATAAAAATTTTTGGTTCAACGAAAATTAATTCGGACAACATTTTTTTTCACACATTCATAATCGATTGTGTCCATCAATGGAGGTTATTTACAACCAATCCGATCAGAATTTCTGATGGCTCAAACAATTTTTCACTAGAAATTGGACCGTTAGTGGCCACCTTTAGAAGTTAAACATTGCTAGTAAAGCTGATTATTGGACTATACAATTACTCACATAATCAATGTACTCAATGCAGCTGTGGAACAGAAATTTCCTTTAGAATAGTCAGTATTCTGACCCAAAGATCCTGGATTTACCAGCAGAATGGGTGTTCCCTGGGCTAGTAAACAGCTCTCACTCACCAGCTCCTTCCTATGCTGCTGAGAGGTGAACTGTTTGTGCCCAGCACCTCAACTTAGCATATTCTTATCATTCCAAACCTCTGTTGTAGCTGTAGTGCTGGCAATAAAGAGGTAGCAGAGGGATGGATTTAGGTGAGGTCAGGTGTTCTGTGCTCACAGGTAAATGGCTGTGGTTCCTTCACAGCTTCTTCATTGCTGTTTACATCCAGCAATTTTACCATCAGTTAGTGAATCATCTGCATTGACTGCAACAGGCCAGAAGACAGCAAGCACAAGTTTTCTTCATATCTAAATAACAATGCTGCTATTTTGCTACATGCTGGCTTTTTTCAGTTAGGCCTGGTTTACATTAGAAAATATGAGACAAGCGGATCCGGATGGCTCTGTGCACATTGGCAAACGGATTGTGAAAACTGATCTGATCACTGATGGATCGGTTTTCACTCCATTTGCCAACAAATACATATCTAATGGCAGCGGGAGAGGTTTCCTCTTCTTGCGCTGTGATTAAACAGCGCGGCATGTAGTCACATGACATGGAAGAAAACGGAAGCCTCTATCGTTGGCCTTCAGGTATGTATTACCCTCTCTCACCCTCCCGCCGCTCAGGTTCATATCCCCCCACCCCCCATGGAACGGTCTGTTGTTTCACTAGTTCTCCATTGCCCCAATGCAGAAACATTTCTTTTCCGGTTTCGTTCCGCTGGGCAGAACGGTCCGAAAAATTAGGGAGTGCTGCATTTTTTTGGTCCGGGGAACGGAATGTATGGAATGTATTTGTACCAACGGACGCAAGTGAACAGTCCAATAGGTTAACATTGGATCCTTTCACATTCGTTCCGTTTGTACAGTATACGTTTTGGTTACGGTCCGTAAAAAAAACACATATGTGAACCGGGCCTAAGGTGATGTTGCATTGTTGATGATATGCAATAGAAACGTTAAATATTTATATTTTCACTAAACCATTTTTAACCACTTGAGGACCACAGTCTTTCTACCCCTTAAGGACCAGGCACTTTTTTTTCATTCAGACCACTGCAGCTTTCACGGTTTATTGCTCGCTCATACAACCTACCACCTAAATGAATTTTGGCTCCTTTTCTTGTCACTAATAAAGCTTTCTTTTGGTGCTATTTGATTGCTCCTGCGATTTTTACTTTTTATTATATTCATCAAAAAAGACATGAATTTTGGCAAAAAAATGATTTTTTTTAACTTTCTGTGCTGACAGTTTTCAAATAAAGTAAAATTTCTGTATACATGCAGCGCGAAAAATGTGCACAAACATGTTTTTGATAAAAAAAAAACCCATTCAGTGTATATTTATTGGTTTGGGTAAAAGTTATAGCGTTTACAAACTATGGTGCAAAAAGTGAATTTTCCCATTTTCAAGCATCTATGACTTTTCTGACCCCCTGTCATGTTTCATAAGGGGCTAGAATTCCAGGATAGTATAAATACCCCCCAAATGACCCCATTTTGGAAAGAAGACATCCCAAAGTATTCACTGAGAGGCATAGTGAGTTCATAGAAATTATTTTTTGTCACAAGTAAGCGGAAAATGACACTTAATGACAAAAAAAAAAAAAAAAAAAAAAAAAAAAGTTTCCATTTCTGCTAACTTGCGACAAAAAAAAATGAAATCTGCCACGGACTCACCATGCCCCTCTCTGAATACCTTGAAGTGTCTACTTTCCAAAATGGGGTCATTTGTGGGGTGTGTTTACTGTCCTGACATTTTGGGGGGTGCTAAATTGTAAGCACCCCTGTAAAGCCTAAAGGTGCTCATTGGACTTTGGACCCCTTAGCGCAGTTAGGGTGCAAAAAAGTGCCACACATGTGATATTGCCATACTCAGTAGAAGTACTATAATGTGTTTTGGGGTGTATTTTTACACATACCCATGCTGGGTGGGAGAAATACCTCTGTAAATGACAATCTTTTGATTTTTTTACACACAATTGTCCATTTACAGAGTTATTTCTCCCACCCAGCATGGGTATGTGTAAAAATACACCCCAAAACACATTGTACTACTTCTCCCGAGTACGGCGATACCACGTGTGGCACTTTTTTGCACCCTAACTGCGCTAAAGGGCCCAAAGTCCAATGAGTACCTTTAGGATTTCACAGGTCATTTTGCGGAATTTGATTTCCAGACTACTCCTCACGGTTTAGGGCCCCTAAAATGCCAGGGCAGTATAGGAACCCCACAAATGACCCCATTTTAGAAAGAAGACACCCCAAGGTATTCCGTTAGGAGTATGGTAAGTTCATAGAAGATTTTATTTTTTGTCAAAAAGTAGCGGAAAATTGATTTTTATTGTTTTTTTCACAAAGTGTCATTTTCCACTAACTTGTGACAAAAAATAAAATCTTCTATGAACTCGCCATACACCTAACGGAATACCTTGGGGTGTCTTCTTTCTAAAATGGGGTCATTTGTGGGGTTCCTATACTGCCCTGGCATTTTAGGGGCCCTAAACCGTGAGGAGTAGTCTGGAAATCAAATTCCGCAAAATGACCTGTGAAATCCTAAAGGTACTCATTGGACTTTGGGCCCTTTAGCGCAGTTAGGGTGCAAAAAAGTGCCACACATGTGGTATTGCCGTACTCGGGAGAAGTAGTAAAATGTGTTTTGGGGTGTATTTTTACACATACCCATGCTGGGTGGGAGAAATAACTCTGTAAATGGACAATTGTGTGTAAAAAAATCAAAAGATTGTCATTTACAGAGGTATTTCTCCCACCCAGCATGGGTATGTGTAAAAATACACCACAAAACACATTGTACTACTTCTCCCGAGTACGGCGATACCACATGAGTGGCACTTTTTTGCACCCTAACTGCGCTAAAGGGCCCAAAGTCCAATGAGTACCTTTAGGATTTCACAGGTCATTTTGCGGAATTTGATTTCCAGACTACTCCTCACGGTTTAGGGCCCCTAAAATGCCAGGGCAGTATAGGAACCCCACAAATGACCCCATTTTAGAAAGAAGACACCCCAAGGTATTCCGTTAGGTGTATGGCGAGTTCATAGAAGATTTTATTTTTTGTCACAAGTTAGTGGAAAATGACACTTTGTGAAAAAAACAATAAAAATCAATTTTCCGCTAATTTTTGACAAAAAATAAAATCTTCTATGAACTTACCATACTCCTAACGGAATACCTTGGGGTGTCTTCTTTCTAAAATGGGGTCATTTGTGGGGTTCCTATACTGCCCTGGCATTTTAGGGGCCCTAAACCGTGAGGAGTAGTCTGGAAATCAAATTCCGCAAAATGACCTGTGAAATCCTAAAGGTACTCATTGGACTTTGGGCCCTTTAGCGCAGTTAGGGTGCAAAAAAGTGCCACACATGTGGTATCGCCGTACTCAGGAGAAGTAGTACAATGTGTTTTGGGGTGTATTTTTACACATACCCATGCTGGGTGGGAGAAATAACTCTGTAAATGGACAATTGTGTGTAAAAAAATCAAGATTGTCATTTAAACAAATAACAAAAAACAAAACATTCTATGAACTCACCATGCACCTCACGGAATACTTTTGGGTGTCCTCTTTCCAAAATGGCATCATTCGTGGGGTCTGTCCTGGCATTTTAGGGTCTCTGCAATCATTACATGTATGGCCAGTATTAGGAGTTTCTGCTATACTCCTTATATTGGGCATAAGGGTAATGCAGTGTGGGCTGAAAGGAAAAATGAACGTCAAACAATCAATCAATGTGGATGAAAAAATATCTGCCAAAAAATTTTGGAGAAAAAAAAAAAAAAAAAAAAAAAAGAGGAGGAAGGCGTCTGCCAGGACATAGGAGCTGCCGCCCCAAAAATCCAAACCCACCAGCTCGTATGCCCTGGCAAACCTGATTTATCCATTCACACCGATCGATGTGGATGAACAAATCATTGCCAGAGTTCTTTTTTGATACAAAGTGTTTGCCAAAGCATATGAATCCCCAACACCACTCCTCGGCCCATATGCCTCGGCAAACGTATCTTTTTGACTGCGGAGGAGAAATCTCGTCCTGCAGCGCTGCATGCACCGACTTATGTGTAAGCTGACAGACGCGCATTGTTCTGTCAGGATGCACCATCAGTGCTGCAGCTGATTGGTCGGTCTGGATAGAAAAAAGAGAGAAGAAAAAAGACAAAACAATACAAAAAGGAGGAGAAGGCGTCTGCCAGGACATACGAGCTGCCGCCCCAAAAATCCAAACCCACCAGCTCGTATGCCCTGGCAAACCTGATTTATCCATTCACACCGATCGATGTGGATGAACAAATCCTTGCCAGAGTTATTTTTTGATACAAAGTGTTTGCCAAAGCATATGAATCCCCAACACCACTCCTCGGCCCATATGCCTCGGCAAACGTATCTTTTTGACTGCGGAGGAGAAATCTCGTCCTGCAGCGCTGCATCCACCGACTTATGTGTAAGCTGACAGACGCGCATTGTTCTGTCAGGATGCACCATCAGTGCTGCAGCTGATTGGTCGGTCTGGATAGAAAAAAGAGAGAAGAAAAAAGACAAAACAATACAAAAAGGAGGAGAAGGCGTCTGCCAGGACATAGGAGCTGCCGCCCCAAAAATCCAAACCCACCAGCTCGTATGCCCTGGCAAACCTGATTTATCCATTCACACCGATCGATGTGGATGAACAAATCATTGCCAGAGTTCTTTTTTGATACAAAGTGTTTGCCAAAGCATATGAATCCCCAACACCACTCCTCGGCCCATATGCCTCGGCAAACGTATCTTTTTGACTGCGGAGGAGAAATCTCGTCCTGCAGCGCTGCATGCTCCGACTTATGTGTAAGCTGACAGACGCGCAATGTTCTGTCAGGATGCACCATCAGTGCTGCAGCTGGTTAGTCGTTCGCTCGGTCCACCTGGAAGGTTATTGGATGGAAAAAGGAAAAAAAATACAAAAAAACAAAACAAAAAACAGGCAAGCAGCAAAGCAATTACTTCATTAACATTAATAAACTGAACTTTTTTAATAAAAACCTTAACATTGCAAACTAAACATTAGCTTCTTTGCTTACCTGTTTTTTGTTTTTTTTTGTTTTTTTTAACTTCTCTCCCGAGGACAAACCTCTCCTCCCCCATGGGACAATGTGCGAAGTGCAAATCGCACAGAGTTGTAGAGAAGTACATTACGCATTTTGTCCCAAGTGAAAGGAGAGGTTTCTGGCAGCCCTGTGTATTACGCTCTCTCAAAACCAGATGTTTGGTTTCACACTGCATATTGACATATCCGGTGGGTCGAGCCCGCCGCACCGTATCGTCCAAAACAGACCTTCAGGGAATACCACAAGAGTAGCATTCGGCCTAGTAATGAACTGCGTCGCCATAGACTAACATGACTTCCGGGCCGATCGAAATTGCCACAGAAGCCACGCAGTAACGTAGGCATGCACTAGTGTTAAGTCAAGCACTTCCGGCGTAGGGGGGGGACCGCAAAGTGTGACTTTCGCTAGGCATTTTGCCCTAACGCATCGCAGCAGTGTGAAATAGCACTGAGAGACCCTTGTGTGCCTACCGCTGTGTCTGTAGTTCCCTACTCTCTAATAGTGTACCTGCTCATGGTACCTCTCAAAACACTCCCCTAGGCATAGTCCAGGCTGGTCAGGGCAGCGGGGACAATAAACAGTGGTGTCACGCCTTGTTCCAGCCCTGCTGCAGACACGACAGCGTTTTCTTCGGATTCGGTGACCTGGGGTACTTGGAATCGGATAGGCGTAATGCCTTCCATGCAGCCTGCTAGTTGCATCTTGGGGTTGGGCCCGGGCACCTCCTGGATACAGGAGTTCCATAGTGATCTGTCTCTGAAATTGTAGAAACGATCCAGTTCTCCCAGCCTTACTGTAGAGAACAAAGCTGTTGTAAACTGCCAATTGAATTAAATAAAAGGACACTTTTTTATACCAGCGCCTTGTTTTGCGGGAAAGTAAATAGGGCGCTAACCTCTGGTCATTGAAGTCCACCCCTCCCATGTTGGTATTATACTCGTGGACGACAAGGGGTTTTTCAATGACCTCAGTTCGCCGTTGAATTTGGACTGTCGTGTCTGCGTGAATGGTGGACAGAAAGTAAACGTCCCTCTTGTCCTTCCATTTCACCGCGAGCAGGTCGTCAGCACTCAATGCGGCCCTCTGCCCCCGTTGAAGTTTGGTGGTAATGAGCCGTTGGGGGAAGCCCCGGCGACTATGCCGCACGGTGCCACAGCATCGGATTCCTTCTAACTTTAAGTGCTGATAGAGGGCCACACTTGAGTAGTAATTGTCCACATAAAGATGGTACCCCTTCTGGAACAAGGGTGACGCCAAGTCCCACACAACCTTTCCACTGCTCCCCAGGTAGTCAGGGCATCCGACCGGCTCCAATTTGGAGTCTTTTCCCTCATAGACCCTAAAATAAGATGTATAGCCTGTGGCCCTTTCACAGAGCTTATACAGTTTCACCCCATACCGGGCGCGCTTGCTTGGGATGTACTGTTTGATGCCAAGGCGCCCGGTAAAACGTATGAGGGACTCATCTACGCAGATTTGCTGTTCAGGGGTATAAGCATCTGCAAATTTTGATGACAGGTGGTCTATGAGGGGCCGCATTTTGTGGAGCCGGTCAAAAGCAGGGTGGTCACTTTCATGACAGGTTTCATCATCATTGAAGTGCAGGAAGCGCAGGATGTTCTCAAATCGTGTCCTGGACATGGCAGCAGAGTACAAGGGAACATGTTGTGATGGGTCTGTAGACCAATAAGACCGCAACACATTTTGTTTGATTTGTCCCATGTTTAAGAGAAGGCCCAAAAAAATTTTAAGTTCGGAAACTTGGACTGGTTTCCACCGAAATGGCTGGGCAAGGAAGACATTCGGATTGGCGGTTAGAAATTGTGTGGCTTTACGGTTGGTCTCTGCCACGACTAGGTCTAAGAGATCCTGGGTGATAAACAGATAAAAAAAGTCTAGGGGCGATCCTAGATTATCTGTCATCACCTGGACTCCAGACTGGGCAGTGAAAGGGGGCAGTACGGGTGCGGCGGTATCAGGGGATTGCCAATTTGGATTTGCCAGCACCTCTGGTAAACTAGGGGTAGTACGGGCCCGTCTACTTGATGGCTGCGACTGGGGTGTTACTACACGTGCCACCGAACCAGTTTCAACTTCCACGCTGGTGCTCGCCACTTCACCAGGGTGTACGGAAGTACTGGTTCTAGGTCCAGGAGATGCTGTGCTGCCTGCCCCACCATGAAATCTCAGACCAGCACGAGCACCACTCTGCTGCCCTTGAGGCTGATCCTGCGCCACGTGCGGTCCAACGACATGGGGTGTGGTACGGCTGGCTCTAGCCGGGACCTCAACCTCGTCATCACTATCGGTCAGTGAGCCACTGCTCAATTCAGGTACAAACTCTGACCCAGATGATTCGTCGAATGGTTCGTCCCAATCGTCCTCATCCGACTGGGCCATGTACCTGAGAACCTCATCATCGGAATACCCCTTTCTTGCCATGGTGGACTGCTAAATTTAGGGGGTATTCCTCTGAGACTACCCAGAAAAAAGAGCACCTACTTAGCGAAAGGGAGTATTTGAGCGGTAGAAAGCTGTGATCACTGAGTTTTGATTAAAAAAAAATCAAAACTGATGTTTACAGTGCACAGCTAGTGTACAGTGGTTTTTGCAGTGATCAGAAAAAAAATTCTGTCACTGCGGTGGGGTGGGCTGAACGCAAGTGCAGGCGAACGATCAGACCTGATCGGGCAAACACTGCGTTTTTTAGTGGATCCTAGTGACCCTAATAGATCTGACTGCGATCAGTAATGGTCACTTACAGATACTATATAGTAACAATGTTGATTAGCGACAGTGATGACGCTAATTAGTGACTGTGGTGCAGTGGGCTGAGCACTAACTGACACTAACAAAGGGGCCTAGCTAACTGGCCTAACTGCTAACACTAGTGATACTAAAAAAGTGACAGTTTCCACTGATCACTGTTTTTAGATCACTAGGATAGTGACAGGGGGGTGGTGGCGAGTGGGGAATCAGAAGCAATCAGAAACAATCACAGGCCAATCACGGGACAATCAAAGCCAATCACAGGCCAATCACGGGCCAATCACAGGCCAATCACGGGACAATCACAGGCCAATCACGGGACAATCACGGGACAATCACAGGCCAATCACGGGACAATCACAGGCCAATCACAGGGCAATCACAGCCAATCACGGGACAATCAAAGCCAATCACAGCCAATCAATGGACAATCACGGGACAATCACAGGCCAATCACGGGACAATCACAGGCCAATCACGGGACAATCACAGGCCAATCACGGGACAATCACAGGCCAATCACGGGACAATCACGGGACAATCACAGGCCAATCACGGGACAATCACGGGCCAATCACGGGACAATCACGGGACAATCACAGGCCAATCACGGGACAATCAAATACAATCACGGGACAATGAAATACAATGACAGCACAATGAAATACAATGACAGCACAATCAAAGACAATGCACTGGGAAGGTGATTGGGGGGGGGGGGGGGGGGTCTGAGGGCGATCTGAGGGTGAGGGGGGTTGATTAGGTGCCCGCACGGGGCAGATTGGGTCCTGATCTGATGGGTGGCAGACACGGGGTGACCGATGGGAGGTCAGTGAGTGATTACAGGGGAGAATAGATGTAAACAATGCACTGGGGAGGTTATCAGGGGGGGGGGTCTGAGGACAATCTGGGGGTCTGGGTGGGTGATCAGGTGCCCCCAAGGGACAGTTTAGGGTCTGCTCTGATGGGTGGTGGTGACAAGGGGTGATAGACAAGTGATAGACAGGTGGTCAGTGGGTGAGGCAGATGTATACAGTAGTATACAGTATACAGGGGTGGGGGTCTGGGGGGATCTGAGGGTAGGGGGGGTGATCAAGGGACCCTAGGGGGCAGTTAGGGACCTAACCTAAATGATAGCGTCGGCAGATAGTGGCAGGGGGTGATTGATGGCTTTATTGGGGGGTGCTTGGGTGCAACTATTGCTGTGCTGGGGTGGTCAGGGGGGGTCCTGAGGGCTGGGGTGGGCGATCGGGGGGATCTGTGGGTTCACAAACTGTTTTCTGCTGCTCCCGCACAGGGCTGCCTCCTCCTCCGAGATCCGTGCGACGAAGAGTGCAGAGGAGGAGGAGGCAGCCAGTATAATACACTTTGTCATGTAAACAAAGTGTATTATACTATTTCATTGGCCCAGATCGTAATTTTAAACCCCGCCGGCGCTGCTAATTGGCCGGCGGGGTATCGGGCAAGGTGGGCGGGACCTTTCGCCGCGGGGAGCGCGCGTCATAGATGACGAGATCGCTCCCCGGACACGCCTTAAGGACCCGCCGCCGTCAGGCGTATTGCGGTCCTTAAGGCATCCACTTTGCCGCCGCCCATGGGCTGTGGGCGGTCGGCAAGTGGTTAAACTAACAGTACTGTATAATCTTTCTTCTAAATTTCTGAATAACCATACTTTAGACTAGTGTTGGGCGAACACCTGGATGTTCGGGTTCGCGAACGTTCGCCGAACATGGCCGCGATGTTCGGGTGTTCGCGCCGAACTCCGAACATAATGGAAGTCAATGGGGACCCGAACTTTCGTGCTTTGTAAAGCATCCTTACATGCTACATACCCCAAATTTGCAGGGTATGTGCACCTTGGGAGTGGGTACAAGAGGAAAAAAAATATTTGAAAAAGAGCTTATAGTTTTTGAGAAAATTGATTGTAAAGTTTCAAAGGAAAAAATGTCTTTTAACCACTTCAGGACCACAGTCTTTTCGCCCCTTAAGGACCAGAGCCTTTTTCTCCATTCAGACCACTGCAGCTTTCACGGTTTATTGCTCGGTCATACAACCTACCACCTAAATGAATTTTACCTCCTTTTCTTGTCACTAATACAGCTTTCTTTTGCTGCTATTTGATTGCTGCTGCGAGTTTTAGTTTTTATTATATTCATCAAAAAAGACATGAATTTTGTCAAAAAAATGACTTTTTTAACTTGCTGTGCTGACATTTTTCAAATAAAGTAAAATGTCCTATACATTTGAGCGCGAAAGTTATTCTGCTACATGTCTTTGATAAAAAAAAAAACCATTCAGTGTATATTTATTGGATTGGGTAAAAGTTATAGCGTTTACAAACTATGGTGCCAAAAGTGAATTTTCCCATTTTCAAGCATCTCTGACTTTTCTGCGCACCTGTCAGGTTTCATGAGGGGCTAAAATTCCAGGATAGTACAAATACCCCCCCAAATGACCCCATTTTGGAAAGAAGACATCCCAAAGTATTCAGTGAGAGGCATGGTGAGTTCATAGAAGATTTTATTTTTTGTCACAAGTTAGCGGAAAATGACACTTTCTGACAAAAAAAAGAAAAAAAAAAAAAGTTTCCATTTCTTCTAACTTGCGACAAAAAAAAATGAAATCTGCCACGGACTCACTATGCTCCTCTCTGAATACCTTGAAATGTCTACTTTCCAAAATGGGGTCATTTGTGGGGTGTGTTCACTGTCCTGGCATTTTGGAGGGTGCCTAATTGTAAGCACCCCTGTAAAGCCTAAAGATGCTCATTGGACTTTTGGCCCCTTAGCGCAGTTAGGCTGCAAAAAAGTGCCACACATGTGGTATTGCCGTACTCAGGAGAAGTAGTATAATGTGTTTTGGGGTGTATTTTTACACATACCCATGCTGGGTGGGAGAAATATCTCCGTAAATGACAATTGTTTTATTTTTTTTACACACAATTGTCTATTTATAGAGATATTTCTCCCACTCAGCATGGGTATGTGGAAAAATACACCCCAAAACACATTATACTACTTCTCCTGAGTACGGCGATACCACATGTGTGGCACTTTTTTGCACCCTAACTGCGCTAAGGGGCCCAAAGTTCAATGAGTACCTTTAGGATTTCACAGGTCATTTTGAGAAATTTCGTTTCAAGACTACTCCTCACGCTTTAGGGCCCCTAAAATGCCAGGACAGTATAGGAACCCCACAAATGACCCCATTTTAGAAAGAAGACACCCCAAGGTATTCCGTTAGGAGGATGGTGAGTTCATAGAAGATTTTTTTTTTGTCACAAGTTAGCGGAAATTGATTTTAATTGTTTTTTTTTTACAAAGTGTCATTTTCCGCTAACTTGTGACAAAAAATAAAATCTTCTATGAACTCACCATACTCCTAACGGAATACATTGGGGTGTCTTCTTTCTAAAATGGGGTCATTTGTGGGGTTCCTATACTGCCCTGGCATTTTAGGGGCCCTAAACCGTGAGGAGTAGTCTTGAAACCAAATGTCGCAAAATGACCTGTGAAATCCTAAAGGTACTCATTGGACTTTGGGCCTCTTAGCGCACTTAGGGTGCAAAAAAGTGCCACACATGTGGTACCGCCGTACTCAGGAGAAGTAGTATAATGTGTTTTGGGGTGTATTTTTACACATACCCATGCTGGGTGGGAGAAATATCTCTGTAAATGACAATTGTTTGATTTTTTTTACACACAATTGTCCTTTTACAGAGATATTTCTCCCACCCAGCATGGGTATGTGTAAAAATACACCCCAAAACACAATATACTACTTCTTCTGAGTACGGCGATACCACATGTGTGACACTTTTTTGCAACCTAGGTGCACTAAGGGGCCTAACGTCCTATTCACAGGTCATTTTGAGGCATTTGGATTCTAGACTACTGCTCACGGTTTAGGGCCCCTAAAATGCCAGGGCAGTATAGGGACCCCACAAGTGACCCCATTTTAGAAAGAAGACACCCCAAGGTATTCTGTTAGGAGTATGGTGAGTTCATAGAAGATTTTTTTTTTGTCACAAGTTAGCGGAAAATGACACTTTGTGAAAAAAAAAACAATACATATCAATTTCCGCTAACTTGTGACAAAAAATAAAATCTTCTATGAACTCATCATACACCTAACAGAATACCTTGGGGTGTCTTCTTTCTAAAATGGGGTCACTTGTGGGGTTCCTATACTGCCCTGGCATTTTAGGGGCCCTAAACCGTGCGGAGTAGTCTTGAACCCAAATGTCTCAAAATGACCTGTGAAATCCTAAAGGTACTCATTGGACTTTGGGCCCCTTAGCACAGTTAGGCTGCAAAAAAGTGTCACACATGTGGTATCGCCGTACTCAGAAGAAGTAGTATAATGTGTTTTGTGGTGTATTTTTACATATAACCATGCTGGGTGGGAGAAATATCTCTGTAAATGACACATTTTTGATTTTTTTTTACACACAATTGTCCATTTACAGAGAGATTTCTCCCACCCAGCATGGGTATGTGTAAAAATACACCACAAAACACATTATACTACTTCTCCTGAGTATGGCGATACCACATGTGTGACACTTTTTTGCAGCCTAGGTGCGCTAAGGGGCCCAACGTCCTATTCACAGGTCATTTTGAGGCATTTGTTTTCTAGACTACTCCTCACGGTTTAGGGCCCCTAAAATGCCAGGGCAGTATAGGAACCCCACAAGTGACCCCATTTTAGAAAGAAGACACCCCAAGGTATTCCGTTAGCGGTATGGTGAGTTCATAGAAGATTTTATTTTTTGTCACAAGTTAGTGAAAAATGACACTTTGTGAAAAAAACAATAAAAATCCAATTTCCACTAACTTTTGACAAAAAATAAAATCTTCTATGAACTCATCATACACCTAACAGAATACCTTGGGGTGTCTTCTTTCTAAAATGGGGTCACTTGTGGGGTTCCTATACTGCCCTGGCATTTTACGGGCCCAAAACTGTGAGTAGTCTGGAAACCAAATTTCTCAAAATGACTGATCAGGGGTATAAGCATCTGCAAATTTTGATGACAGGTGGTCTATGAGGGGGCAAATTTTGTGGAACCGGTCATAAGCAGGGTGGCCTCTTAGATGACAGGATGTTTTGGGCCTGATCTGATGGATAGGAGTGCTAGGGGGGTGACAAGAGGTGATTGATGGGTGTCTCAGGGGGCGGTTAGAGGGGAAAATAGATGCAATCAATGCACTGGGGAGGTGATCGGAAGGGGGTCTGAGGGGGATCTGAGGGTTTGGCCGAGTGATCAGGAGCCCACACGGGGCAAATTAGGGCCTGATCTGATGGGTAGGTGTGCTAGGGGGTGACAGGAGGTGATTGATGGGTGTCTCAAGGTGTGATTAGAGGGGGAAAATAGATGCAAGCAATGCACTAGCGAGGTGATCAGGGCTGGGGTCTGAGGACGTTCTGAGGTGTGGGCGGGTGATTGGGTGCCCGCAAGGGGCAGATTAGGGTCTAATCTGATGGGTAACAGTGACAGGTGGTGATAGGGGGTGATTGATGGGTAATTAGTGGGTGTTTAGAGGAGAGAAGAGATGTAAACACTGCACTTGGGAGGTGATCTGATGTCGGATCTGCGGGCGATCTATTGGTGTGGGTGGGTGATCAGATTGCCCGCAAGGGGCAGGTTAGGGGCTGATTGATGGGTGGCAGTGACAGGGGGTGATTGATGGGTGGCAGTGACAGGGGGTGATTGATAGGTGATTGACAGGTGATCAGTGGGTTATTACAGGGAATAACAGATGTAAATATTGCACTGGCGAATTGATAAAGGGGGGTCTGAGGGCAATCTGAGCATGTGGGCGGGTGATTGGGTGCCCGCAAGGGGTAGATTAGGGTCTAATCTGATGGGTAACAGTGACAGGTGGTGATAGGGGGTGATTGATGGGTGATTGATGGGTAATTAGTGGGTGTTTAGAGGAGAGAAGAGATGTAAACACTGCACTTGGGAGGTGATCTGATGTCGGATCTGCGGGCGATCTATTGGTGTGGGTGGGTGATCAGATTGCCCGCAAGGGGCAGGTTAGGGGCTGATTGATGGGTAGCAGTGACAGGGGGTGATTGACGGGTGATTGACGGGTGATTGACGGGTGATTGACGGGTGATTGACAGGTGATTGACAGGTGATCAGGGGGGATAGATGCATACAGTACACGGGGGGGGTCTGGGGGGGGGTCTGGGGAGAATCTGAGGGGTGGGGGGTGATCAGGAGGGGGCAGTGGGCAGGGGGGGGATAAAAAAAAATAGCGTTGACAGATAGTGACAGGGAGTGATTGATGGGTGATTAGGGGGGTGACTGGGTGCAAACAGTGGTCTGGGGGGTGGGCAGGGGGGGGGTCTGAGGGGTGCTGTGGGCGATCAGGGGGCAGGGGGGGGGAAATCAGTGTGCTTTGGTGCAGACTAGGGTGGCTGCAGCCTCCCCTGGTGGTCCCTCGGACACTGGGACCACCAGGGCAGGAGGCAGCCAGTATAATAGGCTTTGTATACATTACAAAGCCTATTATACTATGTACATGCGGCGATCCGGGTGCTAGTAACCTGCCGGCGCTTCCGAACGGCCGGCGGGTTACTACGAGCGGTGGGCAGAGCCAGTCCCCGGCGGCTGATCGCGTCACGAATGACGCGATCGCCGCATAGCCACTTCCGCAGCCGCCCCCGCCGATGGGCGTATTGCGGTCGTTTGGGCCCAGTCTTTGCCGCCGCCCATCGGCTGGGGGCGGTCCTCAAGTGGTTAAATGCGGAAAATGTCATTTTTCTTTGCACAGGTAACATGCTTTTTGTCGCCATGCAGTCATAAATGTAATACAGATAAGAGGTTCCAGGAAAAGGGACCGGTAACGCTAACCCAGCAGCAGCACACGTGATGGAACAGGAGGAGGGCGGCGCAGGAGGAGAAGGCCACGCTTTGAGACACAACAACCCAGACCTTGCATGAGGACAAGAAGCGTGCGGATAGCAATGCATTTTGTCGCCATGCAGTCATAAATGTAATACAGATAAGAGGTTCCGTAAAAAGGGACTGGCAACGCTAACCCAGCAGCAGCACACTTGATGGAACAGGAGGAGGCGCAGGAGGAGAAGGCCACGATTTCAGGCGCAACCCAGGCCTTGCATGAGGACAAGAAGCGTGCGGATAGCAATGCATTTTGTCGCCATGCAGTCATAAATGTAATACAGATAAGAGGTTCCGTAAAAAGGGACTGGCAACGCTAACCCAGCAGCAGCACACGTGATGGAACAGGAGGAGGCGCAGGAGGAGAAGGCCACGCTTTGAGGCGCAACCCAGGCCTTGCATGAGGACAAGAAGCGTGCGGATAGCAATGCATTTTGTCGCCATGCAGTCATAAATGAAATACAGATGAGAGGTTCAATAAACAGGGACCGGAAACGCTAACCCATCACAGATGTTCATTGTTCATGTTACTTGGGGTCCGGGAGTGTTGCGTAGTCGTTTCCAATCCAGGATTGATTCATTTTAATTTGAGTCAGACGGTCTGCATTTTCTGTGGAGAGGCGGATACGCCGATCTGTGACGATGCCTCCGGCAGCACTGAAACAGCGTTCTGACATAACGCTGGCTGCCGGGCAAGCCAGCACCTCTATTGCGTACATTGCCAGTTCGTGCCAGGTGTCTAGCTTCGATACCCAATAGTTGAAGGGTGCAGATGGATTGTTCAACACAGCTACGCCATCTGACATGTAGTCCTTGACCATCTTCTCCAGGCGATCGGTGTTGGAGGTGGATCTGCACGCTTGCTGTTCTGTGGGCTGCTGCATGGGTGTCAGAAAATGTTCCCACTCCAAGGACACTGCCGATTCCATTCCCTTTTGGGCACTAGCTGCGGCTTGTGTTGTTTGCTGCCCTCCTGGTCGTCCTGGGTTTGCGGAAGTCAGTCTGTCGGCATACAACTGGCTAGAGGAGGGGGAGGATGTTAATCTCCTCTCTAAAGTCTCCACAAGGGCCTGCTGGTATTCTTCCATTTTGACCTGTCTGACTCTTTCTTCAAGCAGTTTTGGAACATTGTGTTTGTACCGTGGATCCAGAAGGGTATAAACCCAGTAATTGGTGTTGTCCAGAATGCGCACAATGCGTGGGTCGTGTTCAATGCAGTCTAGCATGAATTGAGCCATGTGTGCCAGAGTCCTGCCAGAATCCTCATCATCCTCTTGTGAGCGTTGTGATATTTGTGATGCATCATAGTCGTCACCTTCTTCCTGGTCTGCTTCTGCTGTCCGTTCGCGCTGAATTGTGGAAGTCCAACGTGCACCGCTCTGACCCTCGTCAGTGGTGGCATGAAATTCCTGCTCCAACTCCAGCTGTTCCTCCTCCTCTTCTTCGTCATAGCTGCTGGGACCAGCGTTTCCTGAGGCAGATGGCCTGATGTTGGTATCATCACGCTGATCGTTTTCTCCTTCAGATTCCCCCAGTTGCATCATGACAGCTGTTTCCTTGATTTTCAACATTGACTTCTTCAATAAACACAGCAGTGGTATGGTAATGCTGACTGAAGAGTTGTCACTGCTCACAAGCAACGTGGATTGCTCAAAATTTTGGAGGACTTGGCAGAGGTCCAACATGTTGGCCCAATCGGATCCACAGAAGCTTGGCAGCTGTCCGGATGCGCCTCGGTACTGCGCCGTCATGTACTGGACCACTGCACTCTTCTGCTCGCAAAAGCGGGCTAGCATGTGCAGCGTAGAATTCCAGCGCGTAGGGACATCACACAGCAAGCGATGGTGGGGGAGATTGAAGCGCTCCTGCATCTTGGCGAGTGCCCCCGAAGCAGTACTGGAATTTCTACAATGTTTGGCCACTCGTCGCACCTTCAACAGAAGATCGGCCACGCCTGGGTATGTCCTCAGGAACCGCTGAACTACTAGGTTCATCACGTGCGCCAGGCAAGGGATGTGTGTCAGCTTAGCCAACCTTAAAGCACGAATGAGATTACTCCCATTATCACACACAACCATGCCCGGTTTCAGGTCCAGCGGTGCCAGCCACAAATCCGTCTGTTCCTTTATTCCCCTCCAAATTTCCTCTCCTGTGTGCTGCTTATCCCCAAGGCAGATCAGCTTCAGCAACGCTTGCTGACGCATGCCAACAGCTGTGCTGCACTGCTTCCACGATCCTACTGCTGCTGGGTTAGCGTTTCCGGATGAGGTACAGCTTTGAGATGCGTTGGAGGAGAAGGAGTCAGAGAGGTAGGTGCTGCTGTTGTTGTTATCCAGTGGGAGGGACGGCGGTGCAGCTGTTTGCGGCGTGGGCAACACCCGCGCCGTAGCAGGTGAGGAATCGCTGCCAGGCTCCACAAGGTTCACCCAGTGCGCGGTAAGGGAGATGTATCGACCCTGGCTGAACGCACTCGTCCAGGTGTCAGTGGTGAGGTGAACCTTGCAGGCAACGGCATTCTTCAAGCTTCGGGTTATTTTGCTGACCACGTGCTCATGCAACTCAGGCACTGCAGAGCGCGCAAAGTGGTAGCGGCTGGGAACCACGTAACGTGGGATGGCCACTGACATCATGCCCTTGAAGCTGTTTGTCTCCACCACTCGATATGGCAGCATTTCGCAGGCCAGAAGCTTGGCTATGCTGGCTGTTAGTGCCACGGCCGGGGGTCATTTGCTGGCAATTTCCTCTTGCGCTCAAACATCTCAGAGACAGACAACTGAACCGTAGGGCTGCACACTGAAGGGCTGTTGGTTGTTGTGTTTGATGAAGACTGGGAGACCTCAAGAGCACTATTCCGGAAAGTGACAGTGTCAGCGTCGTCTGATGTTTGTGAATGTTGTTGTGAACCACGCAATGGCTGGGCTACTGCTGCTGCTGAGGAGGGTCTGGTGGTGAGTCTGGTGACCCCAAGGGAGGCAGTGTTGCTGGTACCCTGTCCTGCAGCGTTTGCCCACAGAGTGGGATGTTTGGATACCATGTGGCGGATCATGCTGGTGGTGGAGAGGTTGTAGACAGAGTGGTAGAGCACTCCCCTTGGTTCAAACAGCGATGTGCCTCGGCTATTCTGGCAACACTCCAGAATCTTGATAGCGGAAAGAAAGCGAAGCCGGCACCATCAATGTATTTATGCTCTTTTTAATCGGATACAAACATGCTAACAGCCAAAGTGCGACGTTTCGAGGAGACACCCTCTTTTTCAAGCTAAGCTGTGCATGACCAAACAAATAATGGCAGAACAATCCTATTTATACACAACATGGTCTAAAGACAGCCTATCAGCGTTACGCTAAATCATTGACCAATAGGATCAGGTCCTACCTAGTGGACCTGAGAGAAAACCACAGGGCTGCCTACCTGATAGGGTCGTTTGAAGTGGAGTCAAACCACCTCCCAAACACAAGCCAGTCCCAGGTGGAGGCGAACGGCTACTCTTTGCTGGGCAGAGCCATGCGGAAGCGCACTCCCGCCAGGCCACGCCCACTGGCGGACCTAGGAGGAAACACCCCGCACTACGTAGAGGAGAGGGCGGCTACAAGCCGTCCGCTCCCCTTCCGCCCAGCAACGTGTGACGTATGCGGAGAACTCCGCTCATATGTCGCACTGATGTAAAAAGAGAGCCTGTGGTGTCCGCCCCCCTCTGGGTAGAAGAGCGTGTGTCTGTTTCCTAGCAACAGCACCGCTCATGCGCAGAGTGCCTTATGTGTGTGTGTGTATCGCTGTACACACTAGATCGTCATAACAGTTCATATGCTATTGAAAATCATGCAGATATAATAGCAACTGATAGTCATAGCATTACAGTATCTACATAGATAAACCAAAATAGACATTACATAAAGAATAAAACAAGAAAAAATGAAAATAAATTAAGTAAATAAACGCAATAAAAAATACAATAAAAAGTAAAAAATAAAAAAAATAAAAAATAAATAAAAAATAATAGATAATGATGAGAGGAAGTCATGAGGGGAGGAGGAGGGTGGAGACAAGATGGAGGAGAAATTTCTAGAGAGCATCTGATGGGACAGGGATGGGATGGAGGGAAGGAGAGACGAAAAGGAGGCAGCATCTCGGGATACCCACTGGTAAATGATAAAAAATAAATGTTACAAAATGTACCATAAATCTATACGCACATATCAATGGGGCTGTACACCATGGGGCAATATCTATCAAATAAAAGGTATGAGGTCAAGTTCTCTGTTTAGACCTCTCGGCTCCATGGTGTCCAGTCTCTTTATCCAGTGGGCCTCCCTCCATAGTAGCCTCCTCTCCCTATCTCCGCCCCTCCTTAGGGGACGTACCTGTTCTATAATCTGAAACCTAAGTTGGCTAACGTGATGATTGGCTGCCACAAAATGATATGGGACAGCCTGATCTACTAATTTCTCCCTTATGGCATGTTTATGCGAAGACAATCTTTTTTTAAACTTCTGTGTAGTCTGTCCCACATATAACAACCCACATGGGCACTTGAGGGCATATATCACATAGGCCGTGTCACAGGTATAGTAGCCATTTATCCTAAATTTTCTGCCAGTGTGTGGATGGCTAATGTATTCACCCTTAGTCACAGAGGCACAGTGTACGCAGTTGAGGCACGGGAACGTGCCCTTACGTTTTGTATCTATTACACCCATGTCAGTGCCTCCCATATCTGCATGTACCAACCGGTCTCTGAGATTTGGTGCTCTTTTATAAGACACCAATGGGGAGCGCTGAAAATGGGGTATCTCCGGGAAACTGTCTGCCAGGAGATACCAATGTTTCCTAATGATCTTACTGATCTCCTCACTCTGCGTGCTGTATCTCGTGACAAAGGGGATACGGTCAGCTGTGTTTTTCCTAGTATGTCTCTGTCGTACCTCCGCTCCCCTCCGTAGTCTGTCATGTGCTGATTCCAACACGCCAGTCGGGTAACCTCGTTGAAAGAATTTATCTGTCATCTGTGTCAGTCTCTGCCGCCTAGTCGCCCTGTCATCAACTATCATCTGTACCCTATGTAGTTGTCCAATGGGTATAGCTCTCCTAGTCATTTCAGAATGGAAGCTCCCATAATGTAGGAGTGAGTTAACATCAGTGGGTTTGACGAAAATATCTGTGATTAGCTTATCACCCTGCCTCTGGACAAGTGTGTCAAGAAAATTAATTTGTTGTTCGGAATGGTGAATAGTCAAACGTATATCAGTACACCTTGTCATGAGTTCAGAGACAAAGGCTTCCAAGGCCGAATGAGGCCCCGCCCACACGCAAAAAACATCATCAATATAACGATACCATAATTTGGCATATTTCTGAAAAAGATTATTGGTATATACATACATATCTTCGTAAACTCCCATGAAGATGTTTGCGTAGGGCGGGGCCACATTCGACCCCATCGCCGTGCCTTTCTTCTGCAAGTAAAACCTGTTTTCAAAACGAAAATAATTAAATGTTAGAACAATTTCAAGTAGCTTACAGATAAAATTGATTTGTTGTCGAGAAAAATCGGATGAAGTTTCCAACACAAAGCGGACAGCCCAGGGCCGGCCCGCCCATGAGGCGGGGTGAGGCGGGTTCCTCAGGCGGCAGGAAGTGGAGGGGCGGCACCAGACATAGAGAGGAAGTGACTGGGGAGAGGAGAGAGAGCGTGCAGGCTGCAGTGCAGACGAAGTCCGGCTGATCCTGTGTGGTGCCCGACCTGCCTCCGACCTCGTGCCTGCACACACACCGTGAGTGATCCTCCCCAGCTCCCCTCCGGCTCCGTCGAGGCCGCCCGGACTGTCTGTGAACTTCTGAGACGCGGCCCCCGCCGCCCCCCATTAGGCTGTGCGCACCTCCCGCCCGCCACCCACATGATGCCGCCGGGCCGGCCTCCGAGTCCGACGACTCTCGGAGCTCAGCTCTACGGGCTGCGGCCTCTCCTGGCTGTATCCTCCTCCAAGGCTGCCTGTATGTGACGCTGCCTTTGGCGGCGGATGTCGCCCGCTCTGCCTCTGCTGCCCTGCGGCTGATTGTCACGCACGGGCGGCGGCGTGACCCGACGATGATGAGGCTGGCTCTGGCTGGCTGCCGCCTCCGGCCGCCGCTCACCGGCCCAGGCCCAGCGCGAGATCCGAAATGGTGGAGGCGGAGCATGCCCGCCGCAGGCCTCAGACAGCCGTCTGTCCCCTGCCTGCCAGTGCAGGATCATGCATGCGTGCGGTGCGGATGCCCGCCCTTCGCCGCTGCCACAGACCCAGAGGGAGACCCAATCCCCGGTGAGTGAGTCAGACTCAGTCACTCACTGTCACTTGTCACTTACTTTGTTTGCTGCCTGCATCACTCAGGGCAGGCTTTTCTTCACGGTGGATTGTGTGGGGGTCTGGGGATGATGTAATGTTATAATGTATACATTAGGGGGGGGGGGCTTGGCAAGGGGAAAAGAAAGAAGCAATGAAGGGGATGACAAAGTGGGGGGGGGGGAGATGGGGGGCTTGGCAAATGGCACGGAAACAGAATCAATGAAGGGGATGACAAAGTGGGGGGGGGGGAGATGGGGGGCTTGGCAAATGGCAAGGGGAACAGAATCAATGAAGGGGATGACAAAGTGGGGGGGGGGGGAGATAGTAGGGCTTGGCAAATGGCACGCGGAACAGAATCAATGAAGGGGATTACAAAGACGGAAGGGGGGCACAAGAAAGGGGCTAAGTGGGAGCAGGAAGATGGTGACATGGTAGTGGGGATCCAAACATGGAGAGGGAGGAGGGCAGTGACTGCAAGGAGAGGCATAAGAGTAAGACAGAAACTCAGGAGAGGGAGTGGCAAATAAGGAGGCACAGGGGAGAGGCCACAGAAGGGAGGCACATGGGGAAAATACACAAGGGAAGGACAGGCTGCACAGGAGAGGGGTCACAGGAAGGAGACACATAAGAGGCGGCAGCACAAAAGGGAGGCACAGGAGAGGGGTGACATAAGGGAGGCACAGGCATACCTCCCAACTTTTTGAGATGAGAAAGAGGGACACTTAAGCCACGCCCCTGCTACACCCCTGACCACGCCCCCATCACAACCCTAGTCACGCATACCATAAAGATTTCATAAGAAAAATATGTTGTTTTATAAGTCAAACCACACTGGTCCTTTCTATCCTGGTTCATTTTCCTTCATAGTAACATTTTAAAATTAGTAATATCAATTTACAGGATGGGAATAAAGTTTAGAGTCATTTAAACATATTTTTTTAGTAGAGAAATATATATATTTACATAGAACGAGGGACAAAGTCCTGAAAGAGGGGCAAATGAGGAGGACAGAGGGACCGTCCCTCCGAAAGAGGGACAGTTGGAAGCTATGGGCACAGGAGGGAGGGGGGGGGGGGGGGGTGGGAGAATGGGCACAGAAGGGAGGCAGGAGAGAGGGGCGCAGGAGAAAGGGGGCAAATGAGAAAAGCACTGGAAAGGGGGCACAAGAGATAGGTGGCATCAGAGAGGTACAGGAGAAAGGGAGAGATGCATAGGAGAATAGGGCATGAGAAAGCACTGTAGAGGGGACACATGAGTGAAGCACAGGAAAGATAGAAACAAAACAGAGGCATAAAAGAGAGGGGCGCATGAGAGAGGTACATTCCTTTTTATTTTTTTAAGTTATTATTTAGTATAATAAGGTTAAGGTAGTGTGTAGTAGTCATCAATGATGACTCATGGTAGAAGTCAGTGGTATTGGTGTATGGTAAAATGATGATCCTGTAATTTTTTTCTCTCTGCTATAATGCTATGTGATGATTTCTGTCTCTGTCTGTACTGGCTGCCTGCTATAATAAAAGGGGTCGGGTCAGGGACATGCAGGAGGGTGGCAGCAGCAGGCTTCACCAACTGCACGGTCTGTACCATACTTACAACCTGGGCTGGCTAGGCTAGCTATATTGCCAGTGGTACTGACTGACTGAAGGCACCTAGTGGTTTGGATTGGGAGGAGAGATAAGGAAGGAGGCATGAAAGCATGGGCTGTCTGTGCTCCAACTACTGCTCCAACCCACTCCCTGGATTATACATGATTCATTTAAATCCTCTAACACATCCACTTCTAAGATGAGGGCTAAAGCCTGGTACACACTTTCAATTATGATTGGCCAATTACTGACCAATTTTACCACCTGCGTCATGTAGTATGAGGCTGGGCAGCAGATATTGCACACTATGAGCAGATTATGTAGGTATCCCTTATACTACATGAAGGCAGGTGGTAAAATTGGTCAATGATTGGCCACTCGTAATTGAAAGTGTGTATCAGGCTTAATTCTGCTAAGAAAGACAGGAGGGAGAACAAGCAGATGGACTCTCATGGACTATTGAATTAAACTTGACTTTTTTTTTAGGATTGCCAATCTGGAGCCCTGAAACCAAACTTTTCATTCTCCTTCAAAGCATACTCTTCCTACAGGTCTCCAGTAATGCAAGGTATGTGATAGTTAATTCACTGTAGAGCAGAAACTGAAGCGGTCTTCTTTAATTCTTTAATTTTGCTTTAAGGAGGGGGGGGTGCCTATGGCCCGGGGGGGGGGGGGGGGGGGCGCCTTCACGATCTTTGCCTCAGGCAGCAGAAAGTCCAGGACCGGCCCTGGGACAGCCTCTATACCACCATCGTGAGGGATGGAGGTATAGAGGCTCTCCACATCAAGTGTAACAAGCAGATATGGTTCCTCTAAAGGAGGAAGATTACGTAGAATATTGAGGAACATCTGAGTGTCCCTCAAATAGGACTTAAGGGCCACAACAAAGGGACTCAACAGTTTCTCCAGATATTTCGCTATTGGTGAAAAGACAGAGTCTATGCCAGCCACTATTCGTCTCCCGGAGGGATTGACTAGACTTTTGTGTATTTTAGGGCATATATAGAGGACAGGGGTAATGGGAAAGTCCTGTATCAAGTATCTGGCAAGTTTGTCATCTATTAGCCCTGCTGATTTGGCAGCAGATACGATATTTTCCACCTTGATCTGAATGTCAGCAAGACATTCAGAGAAGGATCCTCTTGCTGACATTCAGATCAAGGTGGAAAATATCGTATCTGCTGCCAAATCAGCAGGGATAATAGATGACAAACTTGCCAGATACTTGATACAGGACTTTCCCATTACCCCTGTCCTCTATATATGCCCTAAAATACACAAAAGTCTAGTCAATCCCCCCGGGAGACCAATAATGGCTGGCATAGACTCTGTCTTTTCACCAATAGCGAAATATCTGGAGAAACTGTTGAGTCCCTTTGTTGTGGCCCTTAAGTCCTATTTGAGGGACACTCAGATGTTCCTCAATATTCTACGTAATCTTCCTCCTTTAGAGGAACCATATCTGCTTGTTACACTTGATGTGGAGAGCTTCTATACCTCCATCCCTCACGATGGTGGTATAGAGGCTGTCTGCTTTGTGTTGGAAACTTCATCCGATTTTTCTCGACAACAAATCAATTTTATCTGTAAGCTACTTGAAATTGTTCTAACATTTAATTATTTTCGTTTTGAAAACAGGTTTTACTTGCAGAAGAAAGGCACGGCGATGGGGTCGAATGTGGCCCCGCCCTACGCAAACATCTTCATGGGAGTTTACGAAGATATGTATGTATATACCAATAATCTTTTTCAGAAATATGCCAAATTATGGTATCGTTATATTGATGATGTTTTTTGCGTGTGGGCGGGGCCTCATTCGGCCTTGGAAGCCTTTGTCTCTGAACTCATGACAAGGTGTACTGATATACGTTTGACTATTCACCATTCCGAACAACAAATTAATTTTCTTGACACACTTGTCCAGAGGCAGGGTGATAAGCTAATCACAGATATTTTCGTCAAACCCACTGATGTTAACTCACTCCTACATTATGGAAGCTTCCATTCTGAAATGACTAGGAGAGCTATACCCATTGGACAACTACGTAGGGTACAGATGATAGTTGATGACGGGGCGACTAGGCGGCAGAGACTGACACAGATGACCGATAAATTCTTTCAACGAGGTTACCCGACTGGCGTGTTGGAATCAGCACATGACAGACTACGGAGGGGAGCGGAGGTACGACAGAGACATACTAGGAAAAACACAGCTGACCGTATCCCCTTTGTCACGAGATACAGCACGCAGAGTGAGGAGATCAGTAAGATCATTAGGAAACATTGGTATCTCCTGGCAGACAGTTTCCCGGAGATACCCCATTTTCAGCGCTCCCCATTGGTGTCTTATAAAAGAGCACCAAATCTCAGAGACCGGTTGGTACATGCAGATATGGGAGGCACTGACATGGGTGTAATAGATACAAAACGTAAGGGCACGTTCCCTTGCCTCAACTGCGTACACTGTGCCTCTGTGACTAAGGGTGAATACATTAGCCATCCACACACTGGCAGAAAATTTAGGATAAATGGCTACTATACCTGTGACACGGCCTATGTGATATATGCCCTCAAGTGCCCATGTGGGTTGTTATATGTGGGACAGACTACACAGAAGTTTAAAAAAAGATTGTCTTCGCATAAACATGCCATAAGGGAGAAATTAGTAGATCAGGCTGTCCCATATCATTTTGTGGCAGCCAATCATCACGTTAGCCAACTTAGGTTTCAGATTATAGAACAGGTACGTCCCCTAAGGAGGGGCGGAGATAGGGAGAGGAGGCTACTATGGAGGGAGGCCCACTGGATAAAGAGACTGGACACCATGGAGCCGAGAGGTCTAAACAGAGAACTTGACCTCATACCTTTTATTTGATAGATATTGCCCCATGGTGTACAGCCCCATTGATATGTGCGTATAGATTTATGGTACATTTTGTAACATTTATTTTTTATCATTTACCAGTGGGTATCCTGAGATGCTGCCTCCTTTTCGTCTCTCCTTCCCTCCATCCCATCCCTGTCCCATCAGATGCTCTCTAGAAATTTCTCCTCCATCTTGTCTCCACCCTCCTCCTCCCCTCATGACTTCCTCTCATCATTATCTATTATTTTTTATTTATTTTTTACTTTTTTATTTTTTACTTTTTATTGTATTTTTTATTGCGTTTATTTACTTAATTTATTTTCATTTTTTCTTGTTTTATTCTTTATGTAATGTCTATTTTGGTTTATCTATGTAGATACTGTAATGCTATGACTATCAGTTGCTATTATATCCGCATGATTTTCAATAGCATATGAACTGTTATGACGATCTAGTGTGTACAGCGATACACACACACACATAAGGCACTCTGCGCATGAGCGGTGCTGTTGCTAGGAAACAGACACACGCTCTTCTACCCAGAGGGGGGCGGACACCACAGGCTCTCTATTTACATCAGTGCGACGTATGAGCGGAGTTCTCCGCATACGTCACAAGTTGCTGGGCGGAAGGGGAGCGGACGACTTGTAGCCGCCCTCTCCTCTACGTAGTGCGGGGTGTTTCCTCCTAGGTCCGCCAGTGGGCGTGGCCTGGCGGGAGTGCGCTTCCGCATGGCTCTGCCCAGCAAAGAGTAGCCGTTCGCCTCCACCTGGGACTGGCTTGTGTTTGGGAGGTGGTTTGACTCCACTTCAAACGACCCTATCAGGTAGGCAGCCCTGTGGTTTTCTCTCAGGTCCACTAGGTAGGACCTGATCCTATTGGTCAATGATTTAGCGTAACGCTGATAGGCTGTCTTTAGACCATGTTGTGTATAAATAGGATTGTTCTGCCATTATTTGTTTGGTCATGCACAGCTTAGCTTGAAAAAGAGGGTGTCTCCTCGAAACGTCGCACTTTGGCTGTTACCATGTTTGTATCCGATTAAAAAGAGCATAAATACATTGATGGTGCCGGTGGTGGAGAGGTTGTTAATATTTTTCCCCCTGCTCAGGCGGGTCTTGCACACCTTGCAAATCACCATGGTACCATCCTCACTGCAGTCTTCAAAGAAAGGCCAGACTTTGGAGCACCTGCCTTTCTGACGATTTCTGTTTGCGCCTCTTTTGCGTCTCACTTGAACTTCCACGTTTGTGGTGCCTGAAATTTCGCGCCGCCTACCTTGTGGCACAAGGCGAACTCGTGCAGCAGTGGGTTCTTCAACAGACTCATCTGTGCTGCTACGACGGCGATGTTCTCCTTCACATACAAAATCTGGGTCTGTGTCCACATTGTCCAAACCCTCCTCTTCCATCTCCTCAAACTCGTCATATGTGATTGTGGGCCGCTGCCGTGGAGTAGAGCTCCCCAGAACAACCTCTGCACAGCTCACTCCAACGTCGTCTTCCAGATCTTCTCGGCCGACCTCCTGCAATTGAAACCCCTCCTGTCCAACTTGCTCTGGGATTTGGGTTTCAAAGTCCTCGGACTCGCCTTGCATTTCAGTGCACGGTGCATTTCCCACAGTAAATGGTTGTGAATCCGGGCACAACATTTCTGGCTGTTCCATTGACCTTTGAAAGGTGGAAGTTTGTTGGGCTGGGAATAGCTCCTGCGAATACCCCATTGTGTCCTGAGGAAATTTTTCGGACTGGTTATTTGGCAGTTGTGTGCGTGGTGTCGCTGCCGGTTGTGTCAGCTTTGTGCCCACTGGCTCCTTGTAACTGGCTGAGGACTCGGACCTCGTGCGTGATGTGCTGGTGCTGCTTAACCCACTGCTGGACGCTTGAGAGGTCATCCAATTAATTATCTGGTCCTGTTCTTTTGGATTTGTGAGGGTTGATTTCCTGGACAACATGGGCGGTATTGAGTGGGTTTTCTTCGGTGCTCCACTGTGGCCTGTACGTGAACCGTCAGGGGAAACACCTCTTCCCTTGCCCCTCCCTCTTTCACAGGATTTCTTCTTCATTTCACTTATCCTTAAAGTACACGCTGACTGGCAGCAGTACAGTGGCAGTACAGAAATGCTATATAGTGGTGGGTGAGTGGTGTACTACTATTCCCAGCAGCGACACAGAGCACAATGCTATACAGTGGTGGGTGAGCGGTGTACTACTATTCCCAGCAGCGACACAGAGCACAATGCTATACAGTGATGGGTGAGCGGTGTACTACTATTCCCAGCAGCGACACAGAGCACAATGCTATACAGTGGTGGGTTAGCGGTGTACTACTATTCCCAGCAGCGACACAGAGCACAATGCTATACAGTGGTGGGTGAGCGGTGTACTACTATTCCCAGCAGCGACACAGAGCACAATGCTATACAGTGGTGGGTGAGCGGTGTACTACTATTCCCAGCAGCGACACAGAGCACAATGCTATACAGTGGTGGGTGAGCGGTGTACTACTGTTCCCAGCAGCGACACAGAGCACAATGCTATACAGTGGTGGGTGAGCGGTGTACTACTATTCCCAGCAGCGACACAGAGCACAATGCTATACAGTGGTGGGTGAGCGGTGTACTACTGTTCCCAGCAGCGACACAGAGCACAATGCTATACAGTGGTGGGTGAGCGGTGTACTACTATTCCCAGCAGCGACACAGAGCACAATGCTATACAGTGGTGGGTGAGCGGTGTACTACTATTCCCAGCAGCGACACAGAGCACAATGCTATACAGTGGTGGGTGAGCGGTGTACTACTATTCCCAGCAGCGACACAGAGCACAATGCTATACAGTGGCGGGTGAGCGGTGTACTACTGTTCCCAGCAGAGACACAGAGTGGCAGTAAACACAATGCTATACAGTGGTGGGTGAGCGGTGTACACAGAGTGGCAGTAAACACAATGCTATATAGTGTGGGTGAGCGGTGTACTACTGTTCCCAGCAGCGACACAATGACTGGGGGGACCCTGGCTAGCCTGGCTGGAGAGAGAACTACCCTGTCTGCCTACCCAAAGCTAAACCCACAGACAAATGGCGGAGAAATTACGTGGATCGGGTATTTATTTACCCGAACCACGTGACCCGTTCGGCCAATCAGAGCGCGTTCGGGTCCGAACCACGTTACCCGTTCGGCCAATCACAGCGCTAGCCGAACGTTCGGCCATGCGCTCCTAGTTCGGTCATATGGCCGAACGGTTTGGCCGAACACCATCAGGTGTTCGGCCGAACTCGAACATCACCCGAACAGGGTGATGTTCTGCAGAACCCGAACAGTGGCGAACACTGTTCGCCCAACACTACTTTAGACTAATCCATACCCAGATGTCTTATGAAAGGCTGAGACTGTTAAGTGGCTACTTATTCAGCAGCATTGTCATGCTTGTCATTATAGAGAGGGCACAATCAGATACAAAGGTCACCATCACCCTTACACTCTAATTAGATGGGATAGCAGTGTGTAGGGTCTGAATGATGGTGTGTTCTTAGGAGAGCACGTGCAGACAATCACATGAATAGCACTGAGACCTCTGTTTAAATGTGTCTGCTCCCTTGAGTGCTAGAGGTTTTTGTTATGATGAAAATCTAATTCCATAAGCACTTTTTAAGACGTGCTGAAGACGTTGTGCTCTGATTTTAATGAGCTTGAAAGTGACATGTCACACTGACAGCAAAGCTATACGAGCAACGAGTGCACCATTTGATACATAGCATATGTGGTAGTAAACCGTCTCTGCATTCTTTTCTGTTTGTCTTGGAGTCAACATGTGATTTACAGCTGTGTTTGTAAAGTTTGGGAACCATTTTCAGTTTTCAATATTTCTGTGTAAATGCAATCTAAAATGTTATCTATTGATCATGCAAGTCATAAAGGAGGATAAAGAGTCCAATTAAATAAACAAGTTGAAAACATTGTTTTTGTTTATGTATAAAGTAAAATAATACAAAGCTTTAAATTTGTGTCGCACAAGCAGTTTTGACATTTTAGCTATGTCCCTGTTTAATCAGCAATAACTTTATTACTACTTATGTCACCTAAATGATATATACACACACAGGCGTAGTTGGTGAGCTTAAGCACGTTAAAGCGTGACCGAGAGCCCCTGTCACTGTTTTCCTGTTTTGTGCTGCAGCCCCTCTGGAGACTGGGGATCTCCAGTGCTGCATGTATGCTTTGCGTAGAGTTTGGTTTGTGCTGCTCATATCCCCGGGTATGTATGTATTAATATACTGTATTGTATTTATTCACAACAAACCAGATTTTCATTGGGTGTTGTTTTTATTTTCCAAGAATCATTTTGTTTTCTACACAATTTATTGGGAGAAATAGAACACAAATGGAAAAAAATATATATTTCTTCGTTTTTATCAATTGCAGTTCAAAAATAAAAAAAAGTGCTACTGTAGATAAAACCCACAAATTGTATTTGGCTATTTCTCCCATTTAACACAAAACTATAATGATGTTCCTGTCACAATTTTTGCTGATGATATTTGAGAGAGTCTGAAATCCAATGTTACTTTTTGCTTCAATGTGCACTTAGAACTGAGAAAATATTAAAGGACAACCAAGGTGACATGTGACATGATGAGATAGACAAGTGTATGTATAGTGTCAAGCACACAATTATCTAAGCTGTGTTCCTGTTTTTTTCTTTCTCTGCCTGAAAAAGTTAACCATCAGGTATGGAGTTTCTGTCCGGGTCGGAACCGGGTCAGACTATAGCATAACCATCACTGATAAGTAATTATAGCTATAAAAATACTTTTCTGTCAGTAAATGGCTTCTGAGAGCAGGAAAGCGATAAAAAGGGTCAATAATTCATAGATTTTAGCTCTAGAATACTTTAATGAAGGTGTCATTGAGCAGAGACAATGAAACAATTAAAAATGTAAAAACTAGATTTAAATATAAAATACAACTGTGGGATATCTAAAAAAGTCATTTTTAGAAAAAGGAGGATAGATACAATTGTTTTTCTCATTAGTTTATTTTCACCTTGGATGTCCTTTAACAGAATTTTAAATGGTAAAATATTTGGGAGAAAAGGTTTATGAGGAATGTTAATTAACAATTTTATTATTTAGTGGGTGTGGTCCTAAAAGTGGATGTGGTCTTAAAAGTGGGTGTAGTTAAACAGTATATTTTATTATAGAAAATGGAGGGCGCTTGTGGAGGTACTTCTATGAGTGTACTGATTCACCCGCTGCAAACTAGTTAAATATGGGGACCCACTCGCCTCATATAAACTGATAAATCAATAGTAAACAAAAAACCAGTTGCGCTGGGCCTAAAAATTGTTGTCTAACAATTTCACCAATAAAGGGTACTAATCAGCTTAATGAAAAATATCCACAATTTATTCCAAAATATGCTTATAAAACATAGATTATCAGTTGTTGCATAAATAAAACAATTTCACATCACAATATTGCATACATATTTTATGTTCAATGTCTATACATATCATCCACCCGCTCAAACATACACAGACCTTCCAATGTGCATAAAAAAGTTGGGATAAAAATTGGGATAAAAAGTGGGGATAAAAAACTTTGAATAGAAAGGTTCTGGAGTGAAGAATCTGTATGATCTATTCTCTGTTTATGACTCTAGATGTATATTATTGCAGGGTCCTTAAATCCTTAGTGGAGGTGAAGTAGATTTCAGTGTTCCAATATAGGTACCTTGTGGAGGGCTGGTTATCACATCACAAAAGTATGTCCCCTTCACTATAAGTTCTGTACGTAGCCAGATAAGTTATTGATGTTTGCCTTGGCGGTTACGATCTATAATTCCTGCAACAAAATGTCCACAATGGTTCTACTCACGTTCCTGACAAATAGGTAAAGATCAGGCTGGAGTCCAATGGTTGAGTCAGAGCTCCGGCCAGCAGCTCCGTGACTCAGCTCAGTGTGTACACGCGCTGTATCCTCGATCCGTTCCGCCGTCCACTACTGTAGTAGTTCCGGGTGACGGCTGGTTCACTTCCGGTGACGTCACCTGTTCCCTGCGTCCTGTATTGCTAGGCTGTTACTTGGTTACAGCAAGAATGGTTATATACGTGCTGTACCTAGTTGATGCACCTGCAGAGTACTTGCTCCTGTAGCAATTTTTGGGCAGCGTGGGGTGTATGATGAGGGCTTACGCGTTTCAGCGGTCTACCGCCGCCTTTCTCAGCCAGTCATTTGTGAACAGCCGTCTCTGGATTGATATACTCCTTTAACCCCTCCTCTCCTCCTGGTGTGGATTCTCCTGGGTCCTGCAAAAGAGTGAAAGTCCCACTTGTGGAGTCGAATACACACTGAGCATACACATGACCTGTCTACCACTGGAGGAGGATGTTAGTTTCTTTTTTATGCACATTGGAAGGTCTGTGTATGTTTGAGCGGGTGAATGATATGTATAGACATTGAACATGAAATATGTATGCAATATTGTGATGTGAAATTGTTTTATTTATGCAACAACTGATAATCTATGTTTTATAAGCATATTTTGGAATAAATTGTGGATATTTTTCATTAAGCTGATTAGTACCCATTATTGGTGAAATTGTTAGACAACAATTTTTAGCCCCAGCGCAATTGGTTTTTTGTTTACTATTAGTATATTTTATTGTAATAGTTGACACTGTATTCCCATTATTACATTTTAACCTATTACATTTCCCAATGTGAATCATGATCCCCCTCTCTTATACAGATTTCCATTGTAGCCTAGTGGCGAACCTGTATGCTCCCTTGTTAGGGTCGGCCATGGTTCTCCAGCACCAGAGATCTAGAAATGTGCTCAAACCCAGCCCCCCCCACCCCGCCACCCCAATTTTGATCAGTCCAGTATAGGTAGCAGAGGGCCTGCATTATTAGGTAGCTTCCTCCAAGTCCAAGTATTAAGTATTAGACAGCCCCCCATGCACAAATCACAAAAAAATAGCTGCTGGGAAAAGAATCTCTCACCTCTTTTGGTTCCAGCAGCGATCATGCAGCAGGAACCGCTGTGCACAGCTCTGCGGTCAGCCCCTTACTGCCAAATACACCAGGTCCCAGCTTGATGACATCATCAAGCTGGGGCCCAGGTATTCGGCAGTACATGGCTGACTGCAGAGCTGCTGTATGTACAGAGGCTCCAGCTGCCTGATATTTGCTATAACCAGGAGAGGTGAGACATGCTTTTCCCAGCAGCTATTCTTTAGTGATCTGTGCATTGAGGAGTGATGAATGATCACTGCTATTGGCTTCAGCAGTGATCATTCATCTGTACAGGATATAAGCCAGACGAAGGCTGCAAGGCCGAAAGCTTGCTTATTTTTATTCATTTTTAGTTAGCCAATAAATGGTATCATCCTGGTTTAAAACTTCTTGCTTTTACTGATGGCTAACACGGTACAATACCCTACTGCTACTCATCTGTGGGGGGGTTCATTAACTAACTAATAAAACATATATTTCCTTTCACTAATTAGTGCTGAATCAGAAAATGAGCATGCCCAATCGCCCACAGCACTGCTTTAGCCACAAATCATATATATATATGGCCTCATGGCTTGCCTATAGTCACAGAGGACTCCAGTGGTTAACCACTTAAAGACCATAGGCTTACACTCCCCCTAGTGACCAGGCTATTTTTTTTAATTCAGCACACTGCAGCTTTAACAGTGTGCTGCACAGCGATGAGTCTGCCCCCTTTTCTGCCCACCAACAGAGCTTTCTGTTGGTGGGCTCTGATCGCTGCTGCAAGATTTTTTTATTATTAATTTATTTATTTCATTTTTATTAAAAGTGTGTATGTTTTATTTTTTCCCCCATCCCCTCCCTCCCCCCTAAGGGCAATCAGGGGGGTCCTCTCTCATAGACATCAGCCTATTAGAGGGGATCGTGTTCGGAGCCGCTCCAGGGGACAGCCAAGTAACAGGGCTGTCCCCAGTACAGCGCTGCTGTAGATCACAGCGCTGTACAACGAAAACAAACGGCTGTTTGTTTTTTAGTCTGCCAGCAACGATCGGCATGGCAGACTGTTATCCACACATGCAATCCCCGCTAATCTCCACCCCTGTAACAGAGGTGCTAAATTCACTGCACATTGATTGCTGTGTTTGTTGTCCCCGTTTTATTGCCTGAAGAAGTGGGTCTGCTCCCACGAAACGCGTTGCAGATTTTGGGGTACTATTGAATAAATGTATTCGTTTGATTCGATGACAGACCTTGGTGTCTAATTATTGAGGGGAAGTCCACCACTTTCCCTCCCGGCAATTCTTAACAATTTTATATTAATTTTATTCTGCTGGCGCCTCTGATCACCTACCAGTATTCTGATTGCTCATCCCTAATGCCTACAGAGAATAAAAGGATGGAAGGTTAGTAGGCTGGAGATGCTGCCGGCCTCACTGAGGAAAACAGTAGTAATTGGGCAAAGTTTTCAAATACGTGTGATAAATTATTTTCTGTTAGAGCATTTGGCTAATGGCCCACAGGTATTAAACATTCACTGATCTGACTAAAAATAGTAGGCTGCATCTGTCTCTGGGTACATTCAGAATCCTATCATACCAATGCTACATCACCAGCATGAGAATCAGATGTCTATGGAAGTTAACTGCGATGTACTTGAAATTATTAGCACTAATTGGAGTTTAATTTAATTTGCAAATTAACTTATATATTTAGTAAGTGCTGCAGGGGACAGATACAAGATAATAAAATTGAAAGTAATGCAAATTATTTAAAAACCGATTATATAATTGAAAATTGTAAACGTAGATGACATAACAGTTTCTAATGATATGATTAGTCCTTTATAACTGCTAAACTGAGATAATCATGTGAACATTAGCTACATAACCTAAAGACGTTTCCTTTTACAGCATGCATATCGAGCAATTCACTATACTAATATGATTTTATCTGTGTGAGCATTTTTACTATTCTTCCTTTATTGTATAATGTGGATCTATAATCTACGGAATAAAACATGGACTGAACAGAGAAAATTACAGCTTTTTAACTGAGTACTCCCATGCATACACATTATCAGTGGCATAGCAATAGGGGGTGCAGAGGTTGCAACCGCACCGGGGCCCTTGGGCTGGAGGGGCCCACTAGGAGCCCGCCTTCATCCACCTTATTAGCTGTTTATTGGTACTATGCTGGTAATGAACACCTCTATATGTGCATCGAATAGTGGTAATCCTTAACAAGCCATTTCCTTACTCTGATTACATCTCTCTGGCACTGCAGCTGTCCTTGGAAGGTTTTCAGGCTCCATATCAATAGAGTGCTTGGAGCCCCATGTAAACCTTGCACTGGGGACACACAGGGCCGGTCCTGGACTTTCTGCTGCCTGAGGCAAAGATCGTGAAGGCGCCCCCCCCCCCCCCCCGGGCCCCAGGCACCCCCCCCTCCTTAAAGCAAAATTAAAGAATTAAAGAAGACCGCTTCAGTTTCTGCTCTACAGTGAATTAACTATCACATACCTTGCATTACTGGAGACCTGTAGGAAGAGTATGCTTTGAAGGAGAATGAAAAGTTTGGTTTCAGGGCTCCAGATTGGCAATCCTAAAAAAAAAGTCAAGTTTAATTCAATAGTCCATGAGAGTCCATCTGCTTGTTCTCCCTCCTGTCTTTCTTAGCAGAATTAAGCCTGATACACACTTTCAATTACGAGTGGCCAATCATTGACCAATTTTACCACCTGCCTTCATGTAGTATAAGGGATACCTACATAATCTGCTCATAGTGTGCAATATCTGCTGCCCAGCCTCATACTACATGACGCAGGTGGTAAAATTGGTCAGTAATTGGCCAATCATAATTGAAAGTGTGTACCAGGCTTTAGCCCTCATCTTAGAAGTGGATGTGTTAGAGGATTTAAATGAATCATGTATAATCCAGGGAGTGGGTTGGAGCAGTAGTTGGAGCACAGACAGCCCATGCTTTCATGCCTCCTTCCTTATCTCTCCTCCCAATCCAAACCACTAGGTGCCTTCAGTCAGTCAGTACCACTGGCAATATAGCTAGCCTAGCCAGCCCAGGTTGTAAGTATGGTACAGACCGTGCAGTTGGTGAAGCCTGCTGCTGCCACCCTCCTGCATGTCCCTGACCCGACCCCTTTTATTATAGCAGGCAGCCAGTACAGACAGAGACAGAAATCATCACATAGCATTATAGCAGAGAGAAAAAAATTACAGGATCATCATTTTACCATACACCAATACCACTGACTTCTACCATGAGTCATCATTGATGACTACTACACACTACCTTAACCTTATTATACTAAATAATAACTTAAAAAAATAAAAAGGAATGTACCTCTCTCATGCGCCCCTCTCTTTTATGCCTCTGTTTTGTTTCTATCTTTCCTGTGCTTCACTCATGTGTCCCCTCTACAGTGCTTTCTCATGCCCTATTCTCCTATGCATCTCTCCCTTTCTCCTGTACCTCTCTGATGCCACCTATCTCTTGTGCCCCCTTTCCAGTGCTTTTCTCATTTGCCCCCTTTCTCCTGCGCCCCTCTCTCCTGCCTCCCTTCTGTGCCCATTCTCCCACCCCCCCCCCCCCCTCCCTCCTGTGCCCATAGCTTCCAACTGTCCCTCTTTCGGAGGGACGGTCCCTCTGTCCTCCTCATTTGCCCCTCTTTCAGGACTTTGTCCCTCGTTCTATGTAAATATATATATTTCTCTACTAAAAAAATATGTTTAAATGACTCTAAACTTTATTCCCATCCTGTAAATTGATATTACTAATTTTAAAATGTTACTATGAAGGAAAATGAACCAGGATAGAAAGGACCAGTGTGGTTTGACTTATAAAACAACATATTTTTCTTATGAAATCTTTATGGTATGCGTGACTAGGGTTGTGATGGGGGCGTGGTCAGGGGTGTAGCAGGGGCGTGGCTTAAGTGTCCCTCTTTCTCATCTCAAAAAGTTGGGAGGTATGCCTGTGCCTCCCTTATGTCACCCCTCTCCTGTGCCTCCCTTTTGTGCTGCCGCCTCTTATGTGTCTCCTTCCTGTGACCCCTCTCCTGTGCAGCCTGTCCTTCCCTTGTGTATTTTCCCCATGTGCCTCCCTTCTGTGGCCTCTCCCCTGTGCCTCCTTATTTGCCACTCCCTCTCCTGAGTTTCTGTCTTACTCTTATGCCTCTCCTTGCAGTCACTGCCCTCCTCCCTCTCCATGTTTGGATCCCCACTACCATGTCACCATCTTCCTGCTCCCACTTAGCCCCTTTCTTGTGCCCCCCTTCCGTCTTTGTAATCCCCTTCATTGATTCTGTTCCGCGTGCCATTTGCCAAGCCCTACCATCTCCCCCCCCCCCACTTTGTCATCCCCTTCATTGATTCTGTTCCCCTTGCCATTTGCCAAGCCCCCCATCTCCCCCCCCCCACTTTGTCATCCCCTTCATTGATTCTGTTTCCGTGCCATTTGCCAAGCCCCCCATCTCCCCCCCCCCACTTTGTCATCCCCTTCATTGCTTCTTTCTTTTCCCCTTGCCAAGCCCCCCCCCCCTAATGTATACATTATAACATTACATCATCCCCAGACCCCCACACAATCCACCGTGAAGAAAAGCCTGCCCTGAGTGATGCAGGCAGCAAACAAAGTAAGTGACAAGTGACAGTGAGTGACTGAGTCTGACTCACTCACCGGGGATTGGGTCTCCCTCTGGGTCTGTGGCAGCGGCGAAGGGCGGGCATCCGCACCGCACGCATGCATGATCCTGCACTGGCAGGCAGGGGACAGACGGCTGTCTGAGGCCTGCGGCGGGCATGCTCCGCCTCCACCATTTCGGATCTCGCGCTGGGCCTGGGCCGGTGAGCGGCGGCCGGAGGCGGCAGCCAGCCAGAGCCAGCCTCATCATCGTCGGGTCACGCCGCCGCCCGTGCGTGACAATCAGCCGCAGGGCAGCAGAGGCAGAGCGGGCGACATCCGCCGCCAAAGGCAGCGTCACATACAGGCAGCCTTGGAGGAGGATACAGCCAGGAGAGGCCGCAGCCCGTAGAGCTGAGCTCCGAGAGTCGTCGGACTCGGAGGCCGGCCCGGCGGCATCATGTGGGTGGCGGGCGGGAGGTGCGCACAGCCTAATGGGGGGCGGCGGGGGCCGCGTCTCAGAAGTTCACAGACAGTCCGGGCGGCCTCGACGGAGCCGGAGGGGAGCTGGGGAGGATCACTCACGGTGTGTGTGCAGGCACGAGGTCGGAGGCAGGTCGGGCACCACACAGGATCAGCCGGACTTCGTCTGCACTGCAGCCTGCATGCTCTCTCTCCTCTCCCCAGTCACTTCCTCTCTATGTCTGGTGCCGCCCCTCCACTTCCTGCCGCCTGAGGAACCCGCCTCACCCCGCCTCATGGGCGGGCCGGCCCTGGGGACACAAGCATCTTAGTTACGCCACTACACACTATTGACTGGTCCATGTGTAACTCACTAATATAAGGCACCCAGTGCCAGAACCTTACCTTCCTCCTTTTCTACATACAACTTTCTGTGAAAAGCACGTTGGAAGTGATCAGCTTTATTTATTACAAAGGTGAATTACAGAAACATTTTATTATCACAAATCATACATAGAATTGAATATGATATATGAAACTGGTGCCTAAACACACACTTAATATTCTTAGAATATCACTGGTGGATATTGGTGACATAGAAACATGTAAACAGGTTGACTATTGGATACTTTATTTATTTAATATGTTTGTTCATTGTTTTGTCCATACTTTTCCCCTGATGAAGCTATTGCAGCGAAACCGGATGGAGGTGGTGGACGTTTATGCTGGGATGGTGCCCTGAGCTTTTTTGATATGTGCCTTGTAAGTGACTTTTTATGCTTTTGTGCTTTTTATCTTTAAGTGATATTAAGAGTGTTAACAGTATACATTTAGAGGCGTTTTTTCTTCCTTTAATGGTTGATGGCATGCTGGAATAACTTCGGCTTAGTGATGCTTATGATTCTATCTGCTAACGCTATAATAGATAGACACAAAAATAACCTTTTGCCTTCTAAAAACAAAAGCACATTTTTGAAAAATGTCCACTTCTAAAGAACTTAAAGTCAGTTTGGACTTGTGTTGGTTAGGATAATTACAGGTATTTTATTTGAAGATGACTAAAACCTATGCACTGGATCATTTCTGTTTTTCTTTTATGTTTTTGCTCTGCTTTTTGTATTTCCAGTGTATCCTGCACAGCCAAATCTCATTTCATCTGCAGTTTTTTTCAGGAGTAAATGTAATCTTTGTTTTTCATATAATTTAATTCAGCTATTATGATATTGCTGAAGAGAAATGTTAAATAGTGGCATTTTAGGAGGCTTCAGAGTCTCTTTAAAGCGGAATATAACCCTGCATTTCAACTTTGCTCTAAAACATTATTTACAGTATATTATATGCAACCAGCATTTTTTTTTTTTTTACTAGACCAGCATTGGAAGGGTTACACAGGGCTTTAAAGTTCCTGGACAGAACTGCAGACGCATCCGAAGCTGACATAGATACATTTTGTTTACATAAATGTATCTAAGTGTGTAATGTGACTCACTCTCTCTGACTGAGAAGGAGCTGGAGGACAGCCAAAGAGTGTGTAACATTTATCACTTGTTACATTCTATTTAGTTAAAATGTATCTATCTGAACTTCTGCATATCTCTCCACGGAACGTTAAACCTCTGTGTTTAACCCTTCTAATGCTGGTCTAGTAAAACAAAAAAATGCTGGTTGCATATAATATGCTGTAAATAATGTTTTAGAGCAAAGTTGAAATACAGGGTTATATTCCGCTTTAAGGCAACGCAATTACTTCAGATTCTATTTTCGATCAAGAAAAATATCAATATTAAGATCTGACATCAATTGCACATAGAATAAAGCTAGCATACATGTGTACCATATATATATATATATATATATATATATATATATATATATATATATATATATATATATATATATATATATATATATATATATATATATATATTATTTATTTTTTTCAAATTCCGATCAAATTTCTGATTTCATAAATATAACTGTTGCTTTCCACTAATTTGGTAGTCCTAGCAGACTTTAATTCCCTCCAAAGAAAAGGACCACTTTTATTTATTTTTTTTACGGTCCATCAGCAAAGAAAGGATGGAAGCGAGTCTGGATTTGCCATAGTTATGAAAGTGACAGGCTTCATTGGTAGATCACACAAAAGCTAGTATTTTTTTTTTTGTACGCTGGGCCAACATATCTACAGGTGAAATTACTGCATAAATCAATTTAAATTTCAAAATACTATAACTTCAGAACTATCCTAGTACCCTTATTACACATTATTCATGGGCATCAGGTAACAAACTCCTCCTCCCTTTGGCTCAGCTTTAGGTCTGCTCCAAGTCTATTCACAGGGCATCTGCCCTTTTTCTGTGAAAAGTAAACATGAGAGACAACCAAAAAACTATATGCTGATCAATTGGCACAGGTTAGAGTAAACCGTACTCTACCTGCGAAAATTGTCATATCAAAAGACAGGGCTGCCCTTTATCTCCAATCCTTTTCAATCTATGTATGGAGACTTCGCTCACGAACATCCGCTCAGCAATGGGAGTCTGGGGTATTCAGTCGGGAAGACTACATATTAAAACTCTGGCCTATGCCATAGGCAAATGCAGGGGGGGATTGCAGCTGCCCAGAATCCCCCCTCAGACCAGAGAAGTGCAGTGTCTGGGCACAGGTACAAGTTGAGACACCAGAATATCTGCAGGCATCCTGCAGCTCCCAGCACTGCCCCTGTTCTTTCCCTGCTGCAGTTGACTTTGGATGGAGCGGCAGCGTGTGTACAGAGCATGGAGCAGCAGTGTGTGTACAGAGCATGGAGCAGCAGCGTGTGTACAGAGCATGGAGCAGCAGTGTGTGTACAGAGCATGGAGCAGCTCTGGGGAACTTAACAGTCAGGTATGAGCACAGCCCTGTTCCCTGCAGTGTGAATGCTTCACTTTCCCTTTCATTACCAATGTAGGATTTCCTCATTATTGTCTGTATCCAAACTGCTTCTGATCGATCCCGTTGTCGATCGGGAGCAGATCGGAAATTTAGGAAATAATTGTCAGATCCTGTCAGTCGGATGAGAAAATGCATTATGTGTACCCAGCATGATGTCATACCATATTATTATACTGTATTGTGCATTGCTGCGGGAGACCTTTCAGGAATCCCCCCCCCCCCCCTTTAAAATCCTGGGTTTGCCCATGTATGCAGATGATGTTTATTAATTCTATCTGACCAAATATTGTCATTACAAAGGTGCAGAGAGATCCTGGATCCTAAAGGATTTTAAGTTGTGCTCTAACTTTAAAATTAATATAAAAAAAGGCTTTTCATTAATTACAAAAAAAAAAAAAAAAAAAAAAGAATCATGGCCAAGTGTAATTTCACATGGAACGGTTTTTCGAGTAAATATTTAGGGATTAATCTATGTAATGATCTAGTAAATTTGTCCCTGGCTAATTACTGACCACTTACAAAAGAAGCAGAGAAAACCCCGGTTTTACTGTATTGGGACAAATTGCTTTTATTAAGATGATGATCTTACCTATACTATTATTTATGATGCAGTGTTTGCTGATTAGCCTTCAAGGTGCTTGGTAGAGTTGGGCCGAACGGTTCGCCGGCGAACGGGGTTCGCGCGAACTTAGGTGGTTCGCGTGCGGGTACCGCACGCGAACCTTTTGCGGAAGAAGTTCGGTTCGCCCCATAATGCACCTGAGGGTCAACTTTGACCCTCTACATCACAGTCAGCAGGCCCAGTGTAGCCAATTAGGCTACACTAGCCCCTGGAGCCCCACCCCCCCTTATATAAGGCAGGCAGCGGCGGCCATTACGGCCACTCGTGTGCCTGCATTAGTCAGAGTAGGGCGAGCTGCTGCAGACTGTCTCTCAGGGAAAGATTAGTTAGGCTTAACTTCTTCCTGGCTGCATACCTGTTCTGTTCAGTGAGCCCTCAGCCCACTGCATACCTGTACTGTGATCCTGCCACTGCATAGCTGTTCAGTGATCCTGCCACAGCATACCTGTTCTGTTCAGTGAGCCCTCAGCCCACTGCATACCTGTACTGTGATCCTGCCACTGCATACCTGTTCAGTGATCCTGCCACAGCATACCTGTTCTGTTCAGTGAGCCCTCAGCCCACTGCATACCTGTACTGTGATCCTGCCACTGCATAGCTGTTCAGTGATCCTGCCACAGCATACCTGTTCTGTTCAGTGAGCCCCCAGCCCACTGCATACCTGTACTGTGATCCTGCCACTGCATACCTGTTCAGTGATCCTGCCACAGCATACCTGTTCTGTTCAGTGAGCCCTCAGCCCACTGCATACCTGTACTGTGATCCTGCCACTGCATACCTGTTCAGTGATCCTGCCACAGCATACCTGTTCTGTTCAGTGAGCCCTCAGCCCACTGCATACCTGTACTGTGATCCTGCCACTGCATAGCTGTTCAGTGATCCTGCCACAGCATACCTGTTCTGTTCAGTGAGCCCTCAGCCCACTGCATACCTGTACTGTGATCCTGCCACTGCATACCTGTTCAGTGATCCTGCCACAGCATACCTGTTCTGTTCAGTGAGCCCTCAGCCCACTGCATACCTGTACTGTGATACTGCCACTGCATACCTGTTCAGTGATCCTGCCACAGCATACCTGTTCTGTTCAGTGAGCCCTCAGCCCACTGCATACCTGTACTGTGATCCTGCCACTGCATAGCTGTTCAGTGATCCTGCCACAGCATACCTGTTCTGTTCAGTGAGCCCTCAGCCCACTGCATACCTGTACTGTGATCCTGCCACTGCATACCTGTTCAGTGATCCTGCCACAGCATACCTGTTCTGTTCAGTGAGCCCTCAGCCCACTGCATACCTGTACTGTGATCCTGCCACTGCATAGCTGTTCAGTGATCCTGCCACAGCATACCTGTTCTGTTCAGTGAGCCCCCAGCCCACTGCATACCTGTACTGTGATCCTGCCACTGCATACCTGTTCAGTGATCCTGCCACAGCATACCTGTTCTGTTCAGTGAGCCCTCAGCCCACTGCATACCTGTACTGTGATCCTGCCACTGCATACCTGTTCAGTGATCCTGCCACAGCATACCTGTTCTGTTCAGTGAGCCCTCAGCCCACTGCATACCTGTACTGTGATCCTGCCACTGCATAGCTGTTCAGTGATCCTGCCACAGCATACCTGTTCTGTTCAGTGAGCCCTCAGCCCACTGCATACCTGTACTGTGATCCTGCCACTGCATACCTGTTCAGTGATCCTGCCACAGCATACCTGTTCTGTTCAGTGAGCCCTCAGCCCACTGCATACCTGTACTGTGATACTGCCACTGCATACCTGTTCAGTGATCCTGCCACAGCATACCTGTTCTGTTCAGTGAGCCCTCAGCCCACTGCATACCTGTACTGTGATCCTGCCACTGCATAGCTGTTCAGTGATCCTGCCACAGCATACCTGTTCTGTTCAGTGAGCCCTCAGCCCACTGCATACCTGTACTGTGATCCTGCCACTGCATACCTGTTCAGTGATCCTGCCACAGCATACCTGTTCTGTTCAGTGAGCCCTCAGCCCACTGCATACCTGTACTGTGATCCTGCCACTGCATAGCTGTTCAGTGATCCTGCCACAGCATACCTGTTCTGTTCAGTGAGCCCCCAGCCCACTGCATACCTGTACTGTGATCCTGCCACTGCATACCTGTTCAGTGATCCTGCCACAGCATACCTGTTCTGTTCAGTGAGCCCTCAGCCCACTGCATACCTGTACTGTGATCCTGCCACTGCATACCTGTTCAGTGATCCTGCCACAGCATACCTGTTCTGTTCAGTGAGCCCTCAGCCCACTGCATACCTGTACTGTGATCCTGCCACTGCATAGCTGTTCAGTGATCCTGCCACAGCATACCTGTTCTGTTCAGTGAGCCCTCAGCCCACTGCATACCTGTACTGTGATCCTGCCACTGCATACCTGTTCAGTGATCCTGCCACAGCATACCTGTTCTGTTCAGTGAGCCCTCAGCCCACTGCATACCTGTACTGTGATACTGCCACTGCATACCTGTTCAGTGATCCTGCCACAGCATACCTGTTCTGTTCAGTGAGCCCTCAGCCCACTGCATACCTGTACTGTGATCCTGCCACTGCATACCTGTTCAGTGATCCTGCCACAGCATACCTGTTCTGTTCAGTGAGCCCTCAGCCCACTGCATACCTGTACTGTGATCCTGCCACTGCATAGCTGTTCAGTGATCCTGCCACAGCATACCTGTTCTGTTCAGTGAGCCCTCAGCCCACTGCATACCTGTACTGTGATCCTGCCACTGCATAGCTGTTCAGTGATCCTGCCACAGCATACCTGTTCTGTTCAGTGAGCCCCCAGCCCACTGCATACCTGTACTGTGATCCTGCCACTGCATACCTGTTCAGTGATCCTGCCACAGCATACCTGTTCTGTTCAGTGAGCCCTCAGCCCACTGCATACCTGTACTGTGATCCTGCCACTGCATACCTGTTCAGTGATCCTGCCACAGCATACCTGTTCTGTTCAGTGAGCCCTCAGCCCACTGCATACCTGTACTGTGATCCTGCCACTGCATAGCTGTTCAGTGATCCTGCCACAGCATACCTGTTCTGTTCAGTGAGCCCTCAGCCCACTGCATACCTGTACTGTGATCCTGCCACTGCATACCTGTTCAGTGATCCTGCCACAGCATACCTGTTCTGTTCAGTGAGCCCCCAGCCCACTGCATACCTGTACTGTGATCCTGCCACTGCATACCTGTTCAGTGATCCTGCCACAGCATACCTGTTCTGTTCAGTGAGCCCTCAGCCCACTGCATACCTGTACTGTGATCCTGCCACTGCATAGCTGTTCAGTGATCCTGCCACAGCATACCTGTTCTGTTCAGTGAGCCCTCAGCCCACTGCATACCTGTACTGTGATCCTGCCACTGCATACCTGTTCAGTGATCCTGCCACTGTATACCTGTTCTGTGAACCCGCCACTGTATACCTGTTCTGTTCAGTGGACCCGCCACTGTATACCTGTTCTGTGAACCCGCCACTGTATACCTGTTCTGTTCAGTGGACCCGCCACTGTATACCTGTTCTGTGAACCAGCCACTGTATACCTGTTCTGTTCAGTGGACCCGCCACTGTATACCTGTTCTGTGAACCCGCCACTGTATACCTGTTCTGTTCAGTGGACCTGCCACTGTATACCTGTTTAGTGAACACGCCACTGCATACCTGTTGTGTTCAGTGAACCTGCCACTGCATACCTGTTCTGTGAACCCGCCACTGTATACCTGTTCTGTTCAGTGGACCCGCCACTGTATACCTGTTCTGTGAACCCGCCACTGTATACCTGTTCTGTTCAGTGGACCTGCCACTGTATACCTGTTTAGTGAACACGCCACTGCATACCTGTTGTGTTCAGTGAACCTGCCACTGCATACCTGTTCTGTGAACCCGCCACTGTATACCTGTTCTGTTCAGTGGACCCGCCACTGTATACCTGTTCTGTTCAGTGGACCTGCCACTGTATACCTGTTCTGTTCAGTGGACCTGCCACTGTATACCTGTTTAGTGAACACGCCACTGCATACCTGTTGTGTTCAGTGAACCCGCCACTGTATACCTGTACTGTTCAGTGAACCCACCGCATCAGTGCGCATACCTGTGCAGTTAAGTGAACCCACCTACCTACGTGAGTGCACGCAGTGTGATATACCACTCCGTGCATACCCGATATGGACAAAACAGGTAGAGGAAGAGGAAGAGGTAGTGGCAGAGGCAGAGGAAGGCCACCCGGCAGGTCTGCGCGAGGTCGTGTAAATGTAATTTCGTGTGGACCTGGCCCACAGTACAGTGCTCGGAAGAAGGCACGTCCCATCACCTCCCAAGATTGTCAGGACGTGGTTGAGTATTTAGCGACACAGAACACCTCATCTTGCTCAGCCACCAGCGCTACTACTAGCACCACTTCCGCTGCATTTGACACTTCGCAAGAATTATTTAGTGGTGGTGAAATCACTGATGCACAGCCATTGTTACAGCCAGATGAATTTTCACCAGCTCATATGTCTGCGTTACGCGACAACACTATGGATGTAACGTGTAAGGAGGATGAAGGACCTACACATTTGGATTTTTCTGAGGCAAGCGAAGCTGGGCAGGATGATTACGATGATGACGATGATAGGGATCCTCTGTATGTTCCCAATAGAGGAGATGAAGAGGGGGACAGTTCAGAGGGGGAGTCAGAGAGTAGTAGGAGGATAGAAGTTGCTGAAAGAAGCTGGGGCAGCTCTTCGTCAGAAACAGCTGGTGGCAGAGTCCGGCACCATGTATCGCCAGATTCGCCACCTATGTACAGCCAGCCAACTTGCCCTTCAGCATCAGCTGCTGAGGTGCCCACATCCCAGGGTGGCTCAGCGGTGTGGAAATTTTTTAATGTGTGTGCCTCAGATCGGACCAAAGCCATCTGTTCGCTCTGCCAACAAAAATTGAGCCGTGGAAAGGCCAACACTCACGTAGGGACAAGTGCCTTACGAAGGCACCTGCAGAAAAGGCACAAACAGCAATGGGATGGCCACCTGAGCAAAAGCAGCAGCAGCACACAAAAGCAAAGTCACCCTCCTTCTCCTCTTCCTCCTTCAGGTGCATCATCTGCTTATGCCGCTCTCTCCCTTGCACCTTCACAGGCACCCTCCTCCACTCCGCCTCTGCCCTTGAGCGGTTCCTGCTCCTCTGCCCACAGCAGCAGTCAGGTGTCCGTGAAGGAAATGTTTGAGCGGAAGAAGCCACTTTTGGCCAGTCACCCCCTTGCCCGGCGTCTGACAGCTGGCGTGGCGGAACTGTTAGCTCGCCAGCTGTTACCATACCGGCTGGTGGACTCTGAGGCCTTCCGTAAATTTGTGGCCATCGGAACACCGCAGTGGAAGATGCCAGGCCGCACTTATTTTTCCAGAAAGGCCATACCCCAACTGCACCGTGAAGTTGAGAGGCAAGTGGTGTCATCTCTTGCGAAGAGCGTTGGGTCAAGGGTACACCTGACCACGGATGCCTGGTCTGCCAAGCACGGGCAGGGCCGCTACATTACCTACACAGCCCATTGGGTGAACCTGGTGGTGAACGATGGCAAGCAGAAAGCGGCGGACCAAATTGTGACACCTCCACGGCTTGCAGGCAGGCCTCCTGCCACCTCCTCTCCTCCTGCTACATGCTCTTCGCTGTCCTCCTCCTCCTCCTTGGCTGAGTGGCAGTTCTCCTCTCCAGCTACACAGCCCCAGCTCCGCAGGGCCTATGCTGCATGCCAGGTACGACGGTGTCACGCCATCTTAGACATGGCTTGTCTCAAAGCGGAGAGTCACACTGGAGCAGCTCTCCTGGCTGCTCTTAAGAAACAGGTGGATGAGTGGCTGACCCCGCACCACCTGGAGATAGGCAACGTGGTGTGCGACAACGGCAGCAATCTGCTTGCCGCTTTGCATATGGGGAAGCTGACACACATACCCTGCATGGCACATGTCATGAATCTGGTGGTTCAAAGATTTGTGGCAAAGTACCCTGGCTTAGCGGATGTCCTGAAGCAGGCCAGGAAGTTCTGTGGGCATTTGAGGCGCTCTTACACAGCCATGGCACGATTTGCAGAAATTCAGCGTAAAAACAACATGCCGGTGAGACGCCTCATTTGCGATAGCCCCACTCGCTGGAACTCGACCCTCCTCATGTTCTCCCGCCTGCTAGAACAGAAGAAAGCCGTCACCCAGTACCTCTACAACTGGAGTAGAACGAAACAGTCTGGGAAGATGGGGATGTTCTGGCCCGACAACTGGACAATGATGAAAAATGCATGCAGGCTCATGCGGCCGTTTGAGGAGGTGACCAACCTGGTGAGCCGCAGTGAGGGCACCATCAGCGACTTAATTCCCTACGCGTACTTCTTGGAGCGTGCTGTGCGTAGAGTGGCGGATGAAGCTGCGAATGAGCGTGACCAGGAACCGTTACGGCAGGAACAGGCATGGGACCAATTTTCATCAGACCCAGCTGTTTCCTCAACACCTGCGGCAGCACAGAGGGGGGAGGAGGAGGAAGAAGAGAGGTCATGTGCAGAAGATGAGTCAGACTCAGAGGATGATGAGCAAGGTGTTTCTTTGGGGGAGGAGGAGGAGGAGGAGGGGACAGCGGCAGGAGAACAACCGCAGCAGGCGTCGCAGGGGGCTTGTGCTGCGCAACCTTCCCGTGGTATTGTTCGCGGCTGGGGGGAGGAGGTTGACTTACCTGACGTCACTGAGGAAGAGCAAGAGGAGATGGAGGGTACTGGATCCGACTTTGTGCAGATGTCGTCTTTTATGCTGTCCTGCCTGTTGAGGGACCCCCGTATAAAAAACCTCAAGGGGAATGAGCTGTACTGGGTGGCCACACTACTAGACCCTCGGTACAGGCACAAAGTGGCGGACCTGTTACCAACTCACCGGAAGGTGGAAAGGATGCAGCACATGCAGAACCAGCTGTCAACTATGCTTTACAATGCCTTTAAGGGTGATGTGACGGCACAACGCCAGCAAGGTACCACTGCCACTAATCCTCCTCCCGTGTCCACGCAGTCAAAGACAGGACGCTCCAGCGATCTCATGGTGATGTCGGACATGCGGACGTTCTTTAGTCCAACGCCTCGCCGTAGCCCTTCCGGATCCACCCTCCACCAACGCCTGGAACGGCAGGTAGCCGACTACCTGGCCTTAAGTGTGGATGTAGACACTGCTGTGAACAGCGATGAGGAACCCTTGAACTACTGGGTGCGCAGGCTTGACCTGTGGCCAGAGCTGTCCCAATTTGCCATCCAACTTCTCTCCTGCCCTGCCGCAAGCGTCCTCTCAGAAAGGACCTTCAGCGCAGCTGGAGGCATTGTCACAGAGAAGAGAAGTCGCCTAAGTCACAAAAGTGTTAAGTACCTCACCTTTATAAAAATGAATGAGGCATGGATCCCGGAGGGCTGCTGCCCGCCCCAAGACTAAGTCAGTCCCCGCACATACAGCATCTCTGCCTGCACGCCGTGTGACTGGCTGCCTGGCCTGCCCCAAGAAGACTAAGTCGCTCCCAGTCCCTCCACACAGCATGTCTGCCTGCAGGCCGCTTCACTACCTTCTCCGCCACCACCAACAGGGTCCGGGACTCCAGGCGGATTGCTGAATTTTTTAGGCCGCTGCTAGCAGCGGCCGCTGTAATAATTTTTCGGGTGCGTGTACATGACTGCCTAATTTTTCTGGCTGCACTGCGGGCAGCTGCAACAACAAAAGAAAAGGCATGAACATGCGCCCATTCCCCTTCGTGATCATTACCTTGCCGTGGTGAAGGGGCTTGCGTATCACAATGGAGCAATGACCGGCGCCTAGATGAGTGTCTCGGGGGGCACACCCACGATAATAAGGTCGTTGCCTCATTGTGGTCAGACCAAATTTGATCAGCTGGACAGTCACTGTTCTGTCATTCAGCTACATCAGCCAGGTGACTGACCATATGGGCTGTAAAGCCACCAAAACCTGCACTCTCGCCATGGTGCGCACCAGTCCAGCACGGCCGTCACTACACAAACAGCTGTTTGCGGTGCGTTACACGATGAGTTTGGTGCGTCAGTGTGAAGCAGTACCTTAATTACACTACCTGATTGATGTATACACATGCAAGATGTTTGAAAGCACTTTAGGCCTGTCATTTAACATTCAATGTGATTTCTGCCCTTAAAACGCTGCTTTGCGTCAAATCCAGATTTTTCCCGGGGACTTTTGGCATGTATCCCACTCCGCCATCCCCCCCTCCAGGTGTTAGACCCCTTGAAACATCTTTTCCATCACTTTTGTGGCCAGCATAATTAATTTTTTTTTTCAAAGTTCGCATCCCCATTGAAGTCTATTGCGGTTCGCGAACTTTAACGCGAACCGAACCTTTCGCGAAAGTTCGCGAACCCGGTTCGCGAACCGAAAATCGGAGGTTCGGCCCAACTCTAGTGCTTGGCTCAAGACTATACACAGCAGCAAAAAGCCTGGCTACTTATAATTAACGATGCTAAGAGATAACAAGGAATTCTCCTCTGCAAGCAACTCAAGTTGGTACACCAAGAATAATTTAAAGCGGGATGGTAGAATAATTGACCTGTTAGGAAATAAAGAGCTAAAAGTCAAAAGCTTAATTATTGGATATAGGGGGGTGTTGTGGACTATTCAAGGTAAGAACTTAACCCTCCTGGCGGTCTATTAGAAACCGCCAGGGGGCAGCGCAGTAGATTTTTTTTTTGTTTGTTAAATCATGTAGCGAGCCTAGGGCCCGCTACATGATAGCCGCTGTGCAGCGGCATCCCCCCGCCCGCTTTGATCGCCTCCGGCGATCTTTGATCAGGAAATCCCATTCAAAGAATGGGATTTCCTGAAGGGCTTCCCCCGTGGCGACGGGGTGGGATGACGTAATCGACGTCGTGATGTCAAATGGAGTCCCGATCCACCCCTCAGCGCTGCCTGGCACTGATTGGCCAGGCAGCGCACGGGGTCTGGGGGGGGGGGGGGGGGCGGCGCGGCGAATGGCGGCTAATCGGTGGGCAACAGCAGCGATCGGAATGCACACGCAGCTAGCAAAGTGCTAGCTGCGTGTTGAAAAAAAATTATGTGAATCGGCCCAGCAGGGCCTGAGAAATCCTCCTGCGTGGCATAGCCCGAGCTCAGCTCGGGCTTACCGCCAGGAAGGTTAACCTCCTTAGCGGTAACCCCGTGCAGGACACGGGGTAAGTCGCCTCGGAGGATATCTCAGCCCCTGGTGGGGCGATTTAAATTCTGTAAAGTGCTGTACGCGCAGCTAGCAGTTTGCTAGCTACGCGTACAGCTTGATCGGCGCCGCCGTGCGGCGATCGGCCGCACGCAGCGGCGGAAGAGGGCCTCCCCGCCAGAGCCCTGCACAGCCCGGACCAATCACTCCCGGGCAGCACAAAGGGCTGGATCGGCGGCGCCTGACGTCAGTACGTCGGCTGACGTCCATGACGTCATTCCGATCGTCGTCATGGCAACAGGAGAAGCCAAACAGGAGATCGCGTTCTATACGCAATCTCCTGTCTGCTGTTGTTGCTGGCGGCGATCGGACTAGAGGGACACATGCGCCCTCTAGTGGTGTTTCATGTAGCTACCACTCTGGTAGCTACATGAAACAAAAAAAAAGTGTAATGCAGCCTCCTTGGCGAAAAAATTGAACCGCCAAGGAGGTTAATAAACGGTAGAAAGAGGATGTGGGAAAATCACGAAAAAACTCAAAATACTTGGAAAAGGGAACATTACAATGTACACATAAAAACTGAAACATTATTTGAAAATAATACAGTTTTTTAAATCAAAATCCAACACTGTTCTGAAGCATACTTTAGAAAAAAAATTCCTTTAGGCAGACATCAAAAAGGCACAATATCAAGGGGAAGTTTAAAGCGGATCCGAGATGAAAAGCTAACTATAACAAGTAACTTGTCTATATATCTTATCGAAAGTTTAGATAGTTTACACAGCAAATTTAGCTACAAACAGCTTTAACAGTTTATAATAATTTATTCCTGTGATACAATGAGAGCGGCCATGTTCTGTGTCACATTACACACAGGCAAGCTGATCTGAAACTCCAGCCCTCAGCCTGTGAAAACTTCAGTCCCCTCTCCTACTCCCTTCTCCCCTCTGCCTCTGAAATCTCTGGCTAGTAAACTCCTCCTCCTCCTCCTGCCCAGACTGAGCTCCCATATGCCCTTGCTACATGAGTCTGAGAGTGCCAAGGCTATATGGAGAAGCTGTGGACAAGGCTTGTTTAGTTTATTGGGAATTAGAGTATTAAAACAAAAACAAAAAAGTATTTGGCTTGAGGAATGCTCTATAAACTATATGAGGAACACAATTATGCAATGAGTAAAAGTTTATCTCGGATCCACTTTAAAAGTCATATTTCTAATTAGAAGCATCTTATTTTTAGGGCAGACATACACAAAACCTCCGAATCTCGCCCTTGGACAATTTTTATTCAGATTTTGCAGGGCGTATTACATGGCCACAACCCACATGGGTAGACCACACCAGGGGCCTTCTTACCACAGAAAGATAAGAACCTATTTACCATAGACATTGTTGTTATAAGAATTTAATGAAGAGCAGACTAGTGCACAACTAATACCATTTGGTAAACTGGCACTGGTTAAAGCCTCATGCACGCTTACTAGGCTTGTCACCGTGCGGGAATTGGGATCTGATCCCTCCCACAACATTGCAGCGCTGAGACTGTACAGACACGTCACTAGCCAATGTGATCCGACAGGCGTATTGCTGGCTTAGTGGAATCGGGGGCTGCTGTACACACACTGTATTCTTGGCAAAGGCGATCATTATTAGCCACCTTGGCTGAGTTTCATCTAACGTCTACGTACACAGCTAAAGGCTCTTGTGAAAAGAGACAAACCTTACAATTACCAGCAATTTCCCCCCATTGATTTTAATGGTGTCTGTTAAGGTATTTAATGAATCATATACCCTTATACAGCTTATGCAAACTTATGCAAAAAAATTACATCCCCAAACGATCCATCAACTTCCATTATGGTAACAATGGTGTAAGTTTTTTTGGGATACAGTTACAGCAAGTGTGACCATAAGAGCTTGCAAATCTATAATATTTTGACATATATAAGTTCATTTTGACTGCCCTCAAAACGTACAGAAACATAGTTGAAAAATACTAATGGCATGAACCTCTCTGATATTTGTAATGCCTGATCGTGCTTTTCTAAGCATACATGAATACCTGTATCTACTCAGAAGCAAGAAAAGGAACAATGTAGAAAGTGTCTCTTTCATTCACTAGTTGATGCAAACGATTTAAATGGTTAATTTGAAGTACGTTTTCCTAAATACACCTTGGAATGTAATTAAGGAGGGAATATGGAGAATAATCTGTGTTCATATTTTCCTTTCTGCTACATATCCTTGCAAAATGCATGTATGCCATATTTCCATTTCTACTCCTGTTTCCACAAATCAATGTTATCCAAGTCAGGAGTATGTTTCTAGGCTGAATAAGTGGAATGCATTATTCATAGAATATTTACTAAGCTACAATATACCTAATTTCTTAAGAAAAAAGTAGGGCAGTGTTAGTGGATATATTTGTAAAACAGAGCAAACCTATTTTATAGAAGAGGATCAAAAAGTACCCCTTTCCCCCTCCTCAACAAGAAATGCAATTCAAATCAGAACTAGAAATAATGGAAATGATGTAGCAAATGGTAAACTATAATGTTGTATAAAGAATGTGTAAATGGTCTTACTTCCCAAAATATTTGGAATTATTCTCAGTCCCTATGTTACTTAAATTGCTGTTTTCATCCCAACTAGATATCTCAGCCATCAAAATGGCTTCAGATTTCTCCAGAGAACACACTAATCATTGCTTTTCTCACTCCTGCTATAAATAAGATTACAGTTTAAATTAATTCTGTACTAAAGTTTACCCCTGCTTGAAGGTTAGCCAGATGAGCCCCCAGTACTAATGATGTCCCCCAGTATAGGCAGCCAGATGTCCCCCAGTATAAGGTAGCCATAGATGTTCCTCCTGTATAGGTAGCCAGATGACCTCCAGTATAAGTAACCACATGACGCCCTCCTAGTATAGGTAATCAGATGACCCCCCCAGTATAAGTTGCCAGATGACCCCCCAATATAGGTAGCTGGATAACCTCCCCCCAGTATATGTAGCCAGATAAATGACCCTACCCCCCCCCCCCGCCCCCGATATAATTAGCCACATGACCCCTCCCAGTATAGATTGCCAGATGACCCTTCCTCAGTATGAGTAACCAGATGACCCACCCCCCAAGATTGGTATTCAGATGACCCCCCAGTATAGGTGGCCCCCTAGATTTAGTGTCCAGAGAGGCCACCCACAGTCTTCATCCTTCTAGGCGGTCCTTCTCTTTGATGCAAGTGACATTTTTCATAATGCTGGACAGTGTACAGTATTTGAGAGATGGAAAGATCAAGGATGGAGCTGTAGGAAGCTATTCTTATAATTTATTATTATATAGCATTTATATAGTGCTCTCATCTTCCGTAGCGCTGTACAGAGTATAAAGTCTTGTCACTTAACAGTCCCTCAGAGGGGCTCACAATCTAATCCCCACTGTGGTTTCACAAATTTCCCAGCAAGCTCATGCTCATGGTTTCTGTTTTGCATATCGTAGTCCATATGTCCATTGGAGTCTAAGGCCAATTGAGAGGAAAGCCAATTAACTTATGTGTGTGTTTTTGGGGTGTGGGAGGAAGCGGGAATCCCAAAGATACCCACATAGAAATGGGAAGAACCTACTACCCGGGGACCCAGCACTGCGGGGCAAGTGGGATTTCCACCCAACCTTATTCCAAGTTTTAAGCTGAAGTGTTTCCAAATAAAAGTAGATTCATGGCCTTTAGGCTGGATTCACAGTGGTCAGTTGCATAACACAAGCATTATAATGAGTGTGAACTGCGAGCCTGCATGCAGTGAGTTAGAATAACGCGATCTATTACAACGCAGTACTGTGAACAGCCCCATAGAAGTGTATGGGCAGTGATCTGACATTCAGAACTATTCTGCAAGGCAGTAGCGTTCCTACCTAAGGGCGCAGGGGGGCGTGGCGCACCGGGTGCCAGACAGCCAGGGGGGTGTCGCCACGACCCCCCTACACCTGACTAAGGAGGGGAAGAGCAGCGCTAGGAGGAGGGGTGACAGCAGGGATAGCGGCGGGGAGGGGGGAAATTTCCCTACCTCCCTCACCTGGGTCCCCCTCCTTCTGCCTCTCTTCTCCCCCCAAAAATGCGTGCCGGGGGCAGTGGGCAGCGAGCAGGCTGGCGCGGAGAATACTCACGCTACTTCCGCGTATCAGCCTGGAACGCTGCGTCGCCATCACGTGCCTCTTCTGCACCTCCAATCATTGGAGGCGCAGTAGAGGCACGTGACGGCGACGCAGCGTTCCATGCTGATACGCGGAAGTAACGTGAGTATTCATCGCGCCAGCCTGATCGCTGCCCACTGCCCCCGGCCCGCTGCCCGCATTTTTGGGGGGAGAAGAGAGGCAGAAGGAGGGGACCCAGGTGAGGGAGGGGGGGATATTTCCCCCCTCCCCGCTCTATCCCTGCTGTCACCCCTCCTTCTAGCTACACGGGGGGGGGGGGGGAGCACTATACCACCTAAACTGGGGGCCACTATACTACCTAAACTGGGGGCCACTATTCTACCTAAACTGGGAGCCACTATACTAGCTATATGGGGGCCACTATACTGGGGGCAGCTAAACGGGGGGCCACTATACTAGCTACACTGGGGGCATCTATGAGGGCCACTATATTACCTATACTGGGGGGGGCACCATACCAGCTACAATGGAGGCAACTATACTATCTAAACTGTGGGCCACTATACTAGCTATACTGGGGCAACTATGGGGGCCACTATACTAGCTATACTGGAGGGCAGCTGTACGGGGGCAGCTGTACGGGGGCCACTATACTAGCTACACTGGGGGCAGCAACACTACCTACACTACCTACACTACCTACCTACACTACTACACTGGGGACACCCCAACACCTTCAGAACAGCCTCAATCTAGGTGGACTGACAGATCACAACTTAGGCCTTGAATCCATGGTCCTTAAATATAACCACGATGTCTCAGCCGCTTTTGACGCCATAGCTCCCTTAAAGATTAAACGTTCCGCACCATTACATCACGCTCGCTGGTTTGACAACTCTATAAAGGAACTAAAGAAACAGGGACGCAGACTGGAACGAAGGTGGCGCAAACATCAGTCTCCTGATGACAAACTTTCCCTAATTGCTCACCTGAAAAAATATCAAACGATGATTAACAAAAAGAGGTCCTTATTCCTGTCTCACGAAATTGCAAATGCAGCCAACAGACCTGCCCAACTCTTCCGCACGGTTGACAGTCTCTGCAATCCATCTTGCAGGAAATCCAGCATCAGACCTTCACAGGAACTGTGCGAGAAATTTGCCCACTTCTTCTCAGACAAAGTCTCCTCCATACGATCTGCCATTCAATTCACAGCCCCAGAAACCCATGCAGAGCCATATAACAGGTGCAAAAATAGCCTACCACCATGGTCTGATTTTAAGGTAATCACTGAAAAAGACATCTTGGATATCCTCTCAAACCTTCGCCAGACTACCTGCGATCTGGACCCTGGCCCCACTAAGTTCATGTTGAAATGCCCTGAACTATTTACACCGGCATTCCACAAAATAGTCAACGGCTCCTTACAAGAAGGGTGGTTTCCCTCTACTCTGAAAGAAGCAATCGTCAGGCCTCTACTCAAGAAACCATCCTTAGACCCAGATGCTCTAAACAGCTACAGACCTGTCTCAAACCTCCCCTTTCTGGGAAAAGTTATTGAAAAGGCTGTCTACCTCCAACTTGAAGCCAGGCTCTCCAGAAACAACATCCTTGACCCTCTTCAATCTGGTTTCAGGAAATATCACAGTTGTGAAACAGCCCTCACCCAGATTTGCAATGATCTGCTCATTGCAAGAGACAAGGGTCAATGTTCCATCCTGATTTTGCTCGACCTCTCAGCGGCTTTTGACACAGTCGATCATGAAATCTTACTCAACAGGCTACAAGAGTACTGTGGCATAGATGGCATTGTTCTCCGGTGGTTCAACTCCTTCCTGGCTGGCAGAACACAAAGGGTAGCCTTAGGGCCCTTCCTCTCCAACCCTGTACCACTAAAATACGGTGTACCTCAGGGCGCAATATTATCCCCTTTACTGTTCACCATATACATGCTGCCACTTGGAGAAATCATACAAAAACATGGCCTGACATATCATTGCTATGCTGATGACACCCAGCTATATTTGTCATTCAAACCTGATGTCACAGACCCTACTCCACAAATAAACGCATGCTTAGCTGAGCTTCAGGAGTGGATGAATAATAATTGGCTAAAACTTAATGCTGACAAAACTGAGGTTCTTGTTATCGAGGGCCAGGGCTCAACAGCAAAGCAGCTCCAGTCTCAACCAAAACCGCTAAGGATAGGGAGCTCAGACCTGAACAACTCAGACTGTGTGCGCAGCCTGGGAGCACTGATTGATGGGAAATTAAGCTTCAGGAATCAAATCTCAGCTGTTGTGAAACATTCCTTCTTTCACCTAAGGAATATTGCAAGGATTAAACACCTAATTCCTTCAGAGGATCTTCCAACCCTAGTTCATGCCTTCGTCACATCAAGGTTAGACTACTGCAACGTCCTCTACACAGGCCTGCATAAGAAAGACTTACGCCGCCTGCAATTAGTACAGAATGCCGCCGCAAGGCTGTTAACGAGCCAACCCCGCCATTGCCACATAACACCAACCCTGAGCTCACTCCACTGGCTACCGATAAAATGGAGAATTCTGTTTAAGATTGGCTTACTGACATTCAAATCCTTGCACAATCTGGGCCCTGGATACCTGAAGGACTTGTTGCAACTACATCACACCCCCCACAATCTTAGATCAAAAGGACATAACACCTTGGTCACCCCCAGAGTCCACCTCAAAACCTTTGGAGACAGAGCCTTTTGTCATGCTGCCCCTACACTTTGGAACTCCCTGCCACACCCAATCAGGACAGCCCCATCCCTGGAAGCATTTAAGTCTAAACTGAAAACCTACCTTTTCAGTCTGGCATTCATGAACATCTGACTATCTCCTCTGTAACACAACCCAGCCTGAAACCCTGTATTAATCTGAGACACAGCTATGCGCTTTGAGTCCTATGGGAGAAAAGCGCTTTACAAATGTTGTTGTATTATTATTGTATTGTACCTACATTGGGGACAGCAGCTATGCTGCCTATCCTGGGGGCAACTATACTAGCTATATTGGGGCAACTATACTACCTTCACTGGGGGCAACTAGCTACCTATACTGGGGGCAGCTGCTAGCTACCTATACTGGGGGCAGTGGCGGCACCGGGGGGGGGGGTGCTTTGGGTGCTGAAGCACCCCTTAAAATTCTCCAAGCACCCCCCAGCGTGAACTGACTTTCGGCATCTAATAGATGCCGTATCAGTTCACCGCAGCGGCAGAGCAGGGCTATAGTAAAATGTCCGAAGCCCTGCTCTGGAGACTTTGGGAGTTGCTGGCTGCAGAGGATCGTGGGAGCTGCGCACTGGACGGAGGCCGGAACAGGAGCTCTGCTGCAGGTTAGTAATGTTTTTTTTTAATTTATATTAGCAGCCAGGGGTAGCGTTTATGTTTTGGCCAGGTCTGCTACATGATTGAAGTGTTTTCTGGACAGGTCTGCCACACGATTGCATGTATTTTCTGGGCAAATCTGCCGACATGATTGCATGTATTTTCTGGGCAAAGCTGCCGACATGATTGCATGTATTTTCTGGGCAAATCTGCCGACATGATTGCATGTATTTTCTGGGCAAATCTGCCGACATGATTGCATGTATTTTCTGGGCAAATCTGCCGACATGATTGAACGTATTCTCTGGGCAAATCTGCAGACATGATTGCATGTATTTTCTGGGCAAATCTGCCGACATGATTGCATGTATTTTCTGGGCAAATCTGCCGACATGATTGAACGTATTCTCTGGGCAAATCTGCAGACATGATTGCATGTATTTTCTGGGCAAATCTGCAGACATGATTGAACGTATTCTCTGGGCAAATCTGCAGACATGATTGAACGTATTCTCTGGGCAAATCTGCCGACATGATTGAACGTATTCTCTGGGCAAATCTGCACACATTACGTGTATTTTCTTGAGAAAACCTGCACAATTATGTGAATTTTCTGGGGAAAGGGTCACCAAAACTTGGGTCCACTGTCTTTGCGTTGCACTTTTAAAGGGAACCCGAGGTGAGAATAATATTGAGGCTGCCATATTTATCTCCTTTTAAGCTATACCAGTTGCCTGGCTGCCGTGCTGGTCCTCTGCCTCTAATTCTTTCAACCACAGACCCTGAACAAGCATGTTTGTTTCTGGTGTGATTCAGTTCACTACTGCAGCCAAATAGATCAGCAGGGCAACTAGTATTGTTTAAAAGGAAATAAATATGGCAGCCTCCATATCACTCTCACCCGGGTTCACGTCAAATTACAGTTAGCTCCGCCCTCATCCGGTCATGGCCACGCCCATTATAGTGCCACCCATTTTTTGCCCCTTTACTTTTTTTTTGGGGGGGTGTCTTATAATACCCAGCACCGGGTGTCAAATGCCCTAGGTACGCCACTGCTGCAAGGCAACTGATTACTGAGAACAGGGCTTTAGAGTTGAATCACTGCTGTTGTTTCCATCACAGACCAGGCTATGAATTAAGAGTGACTATAACAGTCACCAGTTGCAGCCAGTCTGTTTAATAGAGCAAGGAAAATAAACAGTGATTTCTTATTGGATGATACTGGAAACTTCATTTTTTACATTGATGTTTGCTTTTTCAAATGAGCACATAGGAAACAAACCCATCTCCAAATACAGTGAGCTATTGTTGATTATTAATAATATGGAGCCATCTATCAGGAATATTTGCCTTGAGTCAGCTCCACAAGACCATGTGTATTATTATTCCTGCATCTCAGATTTCCTTTGGCCGGGGCCCAGAAGTCTAGCCTGTTGCTCACTTCGGGTCTCACAGTTGGTAAAACATGCTGCTATTAGATAAGTGGTAGAGCCATCTGTCTGCCTTTTCCTATGGGCCATGCTTTGGTTAGACTAGAGGAAAGCACTTGGCGAGTGAAGACAAACGTATGACAGCACAGTAGCAGGAACAGACCACTTGGGACAGTTGTATAAATAATTTTATACTTACTTTTATCAATATGTTACCATTCCTTTGACAGGGTACACAAGAATAATTATTTTTCCCAGAGATTTTTGCAATAATAACGGTTCTTTTATCATCATCAATATTATGAAACTTTTGACGGGCAATTATTTTAGTGTGCGGTATGGGGAAAGAAATACTAATGATCCACATGTTAGAGATATTCAATGCCTTTTAGCCATATGTCGCTTCTTATTCATGTTCATCTGTTATCACTGCACAGAAGCACCATTGTAGTTCTGAAATGCATTGGACAAATTGTGTTTCCAGACTAATAGGATCTATTGTCTCTGTTCATTCACCATTTACAGTAAGTCATAAAGTTTTAATTTTGTAAGGAAATATTTAATAAATATGAGTTTCATTTATGTCTTGACAACTTTGGAAAGTAAACCACTAATGCTGACTCTCTTAAGGTGGCCATACACTGGTCGATTTGCCATCAGATTCGACCAACAGATAGATCCCTCTCTGATCGAATCTGATCAGAGAGGGATCGTATGGCTGCCTTTACTGCAAACAGATTGTGAATCGATTTCAGCCTGAAACCGATCACAATCTGTGGAGCTGCCGCCGCCGCCGCCTGCCCGCCAGCTATACATTACCTGATCTGGCCGGCGTGACTCCCCCGTTCTCCGCTGTCTTCTTCTCCGCGCTGGTCTCCGGTCCGGCTGGCTTCACTGAACTTCCTGTCCAGGGGAAGTTTAAACAGTAGAGGGTGCTCTACTGTTTAAACTTCCAGCCGGGACAGGAAGTTCAGTGAAGCTGCAGCCCTGGAGCCCTGAGCGGAGAAGAAGACAGCACTCCCGCTTTCGACGCACTCCCGACCTGCCGGCGATCGAGAAAAATCTTCCGCACGGACAGATTGACGGGAATCGATGGGAACGACTGATTTCAGACGGAAATTGATCGTTCTGTCAGCGTTTGCGCGACGATTTCACAGCAGATTCGATCACAGTGATCGAATCTGCTGTATATCGGCAGGAAAATCATTAGGTGTATGGGCCCCTTTAATGCCACTGAAGAGAGCAGGATCTTGCCAAGACCATTTTACAGGGAACCTAAACTAAACAGAAAAAAAGAATTTCACTTACCTGGGGCTTCCCTGCAGCTGCCCTATGCCAGCGCTGTCCTAGAAAGATCCTCCTGTCTTCCGCAGTGGCTGAGTTTCCATTTCAGCAACAGAGCCAGACGCCGGCTACTGCGCCTGTGCGTCCCTGGCCACGCACGTCCTCAGTCATGCTCCCACCACCAGCAGTGTCCTACGCATGCGCAGTATGAGATTTACTCTAGAGATTTGCTCTAGTAGGCTTTTTTTTTGTAAAGGACCACTGTAACAAAAAAAAGTAAGCAGTTAAAATCTGACAGAACTGACAGATTTTGGACTAGTTTATCTCCTCATGGGGAATTCTCAGGGTTTTCTTTGATTTCAAAAGCATTTCCTGAATGGCAGTTGCTAAGTCTAACTAACAAGAGTAGGGAGGCTGTCTAGTATCTTACTATTTTGGCAGTTAAACTGCCATTCAAAAAGTGCTTTTGAAAACAAACAAAATCCTGAGAATCCACCATGAGGTGATGGACTAGTCCAAAACCTGTCGGTTTTGTCAGATTTTAACCGCTTACTTTTTTTTACTGGAGTGGTCCTTTAACTTAATTTTATTTGGTTTTGCTTTTTAATGCTTAAAGGGAATCTGAATTTATCTAAATTTATGATATAATGATTTGTATGTGTAGTGCAGCTAAGAAACAGAACGTTAGTAGCTCAGATATGAGTCTCATATGGTTTCCAGTACAGGAAAATTTAAAGGGACCCGGAGCTGTACTTAAAATCAAAATTGGGACTTACATGGAGCTTCCTACAGCCCACTGTAGCCCGCAAGGTCCCCTGGCATCTTCCTGGCCTCTTCTGTGGTCCCGCTGTCTGATCCGGCAACTTCCAAGCAAGTCACCTGTGCAAGTTCCCAAAGCGCCTCTGCCATGTCATCACGCCGGGCATCGTCAGCAAGATACAGTGTTTTGAGAACCACGCATGCACAGGAGGCTGATGGCAATGATGCGGTGGGCACTTCGGAAGCATGCATGGCCGACTTGCTTGGAAGTTAGCCAGATTATTGAACCAAACAGCGGGACCACAGAAGAGGCCAGGAAGATGCCGGGAGACCTTGCGGGCTTGGAGGAGCTGGAAAAAGCCCCAGGGAAGTCCCAATTTTGATTTTAACTTCCCTGGCGGTAAGCCCGACACAGTGTCAGGCTAGCCACCACAGGGGATTGCATGGCCCCGGCAGGATTTGTTTTAATAAAACTTGTTCTATATTCTTCAGCTAGCACTTGGTTAGCTACCTGTGCCCCCCAAGTGCCTCCGCTCTCCCCCCGATCCCCGCCGCAATACATACCCCCCAGGGATACCGCGATGGTGCAGCCTCCCGATCAGCTCCAGGCCTCGCTATGGGGAGGATCGGGACTGCGCGTGATGGCGATAACGTCATGTCCGAATGTCGCCATAGCGACGACTGAATCTAAATGGGAAGCTGCGGCTCTTGCGGGATCACGGCTGGGTAAATATTACCGGCGGCGATCGGGGGGATCAGATAGGTGCCGGGGGACTTGGGGGCCACAGGTAGCTAGCCTAGTGCTAGCTACAAGCATTAAAACAAGTTTTATTCTAAAAATCCCTCCCACGGACGCAGCCACCAAAACTGCGTACCGCCAGGGAGGTTATGTACACATGAGGGTCCCTTTAAGAAACTTCTCTTGTTATCTATGCAAAAGAGCTTCTTTGAGCTCTCCGACTAATTTAGTCAGAGAGCAGTGCTCTTTTCTGAAGCACTTATCTCAACCTGTCTTTCACTGTTCCTTGTTTGTTTAAGGTTTTACTGCAGAGCTAAGGACCCTTTGAACTTCACTGCTCTTTTTTTTTTTATAGTTTAAAATACAGACTATGGTTTGTAAACTGCAAATATTAGAGATAGGTGAAATGTTATAGAAAAAGCTATATAACTGAATATAAAACACTTTTCTTCGCTATTCTTCTTTGAATTCTATGAATTCTATGTTCTATCAATTACCTGTACTACACATACAATTCATTATATCATAAGTTTTCTTTTGCTTCAGTGTCACTTTAACCACTTGCCGACCGCGCACTCATACCGCGCGTCGGCAAAGTGGCAGCTGCAGGACCAGCGACGCAGTTCTGCGTCGCCAGCTGCAGGCTAATTAATCAAGAAGCAGCCGCTCGCGCGAGCGGCTGCTTCCTGTCAATTCACGGCGGGGGGCTCCGTGAATAGCCTGCGGGCCGCCGATCGAGGCTCGCAGGCTTAATGTAAACAGAAGCGGAAATAATCCGCTTTGTTTACATTGTACGGCGCTGCTGCGCAGCAGCGCCGTAAGGCAGATCGGCGATCCCCGGCCAATCAGCGGCCGGGGATCGCCGCCATGTGACAGGGGACAGCCTGTCACTGGCTGCACAGGACGGATAGCGTCCTGTGCAGCCCAGATTGCCAGGGGGGACAGAGATGAGAGGAAGGGGGGGAATTTCGCCGCGGAGGGGGGGTTTGAGGTGCCCCTCCCGCAACACCCAGGCAGGCAGGAGCGATCAGACCCCCCCAGCACATCATCCCCCTAGTGGGGAAAAAAGGGGGGCGATCTGGTCGCTCTGCCTACACCCTGATCTGTGCTGGGGGCTGCACAGCCCACCCAGCACAGATCAGCTAAAACAGCGCTGGTCCTTAAGGAGGGGTAAAGGGTGGGTCCTCAAGTGGTTAATAAAAATCAGGTTCTGGTAGTTTTTTTTTTTTTAATCAAGCAAACCAGTTGTATACTGCTTATATTTGAATATTCTGTTCTGCAGCCACAAAGAGGGAATTTTAAGCCTCATATATATGTTACGGCCAGAACCAGAAGTGTGGCCACTTCGCGTTCTGGCCGGCCAATGTGCGAAGTGGCCGCAGCGCAGCGGCCAATGTTAGAAATGTAATGTTTCAATGTATTAAAACCTGCTCAATTTCATCAAATATATCCGGCGGCAATGTAATAGATGAAGCCGCCGGCTTTCGCACTGTCTCCTCTCCTCCTCCTTCAACCCCCCCCCCCCCCGCCTCTCTCCTCTCTCTGCCTCCTATACAACATACGGAGCAGCCGGGGACAATGCATGTCCCGGAGAGTCGTTCGTCGCGGCAGGGGAAGCAGCCAGCACCCGCTCTGCAGGAACGGCAGGATTCCCCTGCCGCGACGAACGACTCTCGGGGCTGCTCCGTATGTTGTATAGGAGGCAGAGAGAGGAGAGAGAGGCGGGGGGGGGGGGGGGAGGAGGAAGAGAGGAGACAGTGCGAAAGCCGGCGGCTTCATCTATTACATTGCCGCCGGCTGCATTTCATGAAATTGAGCAGGTTTTAATACATTGAAACATTACATTTCTAACATTGGCCGCTGCGCTGCGGCCACTTCGCACATTGGCCGGCCAGAACCCGAAGTGGCTGGCCAGAACGCGAAGTGGCCACACTTCAGGTTCTGGCCGTAACATATATATGAGATAAGAATCTTCAGAAAACAATCAACAATCGATCTGCAGATAATGGCTATAAAATAGTTTGTAAATTACTTTTAAAGATTGAGACAAAATATATTTGTCTCTCAGTCCCATCCCGGCAGATATGTCCTGTCAACAATCGTCCTTTCCACAAGGTGTGTATGAGATTGTCAGATAATTCTTAACTGTTGTGTGAACAGCGCAATCGTGAAGAAGGAAATAAATGGACTACAAAAGCATTTCTAGTCTTTTGCATGAACTGATCGTTTTCATGTGTACAACATTGTTAGAACAATCAGTTGGTCAAAACTTCCTGACAAACCTCTGCGGCAGATTGATTCCTCGTTTTCCAAAGACTTTTATCTCTGGTATGTATCCAGCTTTAGAAGCTGGGCAAAGAATAAGAACAAGAGCTTCACCTACTCGTAGGTAACATTGGCTACTACTGGTATGAACTACACTTTAGTGCAGAACCTATGCAACTGTCGTCTCTACTGTTTGTTATGTTGTTCAACATTATAATTCAATATCTACTGTATTTAAAGCTGTCATAGCTTTCCAGTAAATTTGCTGGAAATCATGGCGACAGTATACAGCTTAGTGTACAGCCCTTATGAACTCTTTAGCTAGGTGCACACTTAGCAGAAATGGTACTGTTGCGTAAAATGCTGCGGTTTTGCCGCTAATGGAAGACTATGGGCCACAGGAAAAAAACGCATATAAAAAGCGCATATGCGTTTTGTATGCGTGCGTTTTCTAAAACGCTGGTTTTGCTGCATGATATGCAAAAATGTATCAAAAACGCACATAATGAAAGTCAATGGAAACTCAATGGTATGCATTTTTCATACGTTTTTATATAAAAAAAAGTTTCATGATGTATTTCCACTTCCTGTTGCCTTCCTAGTTATTTGCATAAAACACAATTGAAAAACGCATATGGGAGGCAGCCAGCCGCTTCAGCCCTGCTCCAAGTTATCGTACATGAGATAACTCGGATGGGGCTGCCAAAAAGGCTAAGGTCAACCTGTAGTTAAAATAAACTTATGAGATAGTGAATTGTATGTTTATTATGGATAATAAATAGAACATTAGTAGTATAGCAAAGAGTCTCATATTTTTACTTTTAAGTTTTATAGCTTTAATTTATGAGATTGCAGGACACTGTCACAGCTGTAGTTTAGAATACACACTCTGCATTTTAAGCTAAAAAAAATACAGAAGTAATAACCCTTTGAACTTTCCTGCAGCTGGCAACAAGCCCTTTTGCGACGCAAGTTTAACTCTTGCTGTACTGGAAAACAGAAATGGATTTCAGATAATTTTTTAGTAGGGCTAGTACTATAGGTCTATGTGTTTATCTCATCATGTAAATTCAGTTATGCTTTAAGCCTCTATTGAAATCAACATATGCAGAGCCCCATAGCCGTCACAAGATGTTCACATGTGTGTCTGTATAAAGTGCTTGTCAAAATATTTGCAATGTATAGAAATTAATGAATGAGAACTGCATTTTATTTATTGTGAATGTTTAGATATACTTTAACCGTTTGTGCAGCTTCTTGTCCGGGCGGCTGCTCTGCTGCGGTGCCGCGCTCCCCCTTGCCCCCATGGTGTTCCCTAGTAGCCCTGGGATCAGTGAATGGGAACATGGTTCCCGATCACCGATCCATGTCCCCAGCAGAAAAAACGAAGCGCTCTTACAAGAGGCTTCAGTTTTTCTGCACGTCAAAATTTCCACATCCCCCTTGTGCTTCCGCTTAGCGAGACATAAATAGTTACCTAAGGGTCTAAACTTTTTAAATATGCATTTGAAGGGGGTATACTACGAACATTTTTTAAATTATAAGCTTGTAAATAGTGGTGGACAAATCACAAAACGGAAACAATGCACCTTTATTTCCAAATAAAATATTGGCGCCATACATTGTGATAGAGACAAAATGTAAATGGTATAATAACCAAGACAAACGGGCAAATAAAATACATAGGTTTTAATTATGGTAGCGTGGATTATTTTAAAGCTATAATGGCCGAAAACTGAGAAATAATGAATTTTTTTCCATTTGTTTCTTTTTTTTTTTTTTTTTTTTTTTTTTTTTTTAAACTCAGTACACATACCCAGATTCATGAGTAATCAGTTACATGGGGCATTAGCAGTTTCTTTTCTTGCCATACCCCTAAACTGAAATGTGTAATCATCATAGTTTAAATATCGTGAGTTAGTAAGCGTTAAGTAGGTATCACTGTATTCCTCTTCATCACTGCGCCCTTATTTCTCCCGACTACCTGACTGTTGCTGGGACAATTATCTAGTTATCTTTCTCATACAACAATCATATACATGGGCCCCATCCACAGCCTGCAAATATTCCTCTCATCTCTCCATCTTCTCTCTTAAAGGGTATCTGTACCTTGCAACTAACATACGCGTCTCAGACATACCATTCACAGTCACTCTGTCATCCATTCTCTCCCCGGGGTCCCCCGTCCCACCCCAACACCAACCATTACCGCCCACTTCCAACCCCAACAACCCTCTCTGATGGCTCCGAATTCTCAGCTCATTCCCTCCCCAGGGTAAACCTAACCAAGATTAGCCACAAGACTTCTCCATATTTCTTCTACCTTATTCGTGGTTCCCAGCTCCATGTTCTTACACAGTTCATCCATCCTAGCAAACCATTCTCCTATATCTAGCCTAGACGGGTTTTTCCAGTTGTTAGCGATAATACTTTTGGCAACAATCGTGCCATATTCTTTAATCAGTGAGCATCCCGGGCTTTCTTTTTTAACTGTATAACTGAGGATTGCTTCCTTCGGGGTAAGTTCAAATTTTCCTTTTAGCAATCTCCCGGCCAGAAGGATGATATCATCCCAAAATTTTCTGACTATCGGGCACTGCCACCACATATGTAAAGTATCTCCGTCCCCCTGTCCACACCTCCAACACATCACCTTGCGGTTTGCAAACTTACCAACACGGGATGGTGTCATGTACCATCTACCAATTGTTTTAAATTGGGTCAATTGTAATCTTGGATCTTTGATTTTAAAAGTATTTACCCATATTTGTGGCCATAACCCTTCCAGACTGGACCCCAGGTCACTTTCCCATTTTCTGCAATATGCCGGGAGGTCCTGGTCATATTCTGCTGCGCAGATGTCTGCGTATAAACTGGAAATGGATTTATTCATTTTTTTTCCCAGATAAAAGTGTCTCTCGAAATTATTCAGCTCCCTCTTCTGAACCACCCTCGAGGCAAACTTACAGAAGAAACTATGTATCTGGGAGAGACCCCAAAAACCAATCTGGTCACTACACTCAAGAATCGATCTAATTCCGAGCGTGGGGTTTCCCCCAATATCTACAGCACGTGTTTCACGACTTATATTATGTTTACCAAACCAAGCTGGGTCAAGACCTGGGGGGAAGTCTGGATTATCTCGTAGGGTTATCAAGGGGGAAAACCCCGTTTTTTTTTGCCATTTTTCAATTATCCAGAGTACTGATTTCAGGGTTGGTTTAATCAACGGATGGGAAGATGTGTTATAAACTTTATTGATATTTTTAGTGATCCAAGTAAAGACTAGATCAAAATCTGCTTCTTCTTCCTCCAACCGTGGCCATATCTTATTCTCTGTACCAGTGGTGGTCTCCCTTTTCCATTCTAGAAATCTTGTCAGATGTACACTCTTATGATAGTTATATAAATTTGGAGCGGAAAGTCCGCCCTGGTCTTTTCTTTTCATGACTAATTTATAATTTATTCTGTGTTTAGCATTGTTCCAGATAAAATTCTGGAATATCTTGTGCCAATTCTGGAACCATATATTAGGGATGGCTATTGGTAGACTCTGCAACAAAAAGATGAGTTTAGGGAGGATCAACATTTTAATAATGTTAATCCTACCAATTAAGTTGAAACACGGACGGTCCCAAGATCTCAGCTTCTTTTTACATTCACCCACTATTTTCAAAAAGTTATTTTTAAAAATCGAATCAAGATTGCTGGTAAGATTGATACCTAAATATTTAATTGCATGATTATTACCTTTAAACTCACTATTCTGTTTTATCTCTTCCATGAGTTCTGCCGAACAGCCTATATTTAGAATCTCTGTTTTTTCTTTATTAAGTTTAAAATTTGAATATTTTGCAAAAAAGTTAAATTTATCTCGACAATTTATTGTTGAATTAAGTGGATCTGTCAAAGTTAGGAGTAAATCGTCGGCATAGGCCAGGATCTTCATCTCGCCTTGTCTAGTTTTTATACCTCTGATTTCCTCATCCTGTTGGATAGCTTGAATAATTGTTTCAATGCCAAGATTAAATAGAATGGGGGACAAGGGACATCCTTGCCTAACCCCGTTTGAGATAGGAAAAGTGTGATCAAGCTGATTATTTACCTTGACACTTGAACTTTGGTTTTTATAAAGTTTCTTCAAGTTCCCAATAAATATTGGGCCTAGTCCAAATTCTACCAGCACTGCAAAGATAAAGCCTCTCGATATACGGTCAAATGCTTTTTCAGCGTCCACTGCAATCATCACTGCAGCCTCCCCTCTATTTCTGCATCTGTGAATCAGATCAATTGCAGTGTATATGTTATCTTTAGTTTGCTTATTTTTAATAAAACCTGCTTGTTGACTCCCCAAAAGATGACTAATTATTTTATTTAATCTATTTGCTAATATTTTGGCGTAAATTTTTACGTCACAATTTATGAGGGATATAGGTCGAAATTGGGCACAACTTGGGTTCGGTTTATCTCCTTTTGGAATTAGGGTTATGGTAGCTCGGTTTGATTCATCAGAGAAAATTACTGAGTTCTTGTCATCATTCACAAGCCTACAAAAGAGGGGTGCCAAGATGTCCGCAAATGATTGATAAAATTCGGCACTAAAGCCGTCAGGGCCTGGGCATTTTTTTTTGGGTAGCTCCCCTACAGTGCTGAAGAATTCGGCCGGAGATATCGGGGATTCTAGATCTGCTTTATCATTCAGGCTTACCTTTGGGAGGTTTATTTTGTCTAGAAAATTTTTTGGATTTAGCAGGCCCGATTCGTCCATATTGTAGAGTTCCTTGTAAAAATTTGAAAACTCCCCTGAAATCTGTTTAGTATCATGAATTATTTTACCTTTTTTATCGGTTATATGGTGAATAAATTTGGATCTTCCCCTATCTTTCAGGAGGTCAGCCAGGACTTTCCCCGATTTGTTTTTCCCCAATGTATACCGTTTTTTTAATTTTCTATGTTCCGATGAACATTTGTTATTCAGGAGACCATTAAGTTCTGTTCTAATTTCAGTCATCCTTGCTAAGGTTATTATAGTTGAGCTTTTTTTATGATCACTTTCTGCTTGTTGTAGGGATTTTAGTAGGTTATTAATTTTATTGTTCCTTTCTTTATTCACTTTACTTTTAATGCTAATTAGAGTTCCTCTAATAACACATTTTAAGGTGTCCCACAGGATACCACATGAACTGACAGAGTTTTCATTCAGGTCTATAAAATCTTTAATCGCACTTGCAATTTGTTGTCTATAATTAATGTTATCCAACAGTGAAACATCTAGTTTCCATTGTTTACCTTCGGTGGATCTCTTTCCTAATAAAATAGATATTATCACCGGAGCGTGGTCAGAGAAGGTAATTTGACCTATTTTTACATCTGTCACTGACAATATAGTATCCTGCTGGACAAAGAAATAATCGATTCTTGAGTAATTATGGTGAACATGTGAAAAGTATGTGAAGTCTCTTTCATTAAGGTTTTTAATTCTCCAGATATCGACCAATCTATTATTACCAATTGCTTTTTGAACTTCAGCAATTTCATCTCTAGACAAATATGACCTGCCCTTAGAGGTATCCTGTTCCGGGTTTAATGGTAGATTAAAATCACCTCCCAAAATTATCATCCCTTTTGCTTTACTTTTAACTTTATTGATAAAATTGACCACGGCGGCACATTGGCCTTTATTCGGGGCATATATATTAGCAAGCGTTACTGGGTCTCCATTTACCCTCCCCAATACAATAAGTTCCCTGGCATCCTCATCCTTATATATTCTATCCACAGAAAAGTCAAGACCAGTTCTTATAATAATTGAAACACCACATGTTTTCTTCAGACGGTTGGGATTATTGATCCACTCTTTATATCTTTTATCAAAGATTGTTGGAGCCTTCCCTAATTGAAAGTGTGTTTCTTGAATAAATGCAATATCAATTTTATTTTTTAACAACAAATCAATAATTCTTCCTCTCTTACAGCCTGAGTTGGCTCCTTTTACATTCATAGAAAGGATTTTTAGTTCACACATCTTTATTTATTTGTATTTTTTTAAGAGCAGTAGATAAAAAAGGGGTTTTGCGTCTAAAGGAGGATAAGTCAAAAGGGTGCACGGGAGGAGATGTAGGCTGGGGGAGGGACTCCCGGGCAAGAAATACACAATCCACACACCATACTCCCATTTCAATCGTACCTAAAATAAGCATCCCACACAACCAAACAAGCAATTCTCTCTTTTTTTCCTTTTTTTGTTTCTTTCGCGACCTAGTCCGCTCTGTCAACCTTGTTGACTATTTTGTGTCGGACTCCTCTACACCTGTCAATTAGCAAAGAAAAAAAACAGGAGTAGAGCCCCTGCAACCCAATCTGACGCATACTCCCCCCCCCCCCTCTATCAGCGACCATACTAGTGCATCAGGGACAAACTATCCCTACACCTCTGCTACACCTCCGCTTATGAAACAGGTTTCCGTATCTTCCCAGCCTGGAATGTGTATTGTGGGCAGTTTTAGAGCTTTTTGGATATTTATCAGTGGTTCTCCATCTGTCAGATTATATGTTTTCCCATCAATAGTTGCTCTTAAAGAAAAGGGGAAGCCCCACTTATATTGCCCTCCTTTTTTTTTAATCTCCTCCAGTAACGGTTTTAATTGTCTTCTTCGATCGATAGTTCGTTTTGAAAGGTCCGGAAAAAGTTCAATTTTCCAACCCTTAAACTCAATATTACCCAGAGATCGCGCTTTACTTAGGATTCCTTCCTTTTCATGGAAGAAGTGAATCCTACAAAGGATATCAGTGCTTTTCCCTTCTTTATGTGATCTTGCTCTGCCAATCCTATGGATTCTATCAATCACAATTTTATTTTCGGAGTCTTTATATAGCAAATCTTTAAAAAGTTCTTGTGCTAGTGATGGTAGTTCTTTGGCCGGAATACTGGCGGGGATACCCCTAATTTTTATATTATTTCTACGACTTCGGTTTTCAAGGTCATCTATTTTTAATGTAATTTCTTTAATCATCTTTTTATGTGTTGCTAAATCGTTTGATTGTTTATTAGTGGTATTAGTCACTTCCTCCATATTTTTTTCCAGTCTATCAACTTTATCCATAAGCTGGTGTAACTCTTCTTTGATAATTTTGAATTCATTACTCACTGCTTCTTTGATAGTAGCTTGCACTGTCTCAACCATAGTCACTTTTATTTTTGCAGTTAATTCCTCCATTAAGTCCCTTATGTTTATATCTGATGTCGGTCCCTCTGGGTAGCTGTTCTCACAGACCTCCTGATTGGCCTCATTCTCCGTTGCCAGTGTGGTTACTTGTTGTAATTCTTGGGGAATAACATGTTGTACCTCTTTAGTATTTTTTGTATTTTTTTCCCGCCCTTGAGTTTCTCTAACTGATTTTTGGACCACATCACAGAATTCTGTGATTTTTTTGATGTGTTTATTAATATCTTGAGGAGTAACTGAGCCGTGGGGGGAAAGCATACCCTCTGTTTTTCTATTTGGTGTTGAGGGATGACTTAAGGGATCATCCCCTTGACCTGCTCCCCCTGTACCAAAACCAAAGCTTTGTAGGCCCTTTTCAGGTTGATTTCCCTTATTTTTCCTAGTACCTGTGGCCATTGCTGGAGTACAGTCATATGATCTTAACCCGCACTATACAACACTATCCAGCACCATCCACTATCCAGCAATCCGGAAATGTAGCAGTGTAGCAGTGTAGCAGTGTAGCAGTATAGCAGTATACAGTATACAGTATACAGCAATAGATAGCACAGTACAGTACAGTACAGAGCCTCTTAGTTAAGGGTTGTGCTGTAGCTCTCCTTGTGTTTAACTCTCTTCAGCACTCTTTAACTCTCCTTTCTGGGGGTTCAGTTTAAGTAGATGAGACAAAGGCTTATGTTTATGCGGTAGTTGTGTAACGTAGTGAACAGCTTAACAGGGCTTGACAGGGCCTAACAGGGCACAGAGTACAGAGTACAGAGTACAGTGCACCGGGTACAGGGTATAGGCACAGAGCAGGCATAAAGCAGATACAGGGCATAGAGCACACGCGGCTCAGGAGAACCTACAACAGCAGTCAAGACAAGAGAGCACAAGAGAACACAAGGGACATATGGAACTTTAAAGAACAACTAAGGATATCCATGCATCCAGGGCAATCCAGGAATCCAGGAGTGCAGCTGCTCAACAGCTCCGAGACTACAGAGGTGGGCTAAAGAGACAGGTTAAAGAGGATCACCAAAGCCACGGCCGTAGACAATACCAGCTGTAGGCTGCAGGCTGCAGGTGACACCCAGCAGCACCCAACAACACCAAGTGCCAACGTACCAGCGTACCAGCATACCCCGCGGGCCTCCTCAGACTCCTCAGACACAAGAAGTCATCCCTTCCCAATCCGAACTCTCCCACAGTAACTACCACAGTACTACCACAGTACTACAGCAATACAGCAATACCTGGCCCACTGCATGCACGGACAGTGGGCGTTTATAGCGGGGCCTCCATAGTGGGGGGCAAGGCAGGAACTCTGTAGGTAGAAGAAGCCAGGTCCGGATCCGGATCCAGACCCCAGAAGTCAACGAGTCCCCGGCCCGCAGCGATGATAAGAAGGCGACAGGAGGCTAGACTTCGGCTAGACTTCGGCTAGACTTCGGCACAGCTGTGCTGGGTTGAGAGCAGGCTGCACCCGAACAGCGGCAAGTGAGCGGGTGTGTATGTGATCAAAACCGCCGCCAGAGCACGCCTGCCATGTCTCCTATCCACGCCAGCCTGAGCTGCCCGAAGAGGGCGGAAGTGGAGGCGGAAGAGGGCGGAAATGCGTCATGAACGGGGAGCCAGGTCAGCAGGTCCTCACATCCTCACTACACCTCCCTTTCCATTTGTTTCTTATTAATCCTGTTAAAATGCATTTATAAAAAAAAAATTCTTAGCAAAATGTACCACCCAAAGAAAGCCTAATTAGTGGCGGAAAAAACAAGATATAGATCAATAAATTGTGATAAGTAGTGATAAAGTTATTCGCAAATAAATGGGAGGTGGAAATTGCTCTGATGCATAAGGTGAAAAATCCCCGCGGGCTGGTGCATACAGACATTCATTGACAGATATGATCTTTCAAAATGTTGTAAGCTGACAGCTTAAAGGGGAACTGAAGTAAGAGGTATATGGAGGCTGCCAGATTTATTTCCTTTTAATCAATACCAGTTGCCTGGCAGCCCTGCTGGTCTCTTTCTCTGCAGTAGGTTCTGAATAAAACCAAAAACAAGCATGCAGCTAGTCTTGTCAGATCTGACTTTACAGTCTGAAACACCTGATCTGCTACATGTTTGTTCAGGGGCTATGGCTAATAGTGTTAGAGGCAGAGGATCAGCAGGGCTGCCAGGCAACTGGTATTGCTTAAAAGGAAATAAACATGGCAGCCTCCATATACCTTTCTCTTCAGTTCCCCTTTAAAGAGAAACCGTGACCAAGAATTGAACTTCATCCCAATCAGTAGCTGATACCCCCTTTTACATGAGAAATCTATTCCTTTTCACAAATGGATTATTAGGAGGCTGCTATGTATGGCTTATATAATGGTGTAACCCCTCCCACAGGAAACTCTGAGGACCATGGTCCTGGCAGTTTCCTGTCTGTGAGCCTTGTTGCATTGTGGGAAATAGCTGTTTACAGCAGTTTCCAACTGCCAAAAAAGCAAGCAGCAGTGACATCACCTACCAGCAGTAAAAATGGCATCATGTGATAGATGTCAGAATGTAAATCAGATCAGGGAGAGGAAAGCTTTTATAATGGGCAAACACTAACTAAATCATTTATACCTATTTATTGTAAAAATGAAGCACTTTTTTATTACATTATTTCCACTGGAGTTCCTCTTTAATGTCTCAACCGGCATCCCCTGCAACAGTCAAATCATGTGCAACAAGCACTCATACAACCGCTACTACTATGGAATATTCCAGCTCATTATTACTGTAGTTACTGTATATGCCCCTTATACTGTTATTAATAGGCAGCCACACAACTAACTGTAATTACTTACATTTGAACTGAACAGAATTATGTCCTCAAAGGAAAAGCACAGCCATCTGTGTTTTATCAGTATGACACTGAGGACTTGTTGGTTTATTTCACAAACCTACTGTGTCTGGCACTAGCAGGGCTGTGCTTGTTATGAGTCTAATTAAAGAGATTAGAAGAAAAAAATGCAAAACCATAGATAGCATCTGGGAGTAAATAATTAAGCAAAGACATGCAAGTTCTCATAAGTTTTAAAACTGAATTGACTCTACCCAGTCCTATGAATGTTGCGTATCGATGAAAGATTAATAACCCACATTCTGTTTGTAGTGTATTTATAATAATATAGGTTAATAAAATAGACAATGCAGCTTATAAGAGATCTCTTTTAATGTGGCTTTGAGTATACAGTACTGCTATAAGCATGTAAGGGCATCTGCTGATATCAGACAGAAAATAACTCTCGTATGAAACTTATACCTTGATCACGTGACATGCACCCATGATTTCACTTATTCTTATTTACTGCAGCCGAACTCTGGATAGCAGCAGTGAGTCCTGTTAGCAGCGCTGGATGGCAGCAATGTTAGTGTTACACATGGAAGGTAGGGGGTAGGTTCGTTTTAAGCATAGCTTGGGGAAGTTCAGTGTGAGGATAGGATAAAATGATCCTCACACTCATACGAGCGTCCGTTTCCATGGAAACCGCTTCAGGATTTAGGGGCGTACTTATGCGTACGCAGAATCCTGAAGTGGTTAATCATAATGAGTTGTACAAAATATTTTGATGTGTCTAATAGCTTGGACCCTTGTCAAATAAAAATAGGTAGGGACAAACTCAACCCTTAATTCAGAAAAAAAATTGTAATTTTAAAAATTATGATCAAACTTGGGACAGTTTCAGAAAAACTACACGAGTCAGCAGCTTATAAAACACTAACTTTTGAATAGCCCTTGTTGTTAGCTTTCCTTAATAGTTACATTTGTGACCTTCTTCTACTTTTCAGACTTTTCTGGGGCAAATAAAGTATAGCACTAAAATACTATATGGAAGAAATTGGCCTGTAGAAAGCCACTTGCACACTTCGGAGTTAATTGCCCTGTTAGATGCCCAACTAGCCATTAACTGAGAGATATGTGTTATTATTTTAACAGTGATTCGTTGTACAATAGATTTTAGGGGGCTTTAGGGTTATTGTTTATTTTCATATATAAGCAGGAAAGAGATAAAAAGGTTCAATAATTCATAGATTTTAGCTCTGGCATACTTGAATGTGTACAATGACTACAACTACAATGAATGTGTCATTAAGAAATGACTACTGACTACAATTAATGTATCATTAAGAACAAACAATAAAACTGTAAAAACGTATAAAGTAGATTTAATTATAAAATAAAAATGTGGATTATTTTAAAAAGTCATTTTTTTGAAGAAGGAAGATAGATACAATTGATTATTTCATTAGTTTATTTTCACCTCGGGTGTCTTTTAAGACTATAGTGGATAGAAATGGAGAAATAGTGTCTTTTTTTTATTTTTCTGTTTTTTATTTTCCTTTAAAATGTTTGGAGAATAAATAATTATATAAAAAAATCACCCTCAAAAAGCCTAATTTGTGGTGAAAAAAAATAACAATACTGTATATAGGTCATTTAGTTGCGATAAGTAGTGATAAAGTTATTTGTGAATGAATAGGTGGAGCGCTGAAATGTGAAAATTGCTCGTTTCCATAAGGTGAAAACAACCCGTGGGCTGAAGTGGTTGATCTCTGAGCAATACATGCCCTGCTACTGTCTCACTGTTGGTGGCACAATGATTAAAGGGGGACACCATATGGCCAAGAGAGAGCTACAAGTGGTTTGGGCACTGAAAGGGCAAAAGCAGTTCCTGAGTGGCATTTAGCTTGACTTAGCATCGATGTGGGAGGGACCTTTAAGAACATGTCTCCCTACTAGGAAGAAGAGCCTTGATAGGCATCCTATATAATAAAACCCTAATGTCCCTGCGTCCGTCCCTGTGTCAGTGCTTTTTTGCACTGCGCATGTGCAGGGACAGACGCAGAGACACTGCGGAGAGCCGGAGGAGGATGGGGCTGGAAGGGGCGTGTGCGCATGCACGATGGGCGCGCACGGGATGTGCGCATGCGCGTGTCGGTATTAGTGACAGACCTAGCCCATTTAAGTCACTAGTGTTATAATAATAATCTGAACATTTGTATAGTGCTTTTCTCCAGTTGGACTCAAAGCGCTCAAGTGCTGCAGCCACTGGGACGTGCTCAAGAGGCCACCCTGCAGTGTTAGGGTCTTGCCTTGAACTCCTTACTGAATAGGTACTGACCCTAGCCAGGATTCGAACCCTGGCCTTCCATGTCAAAGGCAGAGCCCTTGTGTGTGTTTTACTTTCTTATTTTTTTGTTGTGTTATGTGAATCTAACTCAGCATTGTGCTCTACCCTATATGACATGGGACATGAGAAGGGAAGGAAACTGGTAAAATTAGGAGTCGTGTCATTGCATTCTTTACTGACAATAAGCTGAAACATGAACAGAGCAAAGTACACTTGCCTGCTAAAAGAAATCTGCTTGGTAAACGTACAGTACATTAAAATGTAAGCTTTTCTCCAGTCTTGTATACGTTTGTCGAGTTATTTCTGAAGATCCCACAAAGGGTCCCTGTCATGCAAGAGATCTATGACCAGTGCAAATAAATCATTGAAAAAAAAAAGTTCAATGTTTCTGACTGTGCCAAATCCCCGGCTTTGTAGCAGCAGATGTGATTCTGCCTGTTGTATACACAGGATGTGTCTCTGTCTCCTCTTCACATAAAGAGGAAATGCACTGTAGTTTAGCCAACAAATTGTTTAATGAACACGAGTATATTCAGCTATTTATCTGTAGTGCACAGTTTGTTTGAATATTATTTTTATGTTGTTATTAAATCATTTGCTGTTGTACAGAATTCCGGCTTCCAAAGCTTGGTTAGTAAATGCGGCACATTTGCTTCTGAGTTATTTCAGGTCACTTCACCAATAAGTTATGTTGTTATTTAAGCATGATATTTTAGCATACCGGATAACCCATGAGTAATGGGTAGGCCAGCCCTACATGGAACATAAAATATATGTAGTGATGGCAAGCTGTTCACTGGTTAGCAGTCCCTTTGTAGTGACCTTGAGGCTACTTCCAGGTCAGCAAGGTCCGTCAGTAGTGCACAGACACTGGAACAACAGCACATGTCCTAGATGATGTGCCTGTGGCCAGAAGCGCTATGCGTGATACCGTGCCTATACGCAGAGTGCTCCTGGACGAGAGCGTGCGATCAAGGACACCCACCGCTGGGCCAGTGCCTGCGCACTACTAACAAACCTTACCGACACTGTTTATGGCACACAACTAAGACCTATTTTAGATTGATGGCTAAACTTTGTGCTTGCATAGATCAGTCCCCATATGTCTACAAACCAGATTTTTCCAGATGCAATTTAATGCAGCCAAATGTCAGTATTTGTAGCTACACACATGCCTTTGCTGGACACACATTGCAGTTACATGGCAGCAATAGAACCCTCATGGATTTAGAGCAACTGTTGCAATGCTCGAATGTGCATCCGCAGGAGTGATGGCTTTACTTTGCCCTGTACAGTAGTACTACCCATGCCAAGTGAAAGAGGCTTTAAAGCAGGGGTCTCAAACTCAATTTACCTGGGGGGCCGCAGGAGGCAAAGTCAGGATGAGGCTGGGCCGCATAAGGAATTTCACAATCGCGGCGCATTGCCGCCTCTGCCCGCCCCTCTCACTCTTCCTTCACAGAGAGGGGCGGGGAGAGGCAGCGATCCGTGAGTCGATTGACGTCAGGAGGGGCAGAGCTGAAGCTGAAAGCTCTGCCCCTTCCAGGAAATGCCGGCGGATTGCCCCCCCCGGGCGATTTGGGGGCTCTGCAGCCCTTGTTTAGCAGCGGGAATGCAGCAGATTACTTGGGAGCACTGAAGCGAACTATAAGGAAGCTTTTGCCAGCGAGGGCCACAAAATATTGTATCGAGGGCCGCAAATGGCCCGCGGGCCGTGAGTTTGAGAGCCCTGCTTTAAAGGGAACCTTAAATTAAAGGGATATGGGTATTGTCATCATAATCAAATTTCAACAGCAACTGGTCTGAGTGTATTAAGTGATAAAGATGCTAATCCTGCATTCAAAACTTTCAAAACTTTTTCTGCTGCTATGATTTGGAGTTATCACATACTTAAAGAGCACTGGCCCTTTAGTAGTCGGTGCCAAAGAATTGCATGCTGGGGATTCTTTTTATCTGTAATGTATTCCTCCTCTTTCCTTTATTTCCATGCCAGATGCTTATCTGAAACCTAATCCCCTAATCACTTGTGTATACAAGCAAGGATGAGGCAACTCAGCGATTGAAGGAGACAAGAAAAAAAAGTAAAGGGCAGAAATTACATCACGAGTTAGCCTTAACTGTGGGCAAAAGACATGGTGTAACGCTCGGTGAAGCACAGAGAGGTCTGATTACCGGTGACCTGCAGCGTCACGGGGAATACAGACGTATACCAGATTATATGTGATCTGCAGTATCACCGATAATCCAATATACCAGCTAACCTCTGTTCACCGGAGAAGAGTGTAGTGTTTTGGTGTAACAGTAACACTTAGAGGACTAGACCTCAGTACAGTAAGACGTACCGTACAGATTACTTCCGCACCCCTGAACTCTCCAAGACGGGAGGAGTCAGACTGCTAGCAAGAAGTGTCTTCTGAAAGTCACCCTCAGGCGGAAGGGTTACTAACAGAACAAAGAACCTCCTCCAATGATGAGGTCGGTTCTCGAGGTCGGACAAGCCAGGTCGTACACACACAGACAGATAAAGTACAAGATCGAGAGGCAGAGGCGTAGTCAAAGTACAGGCAGGGTTCGGCAACGGGGTATCAGATATATCGGGGTACAGAATCAGGAGGCAGAAACAGAGTCTAGGAGCGAGCCGGGGTTCGGCAACGGAGTATCAGAAATAACGCGGTACAAGATCAAAGTTCAGAAGAGTAGTCAAGGCAGGCACGAAGTCATAACAAATAATCACAATCAAACTAGTACTTTAAGCTATCAACAAATCTAGCTTTAGTGTAGGATTACAGCTCCAGCTGGTCCCGGCACACTAACGGATCTGACTAACGGATCTGGGTGCTCCCACGTATGTGAACGCAACGCCAGACACCAGAGAAGTGAACAGCCGGCAGTATATATACTCAAATGTTCCCCCAGCACCTCCCTCAGTGATGAGCCAATGAGGTGCAGAATCCGGGTCAGCTGGTCAGCTGACTCCCCTCTACCTGTCATAAATCTCCCTTGAGTGCGCGCGCGCGCGTCACTCTGAATACTGAGGGACTACGAGTCCCAGCCAGCGCAGCCCCGCTCAGCGGTGACTCCGCAGCGGGGACCGGCGGGCTACTCGCCGCACCCAACGCGGCGGTTTCGCCGCGTTCTGCGGCCTCATGCACGGAGGCAGCCGCCTCATGATGCGAGGAGGCGGCTGCCTCTCCGTGCGAGACAAGGCTGAGTGCGGAAGGAGCCGCCCGCCGCCGGCTCATGGCGGCGGCTCCTCCGCGCTTTCTCACAGTACCCCCCCCCCCCCCCCCGAGGAGTGGACTCCGGACAGCTCCTTCCAGGTTTCCCTGGATGTGCAGCATGGAACTCTCTCACCAACTCGTCCGCATGCATGCGGTTCCCAGGCACCCATTGCCTCTCCTCAATGCCGTACCCCTTCCAATGTACGAGATATTGCACCGAGTTCTGTACAGTACGTGAATCAATTATCTTCTCCACCTCGTATTCAGGTTGGGCATCTACCAACACAGGAGGGGGAGGAGTGGGACCCACCTGGACCGCTGGCTTAAGAAGGGAAACATGAAAAGACCTTACCCCCCGCATGCTAGTGGGAAGTTCGACAGTATAAGTAACATTGTTGATCTTCTTGGTTATCGGAAATGGACCCACAAACCTGGGACCAAGCTTATTAGAAGGTTGTTTTAGGGCCAAGTGACGTGTGGACACCCAAACCGGGTCTCCTGGTTGGAACCTCCACTCCACCGACCGTCTCTTGTCGGCTTGACCCTTCTGACTCAAAAAGGCCTTCTCCAAGTTATTTCTTACTGTCGCCCACAGATCCTTGAATGACCTTTGCCAGACCTCCAGGGCTGGAAACGGAGTGGAGGCTATAGGCAATGGGGAAAATTTGGGTAATCTTCCCGTCACTACTTGAAAAGGCGAAAAACCGGAGGATGAGTTTTTTAAATTATTTTGGGCAAATTCTGCAAACGGCAGAAATCTGACCCAATCGTCCTGTGCTTCAGCTACATAACACCTTAAGAACTGTTCTAATGATTGATTTATTCTCTCAGTCTGGCCGTTGGTCTGAGGGTGATATCCAGACGAGAAGGACAGTTTTATGTCCATGAGCTGGCAAAAAGCTTTCCAAAAACGTGAGACGAACTGAACTCCCCTGTCTGAAACTATGTTTTCGGGAATACCATGCAATCGAAAGACATGCGTAATGAACAACTCGGCCAGTTCTTGAGCGGAGGGGAGTCCTTTTAGGGGTACAAAATGGGCCATCTTGCTAAAACGGTCGACCACGACCCAAATGACCGTCATTCCCTCAGACCTGGGCAGCTCGCCTACAAAATCCATGGACAGGTGGGTCCACGGTTCAGTTGGGGTGGGCAATGACTGCAAGGTACCGACAGGTGCCAACCGGGAGGGTTTACTCTTGGCACATGTCACACACTCCTTCACATATTCCTTGCAATCCGCTGCCAGAGAAGGCCACCAGGCGCATCTGGCTACTAAATCCTGTGTTCTGGATGCCCCTGGATGCCCTGCATTCTTATGTGCGTGGAACATCTCTAGAACCTGAAGGCGAAACGGCAGAGGAACGAACAGAACCCCTGCGGGCTTCCCTTCCGGGATGTCCTGCTGAAAGGGACTCAGCGTCTCCTTCCAATCCTCCCAAGTTCCAGTGGCTGCCAGTATCAATCTCTGAGGAATAATGGTCTCAGGAACGGAGGGCTGTGCTGTCTCTGCCTCAAAGCATCTGGACAAGGCATCTGCCTTAACATTCTTGCTCCCCGGGGTATATGTAATGATGAAGGTGAACCTGGAGAAAAATAGCGACCATCGAGCCTGACGAGGGCTCAACCTCTTAGCCCCCTCGATGTATTCTAAGTTCTTATGATCGGTGTAAACTGTAATGGTATGCTCAGCTCCTTCTAACCAATGTCGCCATTCCTCGAAAGCTAATTTGATGGCCAGGAGCTCCCTATTACCAATATCATAATTCCTCTCTGCAGGGGAAAACCTGCGGGAGAAGTAAGCGCAAGGGTGCATTCTACCTTGCAAGCCTGATCGCTGAGACAGCACAGCCCCCACTCCTACCTCTGAAGCATCCACCTCCACAATGAACGGGAAGGACGTATCCACATGTCTGAGGATGGGTGCTGAACAGAATAGGCCCTTCAGAGTGGAAAAAGCATGTACAGCCTCAGGAGACCAGTGAGTTGTATCTGCCCCTTTCCTAGTGAGACTTGTAAGGGGAGAAATGACTGTGGAATACCCCTTTATAAACCGTCTATAGTAATTGGCAAAGCCAAGAAAACGCTGAAGAGGTTTTAACCCCACCGGCTGTGGCCACTCCAGCACAGCCGAAACCTTGGCAGGATCCATAGACAGGCCTGTGGTGGAAATTATATACCCCAAGAAGGCGACGGACGTTACTTCAAAGATACATTTTTCAAGTTTTGCATATAAGAAGTTCTGCCTCAACAGATTCAAAACAAACCTCACATGGTCTCTATGTTCAGAGAGGTTGTTGGAGAAGATAAGAATATCATCAAGATAGACTAAAACAAATTTCCCCAACACCTCTCTGAATACCTCGTTAATGAGTTCCTGGAAGACGGCCGGGGCATTACAGAGCCCGAAGGGCATCACCAGGTACTCGTAATGCCCGTCTGGTGTATTAAAGGCCGTCTTCCACTCATCGCCCTTTCTTATTCGTATCAAGTTATACGCGCCCCGCAAATCTAGTTTAGAGAAGATTTTAGCGTCTGTAATTTGTGTGAACAAATCGTCTATCAGTGGCAGGGGATAGCGGTTCTTGACTGTAATTTTGTTAAGGCCGCGATAATCAATGCAGGGTCGCAGGCCTCCATCTTTCTTTTTAACAAAAAAGAAACCAGCTCCAGCAGGTGACCGAGACGGCCGAATGAACCCTTTGGCCAAGTTTTCACGTATATAATCCTGCATGGCTACTTTTTCGGGTCCCGACAGGTTGTACAAATGACCCCGGGGAGGTACACATCCTGAACGGAGGTCAATGGGACAATCGAAAGGGTAATGTGGGGGCAACCTGTCTGCTGCTTTGGGACAGAACACGTCGGAATACTCGGAATATTGGTCAGGTACCCCTTCCACCTGAACTCTGGTTTGCCCCAGGGTCAACTTCCCCAAACACTGCTGAAAACAACGAGGTGACCAAGTGGTTAACTGCCCTGTGGCCCAATCAATTTGAGGTGAGTGGAGTTGCAACCAGGGCATGCCTAGGATGATAGTGGAGGTTGACATGTGCAATACAAAAAATGATAATTGTTCCCCATGAAGTACCCCTATAGTGACTTTCACCTCTGGGGTCTGTGACAGCGGGTGCTCCCGTTGCAGCGGGGAATCGTCCACCGCCGTGACCTGAATGGGGGGATTCACTGAAATGAGGGGAATACCCAACTCCTGAGCAAATGCAAAATTCATAAAATTAGCCGCTGAGCCGGAATCAATAAATGCTTCAGTGGCTACTGACTTATTCTCCCATGTAATCGTACAGGGGAGAAGCAGTTTCTTCTCTTTAAGGGGTGAAAATTGTGTGCCTAGGGTGTCACCCCCCACTACTCCTAGGCAGACCCGTTTCCCGACCTGTTAGGACAGTTTCGCACCCTATGCCCTGCCTCTGCACAATATAGGCACAGTTGTTCCGTCATTCTCCTCCTCCGCTCCACCTGGGTCAGTTTTGACCGACCAATTTGCATTGGCTCTGGTGGAGGCAAGGCCGGAGAGGTTGAGACAGGCGGAGTTATTGTTACTGGCGATGCAACAGCCGGTACAGTATACGAGGTCACCCTGACCCGGTGACTACTCCTAGCCTGCCTCTGATGACGTAGCCTGCGATCTACTCGTATGGCCGACGATATGGCCTCGTCTACTGTCTTGGGCTCGGGCACAGTCAACATTAGGTCGGAGACCTCTTCCGACAACCCAGACAGGAAGTAGTCCATGAGGGCAAAATTATCAAATCTCGAGGTGACCGACCACCTACGGAACTCTGCCGCATAATCCTCGACCGACCCTCTGCCTTGCCGCAAAAGCTTGAGTTTCCGCTCTGAGGTCACAGCAAGGTCAGGGTCGTCGTAGATTATGGCCATGGCCTTAAAGAACTCGTCTACCGAAGTCAGAGCGGTATCGGTAGCAGGCAAGTTATATGCCCAGGACTGGGAGTCCCCAGTCAACAAGGTTTTAATAAAGATGACCCGTTGGGCCTCAGTCCCCGAGGATCGGGGTCTCAATTCAAAATACGACAACACTCTACTCCTGAAATTCCGGAAGTCAGACTTGTGGCCGGAAAACTTATCAGGCACAGGCATGCGTATGTCATCACTATGAGGGGATCGCACTGAATCAACTGATGTCTGGAGGGTTCTCACAGAGCCTGATAAGGCATCAATTAAGGCTTTGTGCTGGCTTAATGATTGATGAATGCTATCCACCGAAGTGGCAAGCATAGTCAGAGGATCAGTGCGTTCCATCAGTGTTTTGGTCTGGCGTTCTGTAACGCTCGGTGAAGCACAGAGAGGTCTGATTACCGGTGACCTGCAGCGTCACGGGGAATACAGACGTATACCAGATTATATGTGATCTGCAGTATCACCGATAATCCAATATACCAGCTAACCTCTGTTCACCGGAGAAGAGTGTAGTGTTTTGGTGTAACAGTAACACTTAGAGGACTAGACCTCAGTACAGTAAGACGTACCGTACAGATTACTTCCGCACCCCTGAACTCTCCAAGACGGGAGGAGTCAGACTGCTAGCAAGAAGTGTCTTCTGAAAGTCACCCTCAGGCGGAAGGGTTACTAACAGAACAAAGAACCTCCTCCAATGATGAGGTCGGTTCTCGAGGTCGGACAAGCCAGGTCGTACACACACAGACAGATAAAGTACAAGATCGAGAGGCAGAGGCGTAGTCAAAGTACAGGCAGGGTTCGGCAACGGGGTATCAGATATATCGGGGTACAGAATCAGGAGGCAGAAACAGAGTCTAGGAGCGAGCCGGGGTTTGGCAACGGAGTATCAGAAATAACGCGGTACAAGATCAAAGTTCAGAAGAGTAGTCAAGGCAGGCACGAAGTCATAACAAATAATCACAATCAAACTAGTACTTTAAGCTATCAACAAATCTAGCTTTAGTGTAGGATTACAGCTCCAGCTGGTCCCGGCACACTAACGGATCTGACTAACGGATCTGGGTGCTCCCACGTATGTGAACGCAACGCCAGACACCAGAGAAGTGAACAGCCGGCAGTATATATACTCAAATGTTCCCCCAGCACCTCCCTCAGTGATGAGCCAATGAGGTGCAGAATCCGGGTCAGCTGACCAGCCTGGTCAGCTGACTCCCCTCTACCTGTCATAAATCTCCCTTGAGTGCGCGCGCGCGCGTCACTCTGAATACTGAGGGACTACGAGTCCCAGCCAGCGCAGCCCCGCTCAGCGGTGACTCCGCAGCGGGGACCGGCGGGCTACTCGCCGCACCCAACGCGGCGGTTTCGCCGCGTTCTGCGGCCTCATGCACGGAGGCAGCCGCCTCATGATGCGAGGAGGCGGCTGCCTCTCCGTGCGAGACAAGGCTGAGTGCGGAAGGAGCCGCCCGCCGCCGGCTCATGGCGGCGGCTCCTCCGCGCTTTCTCACACATGGCCCCCACCACTAACACAATTCTCGTCATTTACTATATAACATTCACTGAAATCAAAACGTGGCCAGTATAATACATGTGTTATGTAAGTAGATCAAGTATTTATCTACTTATATATGTGTTTTTTTCCCTGGCATAGTATGGCTGATCCTACTGCTTTAAACCATCCCAGTTGCCTAGCAGTCCTGCTGATCTCTTTGGTTGCAGCGGTGGCTGAATCACAGACCTGAAACAAGCATGCAGCTAATCCAGTCTGACTTTAGTCAGAGCACTTGATCTGCATGCTTGTTAAGGGGCTGTGGCTAAAAGTATTAGAGACACAGGATCAGCAGGAGAGTCAGGCAACTGGTATTATCTAAAATCCATATCCTGCTCAGTTTAGGTTCCCTTTAAGGAAACCAAGTGAAAGTAAAGTGTGCCCACTTGAACTTATCCGGGCCTTCTTCCAGCCCCCTGTGGTTCTTCTGGTCCCTCACCTTGGTTCTGCTCGGCTCCATTCAGCAGCTGACTCACTGAAAGCTGCTTGTGTGGCCCAGTCCGAGTGCCTCATTGATCGCACTTCCTTGGCTACCTTTAGGCAACACGAGGGGGGGGTCTAAAGGCGGCCACACACCATACAATTTTTAAAATATCTGTTCAATTTAAGAATTGCAATACATTTTTCTGACTGATTGTAACATTTCAAAAATATGACCAATGTACCACACACATATATGTTAAATTTTCCCCCAATTATGATAAAAATGATTGCAAATTCGGAGAAAATTGCTAGCGTGTGTATATTAATAAATTCACAATCTAACACACACCATACAATCTTTAAAAAAATTGAAGAAAAAGTTCCAGCATTCCGGATCAATAAAAATTGAAAAAAATGGGAAATCCGATCGGATTTTTCAGTCGAATGAAAAAAAGCTTTTGATTTTTTTCAGGAAATCCGATCATATTTATAGAATTAACGTAAAATCGGATCATTTTATTGTATCGTGTGTGTGGCCATCTTTAAGCTCAACACACACCATACAATCTTGGTTGAACAGATTTTCCAAATCTATGTAGTATAAGAGCCAACAGATTGAAAATACCTTGAATGATAGATTGGAAAGGCTCTTATACTACATGAAAGTGGTAAGATTGAACAACCAAGATTGTATGGTGTGTGTTGAGCCTTAAGGATAGGTAGAGGTAGCGTTCTGTGTTAGAATACTGTCCTGGCCAAAAGTTTTGAGATTGTCAAAAATATTAGTTTTCACAAAGTTTGCTGCTAAACTGCTTTTAGATCTTTGTTTCAGTTGTTCATGTGATGTACTGAAATATAACTATAAGCTCTTCATCCATTTCAAAGGCTTTTATTGACAATTACATTAAATTTATGCAAAGAGTCAGTATTTGCAGTGTTTTCCCTTCTGTTTCAGGACCTCAGCAATTCGACTGGGCATGCTCTCAATCAACATCTGGGCCAAATCCTGACTGATAGCAACCCATTCTTTCATAATCACTTCTTTGAGTTTCTCAGAATTAGTTGGTTTTTGTATGTCCACCCGCCTCTTGAGGAATGACCACAAGTTCTCAATGGGATTAAGATCTGGAGAGTTTCCAGGCCATGGACCCAAAATGTCAACGTTTTGGTCCTTGAGCAACTTAGTTATCACTTTTGCCTTATGATTCCATCATGCAGGAAAATGCATTGTTCTTCACCAAACTGTTGTTGGATGGTTGGAAGAAGTTGCTGTTGGAGGGTGTTTTGGTACCATTCTTTATTCTTGGCTGTTTTTTGTCAAAATTGTGAGTCATCCCATTCCCTTGGATGAGAAGCAACCCCACACCTGAATGGTCTCAGGATGCTTTACTGTTGGCATGACACAGGACTGATGGTAGCGCTCACCTTTTCTTCAAGCCTTTTTCCAGATGCCCCAAACAATTGGAACAGGGCTTCATCGGAGAATATGACTTTGCCCCAGTCCTCAGCAGTCCATTCACCATACTTTCTGCAGAAGATCAATCTGTCCCTGGTGTCTTTTTGGGAGAGAAGTGGCTTCTTTGCTGCCCTTCTTGACATCAGGCCATCTTCCAAAAGTCTTTGCCTCCCTGTGCTTGCAGATGCGCTCACACCTGCCTGCTGCCATTCCTGAGCAACCTCTGCACTGGTTGCACTCCGATCCCACAGCTGAATCCTCTTTAGGAGACGACCCTGGCGCTTGCTGGACTTTCTTGGACGCCCCGAAGCCTTTTTAACAAGAATTGAATCTCTTTCCTTGAAGTTCTTGATGATCCTATAAATTGGTGATTTAGGTGCAATCTTAGTAGCCACAATATCCTTGCCTGTGAAGCCATTTTTATGCAACGCAATGATGGCTGCATGCGTTTCTTTGCTGGTCACCATGGTTAACAATGGAAGATCAATGATTTTAAGCATCACCCTCCTTTTAACATGTCAAGTCTGCCATTCTAACCCAATGAGCCTGACATAATGATCTCCAGCCTTGTGCTCGTCAACATTCTCACCTGAGTTAACAAGATGATTACTGAAATTATCTCAGAAGGTCCTTTAATAACAGCAATGAAATGCAGTGGGAAGGTTTTTTGGGTTTCAGTTAATTTTCATGGCAAAGAAGGACTATGCAATTCATCTGAACACTCTTTATAACATTCTGGAGTATATGCAAATTGCTATTATAAAAACTTAAAGGGACTCCGAGCTCTAAATAAAAACAAAATTAGTACTCACCTGGGGCTTTCTGCAGCCCACCGTAGGTCGGGAGGTCCCTCTTCCCCCCGGGCCTGGCCAGAAATGGCTCCCCGGCGGTTCCTGGCGACACTGCGCGCGAGTGTGGGGCTCCTTCTTCCTGAAACGTCACGTCTGTCGTCACCACGCCGGCCGCCTCACGTCATCATGGCGGTCGGCGTGACAGTACTGCGCCTGCGTGGTTTCATCGCCGGGGGCCATTTCTGGCCAGGCTCTGGGAGAAGAGCCAGATGGTCGCAGAGGGACCTCTCAAACTACGGTGGGCTGCAGAAAGCCCCAGTTGAGTACCAATTTTGTTTTTATTTAGAGTTCGGAGTCCCTTAAAGCACCAACTTTGGCCAGGACTGTAGTGTTAGGTTTAGTAGTAATAAGACAAGCTTTAACTCTATTTTGTTTCGATCACCAAAATCAGTAACACTAAATACCATTTGATTGATGGAAAGGTGTTATATTGAACTTAAAAAAATCAGCCACTAAAAATTTTCTGAAACAAAAAATACAGTATGATTAAGATTACAACTAATGTTTTGTACCGTTTAATTTACTTTAATTTACTTCACATGAATTTTTATGGTAACATGTTATTGATAGTTTCTGCTAAATGTCAGACGGAAACACAATTAAACATAAACTGTGTGTCTATGGAATAATAACAATCATTAAAAATGAATTTTAAACAAAGCGATAATTTAAAACAAAATGTATTTGCAAAACAATATTTTTATACTAATTATTGTAAAATAAGGTATTCAGCTGTATCCTGCGCCCTTTTTCCATAGCGCCTCTATTTCATGCACATGTAGCTGGAGGTGGGGCATGCAGCAGTGGGTAGCCAATACCTGTCCTGTCCTATCTGCAGTGTGCATGATAGGAGTGTGGCTGGGGGTGGGGCATGCAGCAGTGGGTAGCCAATACCTGCCCTGTCCTATCTGCAGTGTGCATGATAGGAGTGTGGCTGGAGGTGGGGCATGCAGCAGTGGGTAGCCAATACCTGTCCTATCTGCAGTGTGCATGATAGGAGTGTGGCTGGGGGTGGGGCATGCAGCAGTGGGTAGCCAATACCTGTCCTGTCCTATCTGCAGTGTGCATGATAGGAGTGTGGCTGGGGGTGGGGCATGCAGCAGTGGGTAGCCAATACCTGTCCTGTCCTATCTGCAGTGTGCATGATAGGAGTGTGGCTGGAGGTGGGGCATGCAGCAGTGGGTAGCCAATACCTGTCCTGTCCTATCTGCAGTGTGCATGATAGGAGTGTGGCTGGAGGTGGGGCATGCAGCAGTGGGTAGCCAATACCTGTCCTGTCCTATGTGCAGTGTGCATGATAGGAGTGTGGCTGGAGGTGGTGCATGCAGCAGTGGGTAGCCAATACCTGTCCTGTCCTATCTGCAGTGTGCATGATAGGAGTGTGGCTGGGGGTGGGGCATGCAGCAGTAGGTAGCCAATACCTGTCCTGTCCTATCTGCAGTGTGCATGATAGGAGTGTGGCTGGAGGTGGGGCATGCAGCAGTGAGTAGCCAATACCTGTCCTGTCCTATCTGCAGTGTGCATGATAGGAGTGTGGCTGGAGGTGGGGCATGCAGCAGTGGGTAGCCAATACCTGTCCTGTCCTATCTGCAGTGTGCATGATAGGAGTGTGGCTGGGGGTGGGGCATGCAGCAGTGGGTAGCCAATACCTGTCCTGTCCTATCTGCAGTGTGCATGATAGGAGTGTGGCTGGAGGTGGGGCATGCAGCAGTGGGTAGCCAATACCTGTCCTGTCCTATGTGCAGTGTGCATGGTAGGAGTGTGGCTGGAGGTGGGGCATGCAGCAGTGGGTAGCCAATACCTGTCCTGTCCTATCTGCAGTGTGCATAATAGGAGTGTGGCTGGAGGTGGGGTATGCAGCAGTGGGTAGCCAATACCTGTCCTGTCCTATCTGCAGTGTGCGTGATAGGAGTGTGGCTGGAGGTGGGGCATGCAGCAGTGGGTAGCCAATACCTGTCCTGTCCTATCTGCAGTGTGCATGATAGGAGTGTGACTGGAGGTGGGGCATGCAGCAGTGGGTAGCCAATACCTGTCCTGTCCTATCTGCAGTGTGCATGATAGGAGTGTGACTGGAGGTGGGGCATGCAGCAGTGGGTAGCCAATACCTGTCCTGTCCTATGTGCAGTGTGCATGATAGGAGTGTGGCTGGAGGTGGGGCATGCAGCAGTGGGTAGCCAATACCTGTCCTGTCCTATCTGCAGTGTGCATGATAGGAGTGTGGCTGGGGGTGGGGCATGCAGCAGTGGGTAGCCAATACCTGTCCTGTCCTATCTGCAGTGTGCATGATAGGAGTGTGGCTGGAGGTGGGGCATGCAGCAATGGGTAGCCAATACCTGTCCTGTCCTATCTGCAGTGTGCATGATAGGAGTGTGGCTGGAGGTGGGGCATGCAGCAGTGGGTAGCCAATACCTGTCCTGTCCTATCTGCAGTGTGCATGATAGGAGTGTGGCTGGGGGTGGGGCATGCAGCAGTGGGTAGCCAATACCTGTCCTGTCCTATCTGCAGTGTGCATGATAGGAGTGTGGCTGGAGGTGGGGCATGCAGCAGTGGGTAGCCAATACCTGTCCTGTCCTATCTGCAGTGTGCATGATAGGAGTGTGACTGGAGGTGGGGCATGCAGCAGTGGGTAGCCAATTCCTGTCCTGTCCTATGTGCAGTGTGCATGATAGGAGTGTGGCTGGAGGTGGGGCATGCAGCAGTGGGTAGCCAATACCTGTCCTGTCCTATCTGCAGTGTGCATAATAGGAGTGTGGCTGGAGGTGGGGTATGCAGCAGTGGGTAGCCAATACCTGTCCTGCCCTATCTGCAGTGTGCATGATAGGAGTGTGACTGGAGGTGGGGCATGCAGCAGTGGGTAGCCAATACCTGTCCTGTCCTATCTGCAGTGTGCATGATAGGAGTGTGACTGGAGGTGGGGCATGCAGCAGTGGGTAGCCAATACCTGTCCTGTCCTATCTGCAGTGTGCATGATAGGAGTGTGACTGGAGGTGGGGCATGCAGCAGTGGGTAGCCAATACCTGTCCTGTCCTATGTGCAGTGTGCATGATAGGAGTGTGGCTGGAGGTGGGGCATGCAGCAGTGGGTAGCCAATACCTGTCCTGTCCTATCTGCAGTGTGCATGATAGGAGTGTGGCTGGAGGTGGGGCATGCAGCAGTGGGTAGCCAATACCTGTCCTGTCCTATCTGCAGTGTGCATGATAGGAGTGTGGCTGGGGGTGGGGCATGCAGCAGTGGGTAGCCAATACCTGTCCTGTCCTATGTGCAGTGTGCATGATAGGAGTGTGGCTGGAGGTGGGGCATGCAGCAGTGGGTAGCCAATACCTGTCCTGTCCTATCTGCAGTGTGCATGATAGGAGTGTGGCTGGAGGTGGGGCATGCAGCAGTGTGCCAATACCTGTCCTGTCCTATGTGCAGTGTGCATGATAGGAGTGTGGCTGGAGGTGGGGCATGCAGCAGTGGGTAGCCAATACCTGTCCTGTCCTATGTGCAGTGTGCATGAAAGGAGTGTGACTGGAGGTGGGGCATGCAGCAGTGTGTAGCCAATACCTGTCCTGTCCTATCTGCAGTGTGCATGATAGGAGTGTGGCTGGAGGTGGGGCATGCAGCAGTGGGTAGCCAATACCTGTCCTGTCCTATGTGCAGTGTGCATGATAGGAGTGTGGCTGGAGGTGGGGCATGCAGCAGTGGGTAGCCAATACCTGTCCTGTCCTATCTGCAGTGTGCATGATAGGAGTGTGGCTGGAGGTGGGGCATGCAGCAGTGTGCCAATACCTGTCCTGTCCTATCTGCAGTGTGCATGATAGGAGTGTGGCTGGGGATGGGGCATGCAGCAGTGGGTAGCCAATACCTGTCCTGTCCTATCTGCAGTGTGCATGATAGGAGTGTGGCTGGAGGTGGGGCATGCAGCAGTGGGTAGCCAATACCTGTCCTGTCCTATCTGCAGTGTGCATGATAGGAGTGTGACTGGAGGTGGGGCATGCAGCAGTGGGTAGCCAATACCTGTCCTGTCCTATGTGCAGTGTGCATGATAGGAGTGTGGCTGGAGGTGGGGCATGCAGCAGTGGGTAGCCAATACCTGTCCTGTCCTATCTGCAGTGTGCATAATAGGAGTGTGGCTGGAGGTGGGGTATGCAGCAGTGGGTAGCCAATACCTGTCCTGTCCTATCTGCAGTGTGCATGATAGGAGTGTGGCTGGAGGTGGGGCATGCAGCAGTGGGTAGCCAATACCTGTCCTGTCCTATCTGCAGTGTGCATGATAGGAGTGTGGCTGGGGGTGGGGCATGCAGCAGTGGGTAGCCAATACCTGTCCTGTCCTATCTGCAGTGTGCATGATAGGAGTGTGGCTGGAGGTGGGGCATGCAGCAGTGGGTAGCCAATACCTGTCCTGTCCTATCTGCAGTGTGCATGATAGGAGTGTGGCTGGAGGTGGGGCATGCAGCAGTGGGTAGCCAATACCTGTCCTGTCCTATCTGCAGTGTGCATGATAGGAGTGTGACTGGAGGTGGGGCATGCAGCAGTGGGTAGCCAATACCTGTCCTGTCCTATCTGCAGTGTGCATGATAGGAGTGTGGCTGGGGGTGGGGCATGCAGCAGTGGGTAGCCAATACCTGTCCTGTCCTATCTGCAGTGTGCATGATAGGAGTGTGGCTGGAGGTGGGGCATGCAGCAGTGGGTAGTCAATAACCTGTTACATCTATAGGCTCCTGAAATGTAAAACCAGCACTAATGCCTTGTCTGCTGTGAGATTGGGCATCTTTTACATTTTTTTCATATGACTGCTGCTGTAAAAGGATATGCATCAAAGGATTTTCCATTGTGCACCATGTCTAGATGTTTATTTTTAGTAGTGCACTACTGATGAATTAGTTTAATAGTACACAATAGTCCACAATCTCTCTCCCCGGTACATATCCTCAATAATGTCCTAAGACCAAATTGCAATCCTACTAGGTATCCTAAAACACACAGCCTCTATATATTTGTTGCATACAACCCCTCCTCTTGTTTTGCACCCCCCATTCCCTTTAGATTGTAAGCTCGCAAGGGCAGGGTTCTCTCCCCCTTTTGTGTCTTGGTAACCATTATACATTTTATTCATCATGTTAATTTTATCACTGTCATTACCAATTCTATAATTTGTTTTTGTATCATTCTTTGTATTTTGTCACTAATTATGTATCTTGTATTTTGGTGTACACCATTGTCTGTATTATTATGTACCCCATGTTTGTTTGTTTCTTACTTTGGACAGCGCCACGGAATATGTTGGTGCTTTATAAATTAATAATAATAATAATAATAATAATAATAATAGTAGTATAGTAGCAGCAACAGTAATAGCAGTAATAATAATAATGCTAACATGTGTATAGTGCTTTTTTCCTGTCAGACTCTGCGTGCTTGAGAGAGGGAGCCACTAAGGATGTGCTCAGTAGCCCCCCCTGCAGTGTTAGGGAGTCTTGCTCAAGGACTCCTTACTGAAAAGATACTGGCAGCACGAATAATCATCATCATAATAATAGTTGTTGCTGTTCTTGTTATGTTATTACTATAATTATTGTAATTATCAGTATAAATAGTACATAGTACACTATGGGCCTGATTCACAAAGCAGTGCAAACTGTTTGCACGCCAGTGAAAAGCCCTTTATCACGCCTAAACTCAGTTTAGGCGTGATAAGAATAAACTCGTGAGAAATTCCCGCGCGCAAAGTTTTGCGCGCGCAGTCACGCAGCGCATAGCGTGGTGCACGCGATGCGCCCATTAAACCCTATGGGCGCTGCACGCGGAATTGCGCGCGATAAAGAGCACAAAGCGGTGCTAACTCAGCGGTGCAAAGGTTATCACGCCTAAAGTCTTTTAGGCGTGATAACTGAGTTATCACCGCTTTGTGAATCAGGCCCAATATGTTTATTGCGTATTGTAGATTTCCTTAGTTTAATAGCCAGTCCTATTATTTCTATATTATTTCTATAATGTATTGTCAAATAGCTCTTTCACTGCATACACACATCCAATTTTGATTGGCCAATTAATGAACAATTTAACCACCTCCCTGTATTATGAGGGCCTACAGACTTTAAATACAATGAACAGATTGGGCTCGATTCACAAAGCGGTGCTAACCCAGTTAGAGACTTTAGGCGTGATAACCATTGCACCACGCTGGTGAAAAGCCAGTTTAGGCGTGATAAGTTTAGGTGTGATAAGTTTAGGCGTGATAAGTTTAGATAAGTGTAGATAGCGTGCAAAGCCCCGCACGCAAAGCCGCGCCATTAAACTCTATGCAAAGTGCATCAGACTTTGCTAGCGCAAAACTTTTGATCAGCTGTGCACTGCGGTGCTAACACAGTTGGTGCTTAAACTTATCATGCCTAAACTTATCACACCTAAACTTATCATGCCTAAACTTATCACACCTAAACTTATCATGCCTAAACTTATCACACCTAAACTTATCACACCTAAACTTATCATGCCTAAACTAAGTTTAGGCGTGATAAAGGGCTTTTCACCAGGGTGCTAATTGTTAGCACCGCTTTGTGAATCAGACCCCTTGTGTAGATAAGCTCTTATACTACATGGAAGTGTAAAATTGGCCAATAATTGGCCATTCAAAATTGAATGTATGTACCAGGCTTTAGAGGTAAACATCCTGTATTATCCCTTCCAATCTTATCATATGATTCTTCGCAGAGCTACACCCAGCAGCCACTTCTGACATCAAAGTAAAGGTGGCCTTACATTAGCCAACCAACCAATCAACCATCCAATTCAATTATTATAATCGAATTGGATGAAAATTGGTGCTGCCAAGTGCATGCCCGACCGACAAAGCGACCAATTTTGGGACAGAAATTGGCCGCAAGGTTGATCGCGCATGCCGCAAGATGTCGGGCCGAAGTTGGTTGGTCGGGTGTGCGGCGGTACGGTGGCCAATTTGCGAACGAGCAACGAGACAACAATACCCCGGCCGCTGCCGCCGCAATGTATAAATGTATGTAGTGTGTGCATTTATACATTACTTGTCCGGTGTCAGCCTCCACGCGGTCTCCGTCCATCTCGCGGGGTTCTGCATACACGCCGGCTGATGTCAGACGCTATGAGCTGCTAGGGTGTAGGCGGCTGTTACCCGGCGAGATGGATGGACACCGTGCAGAAGCTGCTGCAGGACAGGTAATGTATAAATACACCCACTACATACATTTATACATTTTGGGAGCAGCAACCGGGTGCACACTGCGGCCTCAGCCAATTCCCTGATGATTTCATGCTGAAATCGGAAGGAAATCGGAAGGTAATCGGCCTGTAGTGTATGGGCAGATTCGCCCAAAAGACAAATTTATTTCTAATCAGCTTTAGAGTATCCGTGGCCAATATGCAATTCCCTTTTTCTCATTGGAGATCATTTTTCATTTATTTTTTTTAATAACTTTTATTTTGAAATTGAAAAAGTACAGTAAAAATTATTTTTAGTATTTTCTTGCTTGCTGGTGGTTTAAAATGCAATTATTGACAAGATGTGAAAATATCACTCAGGAGAAAACTCAGTAGAAAAAGCTAATTGTATATGGACCACAGTCTGTCTCAGTCTCCATTATGTCAGTTACCAGTAAATGGAGCAATAGTGAGCTATGGGTTGGTTAAGTGGTCAAGCGCATAATTGTTTATTAGGAAATAGCTACCAATAATCCATTATATCACAACAAATTGCCATCACATTTTCTTTTCACCAGTAGGCTGTAAACAATTCCCTATTACATCTGATGGTTGTGTTAGTTTAGTATTAGTAATATTCGCTTAAGATAGCAAAGTCCAATGTCCTGATTCTTAGCATATCTGTATACTGCAGGCACAAACACGCTTAAGTATTCAAATACTAATGATAACAACATCATATGACCTGTGAAACAAAGTCCGATTTGCAACAATTTCAGCTTATTAGAGATGAGTTCTGTAAATACCTGGACATGGAGGCTGCCATATTTATTTCCATTTAAACAATACCAGTTGCCTGGCAGCCCTGCTGATATATTTGGCTGCAGTAATGTCTGCATCGCACTAGAAACAAGCATGCAGCTAATCTTGTCAGATCTGACAATAATGTCAGAAACACCTGGTATGAATATGCTTGTTCAGGGTCTATGGCTAAAAGTAATAGAGGCAGAGGATCAGCAGGACAGTCAGGCAATTGGTATTGTTTAAAAGGTAATAAATATGGCAGCCTCCATATCCCCCTCACTTCAGTTGTCCCTTAACTCATTGTTTATCTCTCCTTTTTTATTTAACTCATTGTTTATCACTCCTTATCTGTTTATCTCAAGAATTATCTCTCCTTATCTGTTTATCTCATTATTTATCTCTCCTTCTTTGATTTTACTCATTATTTATCTCTCCTTATCTGTTTATTTATGAATTATCTCTCCTTATTTGTTTATCTCATACATTAGAGCCACAAACCTCTGATAATGTTTTCCTCTTAGAAACTGCACCGTCATATCTAGTTTGCTTTGTAAACACATGTGAGCACAGCATAGATTGTATTTCAGCAGCTTTTGCATAGGGGTGAGGTGTATTTCCCTTCTCAGCCTCACACTGAACTTCCCTCAGCCAATCAGTAAGGAGCAGGAATGTGGGAGTGGAGATAACAAGCTTCCTTCTCCTTGGCAATGTTTCAGAATAGAGCCAGGTTGACTGAGATAAGATCCATCACAACAGACACATCACAGCAGACACATTCATGATTATATTGGAATGCTTGCAATGCAGGGTCAGGATGTAGACTGCATAATAAACACAGAGCAGTGGGTAAGTGGAATTTGATTTTGTGGCTGACAATCCCGCTTTAAAGGCAGAGGATCAGCAGGACAACCAGGTAATGCTCATTAATTAAAAGCAAATAATTATGGTAGCCTCCATATCCCTCTCACTTCAGGTGTCCTTTAAGTGACTAATTTACACGTTTGGGACCATAAATGTGTTTTGATGTTTAGTAGGTGGGTGTTCCACTCCAGAGGCAGTGTTGAATAGCTATGACCTAATTTGTGAATGCCCAATTGATTTAATAATGCACCCTAGCCACTGATATGTGAGAACTAAATTACTGTAAACAGGATGAGAACACAGGTTGTTTTACCAAGGAAACTTCAGGATTAAAATGGTTTATGTTTCTTGAGTGTATTTTGATTGATTATGGATTTCAGCTGTACACAGCATAAAAGACTGGATTTACCCAGTTCCCATTCCAGGTTTAGGGGAACCTCAGCCATCCAATGTGGAACAGCTTTAACGTAATGCAAACCTTTTGTGCGCACTGAATGAAGAAAATTAGTTTGGCTCAAACCTTAGGAAAAAAATGAAGATGCAGCTGTTTCTGAACAACCGGGGCAGAACATTATTACACTGTATTATTTCATTCCCAGTTGTGAAGTAAACAGTAAATAATACATTTTGGGATTTCTGTCCATCCTGTGAAATTTTGCCTAATGTTAAGAAAAGCCAAACAAACAAAAAACATTTGTTTGCTGTATATAGTGCAGATTATAACACTCATGAACACTTGGAATAGAGGTGTGTACCTCAAAGTCAGGCAGGCAGTTCTAGACATTTTATTCCCCAAGGCAAGCTGTAACTTGGTAACCCACCCACCTTCCCTCCACATGCCTACACAAATATATACACCCAAGTGGGATGGGAATTGAGCCCTGTGTACTATCTCATCCAAAGCTAAAAACATTGCTCACATTAACTCTTGTGGGTGAGCCAAACGAATGTTGGCAAGTTCTGCCAGGATGTCACTGCCTGAGGCAGCTGCTTCACCTCCCCTCATGGAAGAGCCAGTCCTGGTCATGGGAAGCAGGAAGTCCAGAGAACAGTAAATATGCTGAGGGCTGATCACAGGAGGTGTTTATTAAAATGATGCAAAGCATGGGTGAGGTGGACTGTTGGCCAAATGTCTGTGCAACTTCCCCCGGTCACCGCTGCTCTGTCTCCGCGCTGGTCTGGTCTCCGGCATGCTTCACTTCTTCCTGCCCGGCAGGAAGTTTAAACAGTAGAGCGCCCTCTACTGTTTAAACTTCCTGCCGGGCAGGAGGAAGTGAAGCATGCCGGACCCGGAGACCAGAGCGGAGACGGAGCAGCGGTGACCGGGGGTAGTCGCGCCGGCGGAGCAGGTAATGTATGCGGGCTCTATTGCGTCGGTCGTCGGGCACTCGAACGCCGCTAGCGACTCGCTCCCTACCCGCGGGCGATCGACGGTAATTTTCCGCACGGAGCGATCGACGGGATTGGACGGGATAGATCGAAATTTAGCGTGTAGCGGGAACGATGTGACAGCAGATTCGATCCCAGTGATCGAATCTGCTGTCGATCGGCAGGAAATCGGCCTAGTGTATGGCCAGCTTTAAAGTGGGATTGTCAGCCACAAAATCAAATTCCATTCTCTCACTGCTCTGTGTTCATTATGCAGCCTGCAAGCTAACACTGCATTGCAAGCATTCTACTCTAATCATAAATGTTTCTGTTGTAATAAATCTTATCTCAGTCAGCCTGACTCTATTTGGTACATTGACGATGAGAAGGATGTTTGTCATCTCCCCTCCGGCTCCTCACTGATTTGCTGAGGAAATTTCAATGCGAAGCTGCTGAAATCTGATCTATACTGCGCTCGCATGTATACAAAGCAAGTTAGATATGACAGTGCACTTTCTAGAAGAACAAAAGATTAAGGGAGGAAATTACATCTGGAGTGGCTTCAGTCAGAAGAAGTAAAAATAGAAAATGCCAGGAACAGTTTTCTCTTTATTTTACTATATAAAATTCACTGAAATCAAATGTGGACAGTGCAATACATCTGTTATGTAAGTATTTACACTTGTATGGGAGTTTCCCCCCTGCATTTGTATGGCTGTCCCAACTGTTTTAAAAGGCATGTTGTTATCCAATCCTCTGGATGTCTAACTGCTCATGAGTTCTCCCGATGATCGATACCCTTCATGCTCCAAGTCCCAAACTCGATCACAATTGCATGAGGAACAATTAAAATGGGGGATGTGGAAACCCTTCTAAGTGCACACTATAATATACAATATTATCCAAATATATAAAAAGGATTGTGAAAACAAATTAGCCAGTTATGGAATTAAAAGGGGAACTTATCAGGCTGGCTACATTTCTAAATGCAGCATCATCACCCACCACCAAAACCTGTTATAGCAGCTTTACCACTTTACCCCCAATAGTGCAACTATCAGTACCAGGCCTTTTTCTTTTCTTTGGCTTTAGTTGCATGACTCTTTCCCTATTCATAGCTCTTGCATGGTTTACCCAACGTACACATCTTGGTATTTTTTTTTTTTTTTTCTTTTTTAAAGGACTCACGAGGCGAAATAGGGAAAAAAATGTAAATACCTGCATGACATTTGACTGCACGGAGGACGCCATCCACGCCCTCCATGCCGTTCCGCCGGGTCCCCGCTGCTTAATGTCCCCCCAGGCCGGCTCCCGACCCCACAGCCCAGGTCGGGCTCTCCTGCCTCCACTAAAATGGCCGCCGGAGCTGGCCGTGGCTGCGTAGCTCTAGGGCCTCCCCCCGATCCACGCTACAGGCTGTCCTGTAGCGTGGATGGGGGGGAGGCCCTAGAGCTGCGCAGCCGCACTCGCGCATATGTGGACTGCGCAGTCTCAAAAAAACCATCTTTTTAACAAATATGTTTAATATGATTCTCCTAACTAAACCGCCGCATCCCCGCTGCTGTACGCTATCTAAATCCCTAAATCCCCCCTAACTCTCCGGGGGGGGGGGCAATCCGTGCAGTGCTTCCATGAGAGGCAGAGCTATGAGCCGCAGCTCTACCTCTCAGCGCGTCTGTCAGCCCGGATCGCCGCCTCTCCCCCGCCCCTCTCAGTCTTCCTTCACTGAGGGGGGCGGGGGAGAGGTGGAGATACGCGGCTGATAGACGCGTGTGAGGCAGGGCTGCAGCTCATAGCTCTGCCTCACACGGAAGAGTAGAGGGCAGCAAAATCCACGACCAAGAAAGTCGTGGATTTTGCAGGGGAGAGGGAGGGCTGGAATACGGCGGTTTAGTTAGGGCAAACATATTAAACACTTTTGTTAAATAAAAAGATTTTTTTTTGAGACTTCAGTGTCTCTTTAACTGATGACTGGTAGACCAGATATATTTTGTATTAGCGTTAAACCTCTCAGTAAACATACAGGCAATAAAGAGGCCTGCTACCTCTGACAAATTTACAATGTAAAATTGTATGTGACAATGGACAAATACAGACTTTGTATATAAAGAATTTACAAATAAATATTTTAAAAAATAAGCTATTTTATTCAGTATATTACATGGTGGCGTAGTGGTTAGCTCTCTTGCCTTGCAGCGCTGGGTCCCCTGTTTGAATCCTAGCCAGGTCAACATCTGCAAGGAGTTTGTATGTTCTACCCGTGTCTGGATGGGTTTCCTCCAGGCACTCTGGTTTCCTCCCACACTCCAAAAACATACATATAAGTTAATTGGCTTCCCCTAAATTGGTACTAGACTACCATACATACACTACGCTACACGATATAGACATATGACTATGGTAGGGACAGTTGGTGACAAGAAAATATATACTCTGTACAGCGCTGCCTAAGATGTCAGTGCTATATAAATACTAAAATAAATACATTAAATAAAATAAGGATAAAGCAATGTACAGTGTTGGCGCTCAGACAGTCCCAAAAATGAGCTACAAAGAACCAATGTCAACAGGATTATGGGACCCCACTATGCTGTGAATTTAAAGATTTACATCCCTCCCATGTTGGTTTAGAAGCAGGATAACATGTCCTTCCCAATAGGTATAAAGATAAAAAAATGTAGAGTATACATGATAGCTTCTTTTTAACGTCATCTGCAGCTACTCAACCTAGCGCAGGGCAGTATAGGAGCTCTGACAAATACAATTTATCTCTATGGTAATCAACACTTGAACAAATAAGTATTATTTCTGTTAAGCCTTAAAAAATAAATACAATTTTAGCAGAACTCCTACAGAACGCATGGGTAATAAACTTTATGGTTATAACAGAAGCTTCTTGTGCTGCTGACCGAATTATGTCATTAATCTATCTATTGTATTTTTATTACACTATAATGGTTTGATGGATTCAGAAATGTTTAGTATAACAAAATGGTAACCTTCCATCCCCTTTCTCAAATATGGGCACTATTACTTGTTCTAAATATTGTTGCATTTTGTTGTAGGTCTTTTAAGAGTAAAGTCACTGAGGATCTGTCATCTGGAAAACATGCCTCTGCTCTATTTTCAACAATTATGACAAAAAAAAAGCAAACCAGCTGTGCAATGTTTACGGCATTTAGTTTATGCCTCTGCACAACTGTTAAACCAGAAGCATCTGTAATATGATATAAATTTTTCAGGGTATTGTAGAGGGCACTTGGTGTAAGAGCAGTGCTTCTAAAGGACTTATTTTGTGAAAGGTACTTTTTACGCTCTTGTATATGAGAGATGAATATTAAGAGACAGATTGTTTTGTCTGTTATATCTTAGAACTTCTGCACATTACAGATTTGTTAGAGGTATTAGGAGAACCATGTGCATAACAGCCTCCCTTACAAGATTCCTTAAAGCTAACGTGTATTGTGAAGAATATGGAGACTGTTATCTAGCATTTATTTACAAGATTGCAATTTGGGTGATGGGTATAAATATCATGAATTATATTCAACTAATGGCTTAGCATCAGGAATTAGCCATACCTATGCCTAACACTAGCCTCTCCCTTCTACCTATACCTGACACTAACCTCTCCCTACTACCTATACCTAACACTGCCCCCAAGGGCCGCAGCCAATACTTTGCAGCCGATAATGGTAGTTAGGTATACATATAGTCAATAACGCTTATCATCTATATGTGCACTGCCCACAACCATTCTAGAGTTTGGCTATGTGGTAACTGAACTCCAGAGCCAATTGTCACCCTTCCTGCACAATAGCCGGAGTTGGGCTATACAATGGCTGAACTCCGTGACCGAAAGTCACCTGTGCTACAACCATTCCAGTGTTTGACTATAATTTGGCATTGGGACAGCCGAGCTCCAGCTCTCCCGATATTACGTGTCCAGTATTCTGCACCAATCAGAAAATTAGGTGCCTCTTCAGACCACAATGTAGAATTAGCCAGTGCCCAGTTCAACCCCCCTCCCCCCGATGTCATATCTATTTCATTTGAAACAATGCTGCTGACTCTCAGGCTGGCTTCACACTGTATATTGGCGGTGCGGTGCAGCAGCCACACCGCACCGCCCAAAACAGGCCTTTAGGGGAATACTGTGTTACTTTCCTGTTCAGCAATCAATGACGTGCGTGGAAGCGTATTTCTAAAATGCAGATAATTGCAGCATGTTTTTTAAAAGTGTGCGCGTTACCATAGACTTACATGACTTCCTGGCCCTACGCAGATCACCGCAAGACGCCGCAGGAGCCATGCGGAAACGTAGGTAGGTGAACTCCCCCATAGATTAGCATTAGCTTCAGGCTGCAGTAGGGGGGCACCCCAACGCCTCAGTGTGAAAGGGCCCGTTAGACTCTTTAAAAATTTTGAATGCAGGATTAGCATCTTTATCACTTTCAGACCAGTTGCTGTTGAAATTAGATTTTTATGGTGACAATCCCACTTTAAAGAGGTACTAGTGACATATATTATACTGTAGTAAATCATTTCGAATACCAACGTTTATGTTAATTATCTTGGTTTCTGTAGACAAGACAAGACATCATGGTTGATCGAAAAATATGGGGATGAAACCCATTAATTTCCAATTTCTTGATTGGAAAAAAATAAAACATTACATTTTTCTTTACAATTGAAACTGTAAAAACAAAAACAAAAAAAAAACATTTTATTGTATATCCTGTGTGGCCACACTTTTTGATCATTCTTTTGCACTTGTAGTTTGCACACCACTTTTAACCATACTATTGTGGGATTTTTGTCCAAATATTTTAAGAGGTTTTTTTTTTTTTTGAGCAGATTTATTTTCACTTTACTTGTCGTAGCATACCAACGTAAACAAAATAAAGATGGCTCTCTGCAATGTGAAGAAGACATTTATCATCTATTTCTGAAGATAAAATCTAATATGCTATACTTGCAACAAGCCTTTAATTTAATTCAACTTTTCTGAAATCCTTAATTATCTTTTCAACGGAAATTAATTTGAAACCTGCAGTTTCATAAACAAGCATCAAAGACCAAACTATTAAATGAACAGCGATCATCTAATTATACTCATGATGCTGCTGTACAACCCACACTTTTCATTTTTATCCAAACAACAGGTATAAATCATTTAGGGATGAGTAAATGAATTCAAGATTCACTTAACTATTTGCACTTGCAAGTGGAAATAATTTATATGCTAAAACTAAACTAAACCTAAACTAAAACAGGTAGGGCACACTATAAGCACTTTTCTGAGTGTTTTGGCCATTTGACCTTTCTGAGGGCTTTTTAAAAAATGCTCCATTGACTTACAATAAAATTGTGTGAAAATCGCGGTGAAATCCCACGATTTTACCACAATTGTGATTTTACCGCAATTTTAATGTAAGTCAATGGGAGTGTTTTTTTCAAAACAGCTCTCAGAAAGCTCTGATAGCCAAAAAGTGCTTATAAAAGCACTTATAGGGTATCTGAGCCCTAAAAGACATGAGAGAGACTATACCTTTGCTTTTAACAATTATTCAAAGATGTACATAGGTAGTTTAAAGCCTTGTACACATGCTACATGGTTCTTGACCAAGGGTTTATGGTCAAGATTAAGGTTTAGATTAAGTCAAGATTAAGGTTAAAGGGGAACTTCAGCCTAAACAAACATACTGTCATTAAGTTATTTTAGTTATTTTAATTAAAATAGATAGGTAATTTAATCTCTTTCCCACCCTGTTTTAAAAGAACAGGCGAATGCTTGTGTTTCATGGGGGCAGCCATATTTTTCATGGGGGCAGCCATCTTTTTGGTTGAAAGGAGGTGACAGGGAGCATGAGACACAGTTCCAACTGTCCTGTGTCCTGATCATCCCTCCCAGCTAGGCTTCAAATCTCAAAAATGTGCGCCAAAACAGCAGAAGGAGAACAACAACATCAGAAATCCCATCATGCTTTGCACAACATCAGGGAAAGAAATGCCCGGGCAGTTTTCTTCTGTGCAGCTAAAAATGAGGTTTGGGTAAGAAAAACAAAGTTCTGATGCTGTGAAACTGTTAAAGAAACACTAAGCCTTTTCAGTGCTGCTGAGTAGATTTTTAGTCCGGAGGTTCACTTTAAGGTTTTATGGGTTTATATGCTTTTGTACATTGTTCTACATCTAATACATTTATACGTAATTGCTTTTTATACTTTTTTGTTGTTGTGCTTGTCTAATTGTATATAGACAAGGTGGTTCTTAATTACTTACATGGTTGGTCTTGTTTAAAACTCAGGGTGGTGTGTGTGTATGTGTGTGGGGGGGGGGTCTTTGACTTCTTTTCCACAACACTATAAAGCTGCAGTAACCTATTATAGATAATTTAAACATGCAGTGAAACCAGAAGACAGAACCGCATTTCAGGTAACCGTTATGTAAATTAATTCCTGCACAATAGACTGTGACCCTTTGTTGTTATACCAGCCACCTAGACATTTGATAAATACAGTTCAATGAATCGTGACTTCTGCTGGCTGATAACTTGCTTAGTTCATTGTCATTTATGAACACCTTGAGACTACAATTCAGCTGCATGCATTGTTACACCGCAGAAATAAAGACATCGCCTTTGTCATCAAGAATCCTTTAAATTCTGTTCCGAAGCTTGAAGAATGTGTTTTATTATTTCTGTTTTTCAAGGACACTATCAAGTTTCCAAGCTTTTCTACTCCTATAAATGTGTTAGTCTTTATAAAGTACCTTACATTTTTACTATTCCTTTGTTGTATAATGACGCAATGATTGTTCTTGTAAGCTTTACCCAACATTTTTTTTAATTTAATCAGGATCTGTGAAATGTCTTTTGGTGGACCTAAGAACACAGTTATGTAGGAGTGGAAGGCTGGGTAATCTGTGCAGCAGTACCTGACTGAGAGGAGACCTTAGGTTAAAGAACTACAGCCATCAGACCTGGAAAGGAACACCACCTAATGTATCCTCCTTCTCTTTCACTGAAAGAACCTCAAGCTCTGCTTCTTTTTCCTCCTCCATAATATGCACACTTGCAGATAGTGGTGCTCAAATACCCCTTTTTAAAATTCGAGTTTGGTCGAATTCGAATAGTAAATTATTCGAGGTCATTCGAATATTCGAGTCGAATAATTTTTACTATTCGATTCGACCTCGGACTTCGAGCTCACTATTCGAGTCGGTATTCGAGCTAACTATTCGAGCTGACTATTCGAATTGGCCTTAAATAGCTTCCAACACTTGTTTTGAGGGTGAATGATGCAAGAAACCTCTTTTTTTCCAAGTAACAACAGCAAGTGATTATGTGGGGATGTTCCTTTAAAAAAAAATGTGGAAAGAGAAGTTGTGTCCTTAATTTTGTTCAGTAGTGTTACTGTATATACTTGTTCTTCTTCTTCTTTATCTTTCTTCTTCTTCTTCTATATCGTCTTCTTCTATATCGTCTTCTTCTATATCTTCTTCTTCTATATCGTCTTCTTCTATATCGTCTTCTTCTATATCTTCTTCTATATCGTCTTCTTCTATATCTTCTTCTATATCTTCTTCTTCTTCTTCTTCTTCTTCTTCTTCTTCTTCTTCTTCTTCTTCTATATCTTCTTCTTCTTCTTCTTCTTCTTCTTCTTCTTCTTCTATATCTTCTTCTTCTTCTTCTTCTTCTTCTTCTTCTTCTTCTATATCTTCTTCTTCTTCTTCTTCTATATCTTCTTCTTCTTCTTCTTCTTCTTCTATATCTTCTTCTTCTTCTTCTTCTATATCTTCTTCTTCTTCTTCTTCTTCTTCTTCTTCTTCTTCTTCTTCTTCTTCTTCTTCTTCTTCTTCTTCTTCTTCTTCTTCTTCTTCTTCTTCTTCTTCTTCTTCTTCTTCTTCTTCTTCTTCTTCTTCTTCTCCTTCTTCTTCTTCTTCTCCTTCTTCTTCTTCTTCTTCTCCTTCTTCTTCTTCTTCTTCTTCTCCTTCTTCTTCTTCTTCTTCTCCTTCTTCTTCTTCTTCTTCTCCTTCTTCTTCTTCTTCTTCTCCTTCTTCTTCTTCTTCTTCTCCTTCTTCTTCTTCTCCTTCCTTTTCAATATCGTCTTCTTCTTCTTCACGTATTTCTCTTTTCAATTTTTTTTTAAAGAAATGCAGCTATTTTTGAGCGTAACAAATAGCTGGTGGGCGCACGCATGTTGGAAGCGCCATTGTATGTGCTCCCTGGCAGTGGAAACACAAAGACAGCAGGAGGTAAATTCAGCAGCAGGAGGAGGAGGATGAGTGTGTGGCAGCAGGCAGTCAATGAGGCAGGCAGCTCGCCGTGACATAATAGCCCTGGTACCTAGCGGTGATACCAGGGCTGTAAATAAACACAACAGGAGGTCCCAGACAGCGGTCGTGCAGCCCACATTGTGTCCAATACACAACTGGGACAACACAGTTTTCAACCCGGGCACCTCAGAAAAATTAAACCTTTTTTTTTTTTTTTAATGGTTTGTTTGGTTTTGGTTTTGCAACCAATATAGCTATTGTTTGACGTAATAGCTGGTGGCAGAGTGGCAGCAGAAGGTAAATCATCTGTGTACCCTGGCAGTGGGAAACACAGACAGACAGCAGCAGCAGGAGGAGGAATGGAGGAGTAGGCGAGCAGCTATTGTTTGACGTAATAGCTGGTGGCAGAGTGGCAGCAGTAGGTAAATCATCTGTTTACCCTGGCAGTGGGAAACACAGACAGACAGCAGCAGCAGCAGCAGCAGGAGGAGGTATGGAGGAGCAGTGTGAGTGTGGCAGCAGGTAGGCAGCGTGACATAATAGCCCTGGTACCTAGCGGTGATACCAGGGCTGTAAATAAACACAACAGGAGGTCCCAGACAGCGGTCGTGCAGCCCACATTGTGTCCAATACACAACTGGGACAACACAGTTTTCAACCCGGGCACCTCAGAAAAATTAAACCTTTTTTTTTTTTTTATGGTTTTTTGGTTTTTAGTTTTGCAACCAATATAGCTATTGTTTGACGTAATAGCTGGTGGCAGAGTGGCAGCAGAAGGTAAATCATCTGTGTACCCTGGCAGTGGGAAACACAGACAGACAGCAGAAGGGCAGTACACAGCAGCCCACTGTAGGTGTAAAATGTGTGGCTGCAGGCGACGTAATAGTCAAAGTGAACCAGGCTGGCTTAGTGAGCAGGAGCCAGGATGTGGTAAAGGGTGGTAAGGCACATTAACGATGGTTCCGGCAGCCAGTTCATGTCCCCCTCTCGCCGACAACAGGGGCCAGGAACTCGCCTTCCACCCACGCCTGGTTCATCTTGAGAAACGTCAGTCTGTCCACAGACTTGTGAGACAGACGTGAGCGTTTCTCGGTGACCACGCCACCAGCTGCACTGAAGCAGCGCTCGGACAGCACGCTGGAAGGGGGGCAGGACAGCACTTCCAGGGCGTACTGCGCCAGCTCGCTCCAGATCTCCATGCGCTTGACCCAATACTCCATGGGATCAACAGGGGCATCGCTGTCAAGCCCGCTGTACGACCCCATGTAGTCAGCCACCATGCGGGTCAGGCTCTTCTTCTTCTTCTTCTTCTTCTTCTTCTTCTTCTTCTTCTTCTCCTTCTCCTTCTCCTTCTCCTTCTCCTTCTCCTTCTCCTTCTCCTTCTCCTTCTCCTTCTCCTTCTCCTTCTCCTTCTCCTTCTCCTTCTCCTTCTCCTTCTCCTTCTCCTTCTCCTTCTCCTTCTCCTTCTCCTTCTTCTTCTTCTTCTTCTTCTTCTTCTCCTCCTTCTTCTTCTTCTTCTTCTTCTCCTTCTTCTTCTCCTTCTTCTCCTTCTTCTTCTTCTTCTTCTTCTCCTTCTTCTCCTTCTTCTTCTTCTTCTTCTTCTCCTTCTTCTTCTTCTTCTTCTCCTTCTCCTTCTTCTTCTTCTCCTTCCTTTTCAATATCGTCTTCTTCTTCTTCACGTATTTCTCTTTTCAATTTTTTTTTAAAGAAATGCAGCTATTTTTGAGCGTAACAAATAGCTGGTGGGCGCACGCATGTTGGAAGCGCCATTGTATGTGCTCCCTGGCAGTGGAAACACAAAGACAGCAGGAGGTAAATTCAGCAGCAGGAGGAGGAGGATGAGTGTGTGGCAGCAGGCAGTCAATGAGGCAGGCAGCTCGCCGTGACATAATAGCCCTGGTACCTAGCGGTGATACCAGGGCTGTAAATAAACACAACAGGAGGTCCCAGACAGCGGTCGTGCAGCCCACATTGTGTCCAATACACAACTGGGACAACACAGTTTTCAACCCGGGCACCTCAGAAAAATTAAACCTTTTTTTTTTTTTTAATGGTTTGTTTGGTTTTGGTTTTGCAACCAATATAGCTATTGTTTGACGTAATAGCTGGTGGCAGAGTGGCAGCAGAAGGTAAATCATCTGTGTACCCTGGCAGTGGGAAACACAGACAGACAGCAGCAGCAGGAGGAGGAATGGAGGAGTAGGCGAGCAGCTATTGTTTGACGTAATAGCTGGTGGCAGAGTGGCAGCAGTAGGTAAATCATCTGTTTACCCTGGCAGTGGGAAACACAGACAGACAGCAGCAGCAGCAGCAGCAGGAGGAGGTATGGAGGAGCAGTGTGAGTGTGGCAGCAGGTAGGCAGCGTGACATAATAGCCCTGGTACCTAGCGGTGATACCAGGGCTGTAAATAAACACAACAGGAGGTCCCAGACAGCGGTCGTGCAGCCCACATTGTGTCCAATACACAACTGGGACAACACAGTTTTCAACCCGGGCACCTCAGAAAAATTAAACCTTTTTTTTTTTTTTATGGTTTTTTGGTTTTTAGTTTTGCAACCAATATAGCTATTGTTTGACGTAATAGCTGGTGGCAGAGTGGCAGCAGAAGGTAAATCATCTGTGTACCCTGGCAGTGGGAAACACAGACAGACAGCAGAAGGGCAGTACACAGCAGCCCACTGTAGGTGTAAAATGTGTGGCTGCAGGCGACGTAATAGTCAAAGTGAACCAGGCTGGCTTAGTGAGCAGGAGCCAGGATGTGGTAAAGGGTGGTAAGGCACATTAACGATGGTTCCGGCAGCCAGTTCATGTCCCCCTCTCGCCGACAACAGGGGCCAGGAACTCGCCTTCCACCCACGCCTGGTTCATCTTGAGAAACGTCAGTCTGTCCACAGACTTGTGAGACAGACGTGAGCGTTTCTCGGTGACCACGCCACCAGCTGCACTGAAGCAGCGCTCGGACAGCACGCTGGAAGGGGGGCAGGACAGCACTTCCAGGGCGTACTGCGCCAGCTCGCTCCAGATCTCCATGCGCTTGACCCAATACTCCATGGGATCAACAGGGGCATCGCTGTCAAGCCCGCTGTACGACCCCATGTAGTCAGCCACCATGCGGGTCAGGCGCTGGCTGTGACCGGAGGAGGATGCTGCTGCATGCATCTCCTCTCTAGTCACTGCTGCCGGAGCCTCTACAGTCCTGTAGATCTCGTGGCTGAGAGACAGCAGGTCTGTGGGGCGCTTGCTGCTGCTGGATGCAGGCACCTGCTGCTGCCTCTGTGCTGGCTGCTGGACAGTGGGGGTGGAAGGCTGGGGGAAGGCTTCCTCCAAGCGCTCAACAAGGGCCTGCTGCAAGCTCCTTATTTGTTGCGCTGGGTCTCCTCCTGCAGGCGGCAGGAACTGGCTCAACTTCCCCTTGAGGCGTGGGTCCAACATCATGCTGATCCAGATGTCCTCCCTCTGCTTCATCTGGATCACCCTGGGGTCCCTGCGCAGGCACGTCAGCATGTGCGCTGCCATTGGGAAGAGGCGGGCCACGTCTGCTGGCACATCGACGTCAGTGCTGTCCTCATCCTCCTCCTCTGCCGCCTCATCCTCTCTCCACCCCCGCACCAACTCAGCTGCGCTGTGCTGATCCCCCTCATCAGCAGCCAGGTCAGGGACCTCCACCAAGTCCTCCTCCTCCTCCCCCTCAGAGGTGGACTGCGCAGCTGGTTGCCGCTCCTGCTGGTCCAAGGCTGCCGCTCCCTGTTCCAGCAAAGCATCGAGGGCCCTGTTCAGCAGAGAAACCAGGGGCACCCACTCGCAGACCATAGCATGGTCCCTGCTCACCATGTTTGTGGCCTGCAGGAAGGGAGCCAGCACTAAGCACACCTGCTGCATGTGCCTCCAGTCATCATCGGGGACGATGGACGGGAAGTTGCTGGTCTTGTCCCTTCTCAGAGCTGCGGAAACAGTGGCCAGGGCAAGGTACTGTTTGACAGCGTGCCTCTGTTCAACCAGACGCTCCAACATCGCCAGGGTGGAGTTCCAGCGAGTCGGAACGTCAAGGATCAGCCGATGGCGTGGCAGATCCAGCTCCTTTTGCACGTCTTCCAGGCTCGCACAGGCTGCAGCCGAGCGCCGGAAGTGACGCACAACATTCCTTGCCGTTTCCAGCAGTTCGCCCATCCCCTGGTAGGTGCGCAGGAACTTCTGCACCACCAGGTTCAGCACGTGGGCAAGACAGGGGATGTGGGTCAGGTTTCCCCTGTGTATTGCGGCAACCAGATTGGCCCCATTGTCGGCCACCACCTCTCCGACTCTGAGGCCTCTGGGGGTCAGCCAAATCCTCTCCTGCTCCTGGAGTTTGGCCAACACATGGGTTGCCGTCAGCTTGGTCTTCCCAAGGCTGACCAAGTGCAGCAGCGCTTGGCAGTGGCGGGCCTTCACGCTGCTGCTGAGGCGGGGGGTTTGGCCAGGTGTGCCGGAGGATGGCAGAGGATCGGAGGAACCTGCTGCAGTTCCCCTGACCCTGCGGGGTGGCACCACCCACTGTGTTGCTGCTGCTGCTGTGCCCGCTGCTGCTCTCCCATCCTCACCCCCTTCCACCAAGCTGACCCAGTGGACAGTGAAGGACAGGTAGCGGCCTGTCCCGAAGCGGCTGCTCCAGGAGTCCATGGTGACGTGGACCCTTTCACCAACCGCGTGCTCCAGCCCTCGCTCCACATTGGCCATCACAAAGCGGTGCAGTGCAGGAATGGCCTTGCGGGAGAAAAAGTGTCTGCTGGGGAGCTGCCAGTCTGGGGCTGCGCAAGCAAGCAGCGCACGAATGTCGCTCCCCTCCTGCACGAGCGTGTACGGCAGGAGTTGGGAGCACATGGCCCGTGCCAGCAAGCCGTTCAGCTGCCGCACGCGACGGCTGCTGGGAGGCAGAGCCCTAACCACCCCCTGGAAGGACTCGCTCAAAAGGCTCTGGCGTGGCCTTTTGCTGACACGGGAATCAGCAGACACAGCAGAGGAGGCCACTGAGGACTGGCTGCCAGAACAGGCCTCAGTGTCGGCGGCAGGAGTTGCAGAGGGGGGAGGAGCAGTGCGTTTCCGCACTCCTGCTGGTGCTGCTGGAGGAGCAGGAGGGCGGGTGGCTGCTGTTGCTGCTGCTGCTGCTGAAGGCTGTGCAGTGATGGGTGTGGTGCCACTGCCAGCACCAGATGCCTTCAGCCTCTGGAACTCCTCATGCTGGTGGAAATGTTTAGCCGCAAGGTGGTTGATGAGCGAGCTGGTGCTGAACTTTAAGGGGTCTGCACCTCTGCTCAACTTCCGCTGACAGTGGTTGCAAGTGGCGTACTTGCTGTACACAGTGGGCATGGTGAAAAAGCGCCAGATTGGTGACAGAAACATCCCCCTACGGCATGGAAGCGCTGCTGCCTGTCTCCCTGTGGTGGTTGGGGGGGGGGCTTGGGTGCGGCTGGTGGTGGTACTGGCTGATGCTGCTGCTGCTGAGCCTGAGACACCAGCAGGGTGTGGGACGCTGCCAATGCTTGCAATGATGCGCCTCCTTGCAAGGCCCACAAGCGCATCCTCCTCCTCCTCCTCCTCCTCCTCAGAGCTGCTGAGGACGACATCCCCTGGAGGTGGTGGCACCCAGTCTCTGTCTGTCACCGGGTCATCATCATCCTCCCCCTCCTGAAACATGTCCTGCTGGGATGAGGACCCCCCAAACTCCTCTCCTGATGCATGGATGGGCTGCTTGACTGTCGCCACAGTCTTGCTGTCCAATCCCTCATCCCCCAAAGTGCCCATCAGCATCTCCTCCTCAAGATCGCCAACAACAGCAGACAATTTACTCATGATGCCTGGTGTCAAAAGACTGCTGAATGACAGGTCGGCGAGTGACGGTGAACTGGCCTCCTCCCCAGACCCTGCTGGGCGGCTGCTGCGAACAGGGGTGGTGGTGGTGGTGAGGGTGGAGGCCTCGGATGCAGAGCTGATGGCGGGCTGCTCATCCTCCGTCATGAGTTGCACCACAGTGTCTGCATCCTTTTCCTCAATGGGACGTTTCCGACCCGGCTGGAGGAAAATGGGAGCAGGTGCTACACGCTGCTGCTGCTGTGTCTCTGCAGCGTGAGTTGCAGATGCTCCTGCTGGGCGGCGCCCAAGGCGTCCACGGCCAGTGGCTATGGGAGGAATGTTAGCCACTGACGCTGCTGCTGCTGCTGCGGAACTGTGCATGGTGGCGCGCCCGCGGCTTGCCACAATGCTGCTCCCTCTCCTCCTGATTCCCTTGCTGCCCTTCCCCTTGCCCAAACCGCGCTGGCTGCCACTTCCAGACATCTTCAATGTTTTGGGCGTATAGACAAAAGTTTTTTAAAAGGGCGGGTGAAAAGTGGGGTACTTTAATGGAGTGGGTTGGTTGGTGAGGTGACTGAGTGAGTGTCCCCTAGTACAGTAAGTAAGTAGTAACAGTCAGGAAGTACAACTAGCAGTTACAATAATCAGTAGTAATCACAAGTAAATTTAGTGTGTGTACACTCAGACAGTGAGTGCCCGCACGCAGGAGCTAGTAGCCTATGAACACAGTGACTGAGTGTCCTAGACTCCTAGTACAGTAAGAGTAAGTAGTAACAGTAAGTAGAACTAACTAATTACAATAATCAATCAGCGATCAGAAGGAAATGGAGTGTGGGTGGTGTGTGTACACTCAGACAGTGAGTGACCGCACGCAGGAGCTAGTAGCCTATGAACACACAGTGACTGAGTGTCCTAGACTCCTAGTACAGTAAGAGTAAGTAGTAACAGTAAGTAGAACTAACTAATAATCAATCAGCGATCAGAAGGAAATGGAGTGTGGGTGGTGTGTGTACACTCAGACAGTGAGTGCCCGCACGCAGGAGCTAGTAGCCTATGAACACAGTGACTGAGTGTCCTAGACTCCTAGTACAGTAAGAGTAAGTAGTAACAGTAAGTAGAACTAACTAATTACAATAATCAATCAGCGATCAGAAGGAAATGGAGTGTGGGTGGTGTGTGTACACTCAGACAGTGAGTGACCGCACGCAGGAGCTAGTAGCCTATGAACACAGTGACTGAGTGTCCTAGACTCCTAGTACAGTAAGAGTAAGTAGTAACAGTAAGTAGAACTAACTAATAATCAATCAGCGATCAGAAGGAAATGGAGTGTGGGTGGTGTGTGTACACTCAGACAGTGAGTGCCCGCACGCAGGAGCTAGTAGCCTATGAACACAGTGACTGAGTGTCCTAGACTCCTAGTACAGTAAGAGTAAGTAGTAACAGTAAGTAGAACTAACTAATTACAATAATCAATCAGCGATCAGAAGGAAATGGAGTGTGGGTGGTGTGTGTACACTCAGACAGTGAGTGACCGCACGCAGGAGCTAGTAGCCTATGAACACACAGTGACTGAGTGTCCTAGACTCCTAGTACAGTAAGAGTAAGTAGTAACAGTAAGTAGAACTAACTAATAATCAATCAGCGATCAGAAGGAAATGGAGTGTGGGTGGTGTGTGTACACTCAGACAGTGAGTGCCCGCACGCAGGAGCTAGTAGCCTATGAACACAGTGACTGAGTGTCCTAGACTCCTAGTACAGTAAGAGTAAGTAGTAACAGTAAGTAGAACTAACTAATAATCAATCAGCGATCAGAAGGAAATGGAGTGTGGGTGGTGTGTGTACACTCAGACAGTGAGTGCCCGCACGCAGGAGCTAGTAGCCTATGAACACAGTGACTGAGTGTCCTAGACTCCTAGTACAGTAAGAGTAAGTAGTAACAGTAAGTAGAACTAACTAATTACAATAATCAATCAGCGATCAGAAGGAAATGGAGTGTGGGTGGTGTGTGTACACTCAGACAGTGAGTGACCGCACGCAGGAGCTAGTAGCCTATGAACACACAGTGACTGAGTGTCCTAGACTCCTAGTACAGTAAGAGTAAGTAGTAACAGTAAGTAGAACTAACTAATTACAATAATCAATCAGCGATCAGAAGGAAATGGAGTGTGGGTGGTGTGTGTACACTCAGACAGTGAGTGACCGCACGCAGGAGCTAGTAGCCTATGAACACAGTGACTGAGTGTCCTAGACTCCTAGTACAGTAAGAGTAAGTAGTAACAGTAAGTAGAACTAACTAATTACAATAATCAATCAGCGATCAGAAGGAAATGGAGTGTGGGTGGTGTGTGTACACTCAGACAGTGAGTGACCGCACGCAGGAGCTAGTAGCCTATGAACACAGTGACTGAGTGTCCTAGACTCCTAGTACAGTAAGAGTAAGTAGTAACAGTAAGTAGAACTAACTAATTACAATAATCAATCAGCGATCAGAAGGAAATGGAGTGTGGGTGGTGTGTGTACACTCAGACAGTGAGTGACCGCACGCAGGAGCTAGTAGCCTATGAACACAGTGACTGAGTGTCCTAGACTCCTAGTACAGTAAGAGTAAGTAGTAACAGTAAGTAGAACTAACTAATTACAATAATCAATCAGCGATCAGAAGGAAATGGAGTGTGGGTGGTGTGTGTACACTCAGACAGTGAGTGACCGCACGCAGGAGCTAGTAGCCTATGAACACACAGTGACTGAGTGTCCTAGACTCCTAGTACAGTAAGAGTAAGTAGTAACAGTAAGTAGAACTAACTAATTACAATAATCAATCAGCGATCAGAAGGAAATGGAGTGTGGGTGGTGTGTGTACACTCAGACAGTGAGTGCCCGCACGCAGGAGCTAGTAGCCTATGAACACAGTGACTGAGTGTCCTAGACTCCTAGTACAGTAAGAGTAAGTAGTAACAGTAAGTAGAACTAACTAATTACAATAATCAATCAGCGATCAGAAGGAAATGGAGTGTGGGTGGTGTGTGTACACTCAGACAGTGAGTGACCGCACGCAGGAGCTAGTAGCCTATGAACACACAGTGACTGAGTGTCCTAGACTCCTAGTACAGTAAGAGTAAGTAGTAACAGTAAGTAGAACTAACTAATTACAATAATCAATCAGCGATCAGAAGGAAATGGAGTGTGGGTGGTGTGTGTACACTCAGACAGTGAGTGACCGCACGCAGGAGCTAGTAGCCTATGAACACAGTGACTGAGTGTCCTAGACTCCTAGTACAGTAAGAGTAAGTAGTAACAGTAAGTAGAACTAACTAATTACAATAATCAATCAGCGATCAGAAGGAAATGGAGTGTGGGTGGTGTGTGTACACTCAGACAGTGAGTGCCCGCACGCAGGAGCTAGTAGCCTATGAACACAGTGACTGAGTGTCCTAGACTCCTAGTACAGTAAGAGTAAGTAGTAACAGTAAGTAGAACTAACTAATTACAATAATCAATCAGCGATCAGAAGGAAATGGAGTGTGGGTGGTGTGTGTACACTCAGACAGTGAGTGACCGCACGCAGGAGCTAGTAGCCTATGAACACACAGTGACTGAGTGTCCTAGACTCCTAGTACAGTAAGAGTAAGTAGTAACAGTAAGTAGAACTAACTAATTACAATAATCAATCAGCGATCAGAAGGAAATGGAGTGTGGGTGGTGTGTGTACACTCAGACAGTGAGTGACCGCACGCAGGAGCTAGTAGCCTATGAACACAGTGACTGAGTGTCCTAGACTCCTAGTACAGTAAGAGTAAGTAGTAACAGTAAGTAGAACTAACTAATTACAATAATCAATCAGCGATCAGAAGGAAATGGAGTGTGGGTGGTGTGTGTACACTCAGACAGTGAGTGACCGCACGCAGGAGCTAGTAGCCTATGAACACAGTGACTGAGTGTCCTAGACTCCTAGTACAGTAAGAGTAAGTAGTAACAGTAAGTAGAACTAACTAATTACAATAATCAATCAGCGATCAGAAGGAAATGGAGTGTGGGTGGTGTGTGTACACTCAGACAGTGAGTGACCGCACGCAGGAGCTAGTAGCCTATGAACACAGTGACTGTCTGACTGAGTGTCCTAGACTCCTAGTACAGTAAGAGTAAGTAGTAACAGTAAGTACAACTAACTAACAATAATCTATCAGTAATCAGAAGGAAATAGAGTGTGTGTACACACAGACAGTGAGTGAGTGCACACACGCAGGAGCTAGCTAGTAGCCTATAAACAGTGACAGTCAGTGAGTGTCCTACTCCTAGTACAGTATAACTACAATACTATTAGTAAAGGACAGCAGAAATACTGGTATAGATGAGAGAAATAAACAGAGGACAGCTGCCCACAGAGGCAAGGCCCCCCTGAGGCCTAAACCTGTAAGCTTGCAGCAGCTGCCTGTCTCTAATGTAACACACAAGCTACTAACTAAAATACAATGTCTATCTAACTAACAACAATATAGGTGTATATGGCAGGTGTAGGTGAGCAAAAACGCTAGGTAAATGATCACAATAGAGCACTTGCTAAGCCAAAGCACAAAGGAGCAACTCTCTCTCTGTACAAGTCTCAGGCAAGCATGGAGAAACGGAACATGGCGGCCGCTATTTATAGGGTAGGGGCTGGCCAGGGTCCCCCTCTGTGATTGGCTGCCGTCAGAGGGCCTGGGAGCCCTCTGATTGGCTCTAAGGACATCAATCTGGGCTATGACGCTATTCGAGCTCGGTACCGAGCTCGAATAGCGCCGTTTGCTCGAATAGCTCGAATAGTGAATGGGCTATTCGAGTGTACTCGGATAGCCCATTCGAATAGCTACAGCTATTCGGAGCTCGAATACCGAGCTCGGATAGCTGAAAAAGAGCTCGAATATTCGAGCTACTCGAATATTCGAGCTCTGCTGAGCACCACTGCTTGCAGAGGACTTAGAGCCCAAATGATGTCCATCTGTAATTTAGATGGTGTACTTGTAAAAAAGTCACAAAGCATTACAATGATAAGTACATAAATGTGTAATCCTAATGTCAGCTCAAAATTTGGAATAATGTGCATGACATTGGCAGCAACCTCCTGGATTCACTAAAATACAACCATCTTATTCCTATGCCATGTTTTGTGCATGTTCTTAACCTGATTTTTCAGTCCTTTAGGAAGACTATAGGGCTCATTCACTATAACAAATAGTGTGCCTTATCAGAGTTAACATGCCCTATCAGCTTCAACAAACCTTATTAGTGTTAATGTGCCTTGTTAGAGTTACCGTGCTTTATCAGAGTTAGCATTCCTTATCAGAGTTGCATAGCGAGCGCTATGAACTTATGCCTGCTAATTGGCAATGACGAGAGCTCCACTCGTCCTGCCCTGAGCCCCTGCGGGTCCAATCACTTTACCTTCCCTGATGGTAGTTGCAGTGTTGCAGTGGCTGTGTCCGTGGGAGGGATTTTTTCAAATAAAAAATGTTTTTTATTTGTTAGCTAGCACAAGGCTAGTTAACTATGTATCCTGAGCCCCCGATCGCTGCCGGCTATATTTACCCGTCCGCGATTCCGTGAGAGCCGCAGCTTCTCCATTCAGCTTCACTCGACACTATGGCGACGATCGGACATGACATCATCGACGTCATGATGTCATGCGCAGTCCCGATCCTCCCCGTAGCGAAGCCTGGAGCTGATTGGGAGGCTGCGCCATCGCAGGATCCCTGGGGGTACGTATAACGGCGGCGATCAGTGGGGACCGGAGGGACTTGGGCCACATGGTTAGCTAGTGAATCGCTAGCTTAACAAAATAAAACACTTTTTATTTAAAAAAATCCTCCCGGGGCCATGTGATCCCCTGCGGCGGCTAGCCTGAGCGTAGGTCGGGCTTACCGCCAGGGAGGTTAAAGGACATTATCCCCACACTTTGATTGGCCCAATAGGCTGCCTGTCAAGTTTCCTGTCAAGTGACAGGCAGCCTATTGGGCCAATCAAAGTGCGGGGATAATGTCCTTTAAAGTGATTGGACCTGCAGGGGCTCAGGGCAGGACGAGTGGAGCTCTCGACATTGCCAATTAGCAGGCATAAGTTGGTAGCGCTGGCTATGCAACTCTGATAAGGCACATTAACTCTGATAAGGTACGCTATTTGTTATAGTGAACCAACCCCTTACCGTGGTCTTGACAGTTTACTTCAGAATACACAAAGGGTCAGTGATCATTTTCACGGCATCCCGACTGCTACAGCTGAGACATACAAATTTCGGCAGCAAAACACATGCCTCACCATGGATCTATGTGACATATGCCAACCCACTGGAATGCTACCCTGTAAAGCATCTATTCGAATCTACTTGCTAGATTACACTGATGCTAGGTACATACAATGATATTTTCTGGTAGATTTACTGCCGGATCAATTATTTCCAACATGTCCAATCTGATTTCCAATCTGATTTCCAATTGATTTTCCATAGAAGTGAATGGAAAATGATCAAAAATAAGTCGGAAAATAATCGGAAATTGATTGGAAATCAGATCAGACATCTCACAGTAAATCTGCCAGAAAATCTCATCATGGGTACCTAGCATAAGACTGGGCAAACCTCAGACCAAAGATTTTTTATTGAGGATCAGTGGCTAAATATGGTCTAGTTATCTAAAATCCACCTTTAATCGGCTATGTAAACATGTGAGTCAGTACCAAGTCAGGCCAAACAATGCCATCCCTCTTGCCTTGATGGTGTGCTTGACGGGAGAAAGGCCAAGGAAGGCAAGGACTATATTTTGCCAGATCCTTCTACTTTTGTTTTTGACAGAAAACATTTTTGGCAAGCTACAGGTATGTTCACTTACCGTAGTTTGTCTTTGCTGTAGTCCCGGAACTTCAGCTCTAATCAAACAAAATGAATGTCCCACAATACCTAGCTGTCAAGTTGCTTTCCAATGTCTGAAACAGTTTTCCATGGAAACAGTTAGGCCCGGTTCACACTTGCGGTTTTGCAAAAACCGCACCGGATGTCCGGACCGCACCGGAGCCGGATCGGACCTGAACCGTACGGTTCCTGTCCGGATCCGGTCCGGTTGCATACGGTTTCCGTGCGGTATGAACACGGTTGCGGTCCGGATCCGGATTCTTAAAAGAGATAACAACCTGTATAAAAACAAAAAAAAATGTTGGGGTCTGGGAGGTCAGCAGAAGGGGGACCTGTGGAATCAGGCCCTCCGCTGTTTAGCACTCACCTCCACCTCCAACATGCTGCCAACATCTCCAGCTCGTGCTGCTCCACTCCAAAATGGTTGCCCATGTGTCCCCGATACAATATCGCCGCAACAATCCTCATAGGAAGTGGGGTAGAACATCCGGATTTTTTGCCAGTGTGTTGTGCGCTCTCCGGTTCTCATTGGTTTCCATTGGCCGGATGGTGCAGTCCGGCTCCGCCCCGGATACGGCTGCCGGAGGAGCCGGACCAAAAAATAGCGCATGTTGGAACGGACACCGGAGTCCGGATCCGGTCCGGCTCCGGTCCGGACGAAACGGACACATGTGAACCCTGGCATAGACTTACATTGCTATGCCGTGCGTCCGTTTCGTCCGGCCAGCATGCGTTCGGCTCCGGCACGGCTATTCCGGATAGCCACCGCTAATGTGAACCGGGCCTAAATGTCATCATGAACTTCTGACTTTTGTATGTAAAACATTTGGCAAGAGAATTTCATTCTTTTTGTCATGCCCAAGAGGTTCCTCTTCAGGGAATTAGTGCCACAGTTAAATAAAACAGCCAAATCTCATCTCCCTCAAAAACCTAGTCATATATAAAGGCGTAGCTAGGGTTTTCAGCGCAGTTTTTGCGCCCCCTCTGGATGAAATGGGCGGGGCCACATATCAGAATATGGTCATGGGTGGAGTCAAAAATTATTTACAAAGCTAAATATGCCCTCTTACACCATTCAGATAGTCAGATGTGCCCCCCTTTAAATAGCAAAATGTGTGCCCCTTTAATTAGCCAGATGTGCTCCCATCACCCTGTTTAGATAGCCAGATGTGCCCCCATCACCCTGTTTAGATAGCCAGATGTGCCCCCTTTAGATAGCCATATTCTGCTGCTGTTAACGCTTCTGCAGAGGGCTGGAGAGAACCAGGGGAACTTCGGGCAGCCATCAAGCCACCTCTCATACACGTGAGGGTCCAATGGCTGTGCTGAGCACCCTCACAGTGCTGTCCCCGGGGGCATATGTCCCCCCTTGCCCACCCATAGCTACTCCTCTGGTCATATAGATAACAATCTCTAGAAGATAAAGCACAATCTCTTCGCAGAGAACTTAACCTGTTCACCTCTGAAGAATTACAAACTTTGGATCTATGGTGCTAGTGATGTGCCAGTTAGTGTGACAGTTGTACCCACTCTCACTACCACCCACACTATCATATGGCACTGGATGGAGATTTTCGTCATCAAGTGATCTAAAGCGGGTAAAGAGTGAAAAAGAGAGAGTTGTAAGCAAGGATAAAATGGACTAAGCAACACAGATGAAGAGCACATGGATGTGAATATTATGGGCCAAATTCATTAGTTTTCAAAATGGAAAGGTTGATTTTCAATGTGTATTAAAAAAAAAATGACAACATAAGACATACAGATTGAAAACTAAGTAAAAAAAATGACAGTTATTACTCTTCAACTGTATACAGCACATGCAAGTACTGTACTGTAGATGAAGACTCAAAGACAAGATTAAAGCACTGTGACACGTTTCATCTGACAGGGAATGCAACGTCTGTTCGTTTGATGTGTAACATTTGAAACCAATTTCAAGAAAGATTTTGGAACATGGCATGTCCATCTGTGGCTTCATCAATGTACAGCAGAGCACTTAAATAATAGCACCTCACCCACGCAAGAGAAGTGGGCGCAGTACTAATATAACATTATAGTCTGTACCTGTAACTTGTGCTGAAGAAACAATATAACCTGGCAGTCAGATGCAGGGAACTTCCTGTATTTATTAACACTTGAACACACCTCCACTTCCCTGCTCCCTGCCATGCTTCTCAGCATCTCAAAGTGCACGCTCCTGCAGATTAAGGGAGTGCTCAGACTTGACCTAGCATTTTATGCATGCGATTTTACATGTGCACGATTTCTGTGTTTGCAACTTTTGTATTTTTTTTTTTGTACAATCTTCTGTGCATTATTTTACATTGCGATTTTTCTGCGACTAACAACCAGGTTCAAAATTGCATGCAAATTTGCATGCAAAATGCACATTTTTATTCACATTTTCTGCATTCCCATTGACTTGCAATGAAATACAAATTCCATATAAAATGTGAAAAGTCTCTAGCTTGAACCTGGACCATGACTGTAAGGAGTTTGTAGTCCCTCTATGTTTGTGTGAGTTTCCTCCGGACACTCCGGTTTCCTTTCACAGCCCCAAAACATACAGATACGTTAATTGGCTACTCCAAAAATTGACCTTGGACTATGATAGAGATATAGGACTATGGTAGGGATTAAATTGTGAGCTCCGCTGTGGGACAAGACTATATACTGTGTAAAACAAAGACACGTATAGTGCATGACTTGGCCCAGACCAGTTATTTGCATCAGATTTTGGTATGATACAGAGGAAGAAAGCTATATGTCCATAATTGCCAGAGCAAAACGGTGCCATTTTAATCCAGATTTAAACAACTCCATGGATGGAGTTATCCTTATTGTTGTTGATAATGAGTTCCAAGGGTATGGTCAGCATGACAGGAAGCGTTCATTCCAAAGCTTTTAAAGTGGGTTGTGGAGGTGACCAATGTATAAGTTCCTGTAGAGCTGAGTTTGAGGGAGGTGTGGTGCAGCTGTGATAAATGCTTCAGGTAGCTAGGGACTAATTTGTGAAAAGTCTTGAATATCAGTAGGTCTTGTTGGACCATATGTGGAAAATTCAACTCTTGAGAAGAATTTAAATTCAATTTCTTGAGAAGCTTCTGGAGAAAAAAAAATCAGTATGGCCACTTTTTGTATAGAAATGACCAAATAGATGAGCAACTATGATTCTACAAATATACATAAGCAATTTCTGTCCCCGGAAGGATTCTGGAATGATCCCTTGAGCAACAGTTCATGGCCGGTACTGCATAGATGCCTTGCTAGCTTCCGGGCTAGCGATGTATTCTATTGCTATGGAGGGGGGCAGAGGGAGGATGATGCATGACGGAGCAGGAGGGGCAAGGAAGGTGAATAATGGTGTTAGGCAGCCTTCAGCTAAGATGTTCCAGCATGCCAAATCTTTAGTCGATGCATCGGGGAGGGTCACAGGTGCTGTACACACACATGATTCTCAGCAGAGGCAGTCTTTAGTGGCCACCCTGACCAAGTTTGACTGCCTAACGACGGCTCCACCCCAATTAGCGTGGATGCGGTGGCAGGCCCAGGACCGCTCAATGCCAATTGGTGTGAAGTCCTGGGGTGGGGTTTTGCAGGGGATCGCGCATCTCCGCTTGAATGACGAAGTTTCGCTCCATCATCGGTCACCCAGCGGCGTTCACCGCCTGGAGACTGTTAGACAGCGAAACCGCTGTCTGTTTGCAATGTACAGTGCTGCGATTTACAGTAGCGCTGTACTGGGGAGAGCCATGTGACTCGGCTGTCCTCTATGGCTGATGTCTATGAGAGCCGATCGCTGGGATTGGCTGCCAGGGGGAGGTAGGGTGGGAAATAAAATAATAAGAAATGCACAAATTTATTTAAAAATAAATAAATAGAAATAAACAAACACCCCAGCAGCGATCAGAGCCCACCAACAGAAATATCTATTGGTGGGCAGAAAAGGGGGGGGGGGGGGGAATCACTTGTGTGCTGAGTTGTATGGCCCTGCAGCGAGTCCTTAAAGCTGCAGTGGCCTAAATTGCAAAAAATAGCCTGCTCACTAGGGGGGTGTAAGCCTACGGTCCTCAAGTGGTTAAACTAATGTGTGTACTTACTTTTTGTAAGTTTGGACAACATTCTATGGCCACAGTGATTTTAAAGCGACAACAAATTTCCAACTGCAGTGGCTGTCAATGCTTTTGAATGTAGCTGCTGAAAACGATGTCGCTCCTGTGTATCTTGGTATTGCAGTATTATCCATATCTTAGTGTGTCTGTGTGAGTGTACTTCCTTTCTACAGTACAATGAATGCTATATAATGGTGTAATAATAATAATAATAATAATTAGTAACGACTACATCACACAACCAGCCACGTGTTACTGCAAAGACATACTGTAGTCAGTTATAATCTCTCTGTGTGTAATTAGATCCACTTTGTGGTACTTATGTTATTTGTTACTCTCCAAATGGTATTCCTAATAACCGTATTTGTCTTTTTACTTGTTTACCACCTTCTGTCTATAAAGTGGGTGTCAGGCAGGATAATGTGACGTTTAGGAATGTTTTCCTATGCTTTCAGGCACAGGCTCATCCAGACAAATCTTGTCACACCATTGTTTGGGACATTTAGGTACATTTAAAATGACAATTTGTGTTTTATCATCGAATGACTCCACTGTGCCTATTTATAGATGAAACTCCAAGAGAGACTTTCAAAGCTAATTATTTCTCGCTCTATTCTTCCTGGTGCAAAAATAACACATTAGTACAAACACTTCATCTATTCACGGAGCCCGTTGAGCTGAAGCATTGGGCTCAGCAATCCACTTCGGCTGCTCCTGTTTCAGAATATATTGTTTAATATTTCATGGATTACAGGCTGTAAAACATCTGCTATCTCATTTTCCCCCTTAATCCCTGGAAGCACTTTGCATGATATGTACAGGATGCAGAGGGAAGCAAGCTTGTGGCATTTGGGTTTTTTATAACTTGTCTACAAAATAGCTCGGAAAGACAACGTGGCCGTTTTATGATGCAGCAGTTGCCGTAATTAGGGTAGGATAACATATATAGGAAAGTGATAAGCCTTATCAGGAGAGTATATCATATTGAGATATACAGGATGTGTTTAGCAAACAGACCTGAATGGCAGTTATGTGAGATTTTCTGGGAGATTCACTGTATTTCCATGACAGTTAAATTATCTCAGAACAGATAATTTTCACCCCCCTTCTTTTAAAGCACATTGTATCTTCCACGATCTATAACTTTTAATCATTAGAAGGAGAATTCAGTAAAGCGCTGTGCAACTTTAATAATGTCTTTGATGACAGCAGAGATTCCCTGAGAACCAGTATCACAATGGAGTATGGGATTTGTGTCATTATCAGCACTTAGGAAATGTTGTTAGGCACCATAGAAATGTCATCAACTGAAACCATCAACTACAGACAAACTGATTTATTATCTCCTGGTGGTTTGGAGACACTGCGTGGCTAATGTATTACAACTGCTTTTTACCCCCTTCATTTTATGGGCTACTGTGTTAAGGGGCCCATACACCTAACAATTTTCCTGCCGATATACGGCCGATTCGATCACAGTGATCGAATCGGCTGTGAAATCGCCGCGCACACCGCTGACTGAACGATCGATTTCCACCTGAAATCGATCGTTCCCGTCCAGGGGCGTAGCAATAGAGGTCGCAGCGGTCGCATGCGCGACTGGGCCCGGCTCCTGAAGAGGCGGGGGAGGGGCCCGGGTCGGCCCATGTCAGTGCGGCCAGGACTGAGTGTGGCCCGTGCGCCGTGCACGCTATTGGGAAGGGGGGAGGCCGCAGCTGCGGGGAGAGCAGCCCGACCTCTCCCTCCCTTCCTCTCCCCGGGCCCCCCCCCTTCAGATGCAGAGTGACGCGCACGGAAGCGCTGTAGGCTGAAACTCACCTCCGTCCCTGCGTTCCAAGCGCCGCTGATCTCCTCTCGCTGTATAGATGTTGTTACACACTGCTTCCGGCTAAACAGGAAGCAGTGTGTAACAACATCTATACAGAGCGGGAGGAGAGGAGACCAGCGGCGCAGGGACGGAGGTGAGTTCTGCCTACAGCGCTTCCGTGCGCCGCGCACTCTGCATTTGAAGGGGGGGGGCCCGGGGAGAGGAAGGGAGGGAGAGGTCGGGCTGCTCTCCCCGCAGCTGCGGCTCCCCCCTTCATTATGGGGGGGACCTACCTACCTACCTACCTACCTACCTAATCCTGGGGGGCAGCTACCTACCTATCCTGGGGGGGCAGCTACCTAATCTAACCTATCCTGGGGGGCAGCTACCTAATCTATCCTGGGGGGCAGCTACCTACTTATCCTGGGGGGGGCAGCTACCTACCTAACCTATCCTGGGGGGGCAGCTACCTACCTAACCTATCCTGGGGGGGCAGCTACCTACCTAACCTATCCTGGGGGGGGGGGGCAGCTACCTACCTAACCTATCCTGGGGGGCAGCTACCCACCTAACCTATCTGGGGGGGGGCAGCTACCTAATCTAACCTATCCTGGGGGGCAGCTACCTAATCTAACCTATCCTGGGGGGCAGCTACCTAATCTATAATGGGGGGCAGCTACCTACTCTAACCTATCCTGGGGGGCAGCTACCTACTCTAACCTATCCTGGGGCAGCTACCTACTCTAACCTATCCTAGGGGCAGCTACCTAATCTAACCTATCCTGGGGGCAGCTACCTAATCTAACCTATCCTGGGGGAAAGCTACCTAATCTATCCTGGGGGGCAGCTACCTAACCTATACTGGGGGGCACCTACCTCATCTAACCTATACTGGGGGGCAGCTACCTCATCTAACCTATACTGGGGGGCACCTACCTATCTAACCTGGGGGCACTTACTTGTCTAACCTGTATTCGGGGCACCTAGCTAGCCTATACAGGTGGCAACTATACTGGCTACCTATATTGGAGGCACCTACCTAACTAACCTATACTGGGGGCACCTACCTATCTAACCTATGCTGGGGACAACTATTCTGGCTACCTATATTAGAGGCACCCACCTAGCTAACCTGTACTGGGGGCACCTATCTATCTAACCTATACCGGCGGCGCCTGCCTATCTAACCTATACTGGGGGCAACTATACTGGCTACTTATGCTGGAGGCACCTACCTGGCTAACCTATACCGGGGGCAACTATACTGGCTTACCTATGCCTGGCTACCTATACTGGGGGGACCTATAGCTGGCTATAGGGATTTGGATATGTGTGTGCGTCGGGTGTTGCTGGGGGAGGGGGGCTGTTGTTGCCGTGGGGGGGGGGGGGCACATCCAGATTCCGCATCGGGGCCCAGAGGTTTGTAGCTACGCCACTGTTCCCGTCGATTCCCGTCGAACCGTCCGTGCGGAATATTTTTGCCGATCGCCGGTGGGTCGGGAGTGCGTTGATAGCGGCGTTCGAATGCCCGATGACCGACGCGATACAGCGGGTATACATTACCTGTTCCGGACGGCGCGAGTCCCCGCTGTCACCGCTGCTTCTTCTTCGCGCTGAGCTCCAGGGCTGCAGCTACACAGAACTTCCTGTCCCGGCAGGAAGTTTAAACAGTAGAGCGTCCTCTACTGTTTAAAGTGAATGTTTACCGGTAAAAAAAAAACTCACCTAAGGAGAGGGAAGGCTCGGTCCTAATGAGCCTTCCCTCTCCTCTCCCGGTGCCCGGTCCCGCGCAGGATCCCCCGTGGCAGTATTCGACCAGTTCGGTCAAATACTGCCACTTCCGCATGCCTTCGGGAGCTTTCGGAAGCCTTCGGGAGCACTCGGGCTCCCGATGACGCGGCCGCTCCATACTACGCATGCGTGAGCGCCCTCTATGACGCGCTCGTGCGTACGTAGTATGGAGCGGCCCGTCTTCGGAAGCCCGAGTGCTCCCGAAGACCTCCGAAGTCCCTGCGGCGGCGGACGCGAACGGGGGAGCCAGCGCAGCACCGAGGGCACCGGGAGAGGAGAGGGAAGGCTCATTAGGACCGAGCCTTCCCTCTCCTTAGGTGAGTATCTGACTTTTTCTTTTTTTTTACCGGTACCCATTGGCTTTAAACTTCGCCTGGACAGGAAGTTCAGTAGCTGCAGTAACGGTCTGGAGCCCGGAGCGGAGAAGAAGACAGCGGGGACCAGGGGACTCGCGCCGGCCAGAACAGGTAATGCATGCAGGTGGGGGGGGGGGGGGGGGGCGGCGGCAGCAGCGGTAGCTCCACAGATTGTAATTGGTGTCAGGCTGAAATCGATTCACAATCTGTTTGCAGTAAAGGTGGCCATACGATCCCTCTCTGATCAGATTTGATCAGAGAGGGATCTATTTGTTGGTCGAATCTGATGGCAAATCGACCAGTGTATGGCCACCTTTAGATTTTTCATTAAAGTTCAGGTAACGTATTTAAAAAAGTGTAAAAGCAGTAGAATGCTTTCTGTTTGTTTAGCACACAGAAGCTGTCAGTGTAGATGAGGAGATCACTAAGGTATTTCAGACACTTGAAAACACTAAAGAAAATGAGGAACAGATTGTTGCTCAGTCTCTGTGTATAGCATAAGAACACCATAAAAACTGCTGTACTTTGTTGTTGTCATCTGTGCCACAGCCTTTATTTTTACCTCTCCAATTTAATGGGATATACAGTATTTATGTTTCTCATCATACTGTTTATATATCACATATCTGTGGATGGATTTATACTCTTTTGCTTATTGTCCCACATTTGTATGAGGTACTGATTTTGAAAATCCTATGTTTTAATGCACAAACACAAACGTATTCTTTCAGATCTCCCTCGATCCATATCATGTCATCAGTAACACTGAACTAGGAAAGTGATTACATGCATACCTAAACAGACATGTGACATTATGAGATAATCATGGGTCCATATAGTACTATTCTATTAAATACTTGTCTGTGGTGCTTTTTTATTTTTTCCATGGAAAGGCTAAGGCCCCTTTTACACTTAATCAGTTGCTAGTTATAATTGAAAGAAAACTGTTTTTCAAAGTAATGCCGATGGTTTCCTATGGCACCGTTCACACTTAACGCGTTTTATCTGAAATCTTCTTCCCAATGCACTGCTATGGAAAAACGCGTACTAACTGATTAAGTGTAAACAGGGCCTTAACGTGAACCAGAGACGAAGCACCCTCATGTATTTTACCATATATATCAGTGGGAACATTAGAGAAAACACTATGCTTCATCCTTCACTGCTCAGCCTGCTTGTTATCAGCCCTGATAAAATCCCTGACTGAGCATTCAGTCTGGCTTTGCTCAGGAATCATTATAGCTGAGTTTGTCTTCTCTGATGTCTTTTCAAGCCCAAGCCTGCCCCCTTTTGGCTCTGCTATAATGACTTAGCTATAATGATTCCTGAGCAAAGCCAGACTGAATACTCAGTTAGGGATTTTATCAGGGCTGTTAACAAGCAGGCTGAGCAGTGAAGGATGAAACAGAGAGCAGGGTAGGTGTGTTCCCACTGATATATATGGTAAATACATGAGGGTGCTACGTCTCTGGTTCACTTTAATAAACCATTGTTTTTATACAAATTTTATACAAATAAATCAATGGAACAGCAGTTGAATTGAGCCTGGGTTCTCCTGAATAGAGATGTTGCGAACAGTACCCGAACCGTTCGCCGGCGAACATCTCAGAATCTCTGGACCCTGTACTACTTCCGGGTTGCTATGACCCGGAGTAGTACGCCTGCACTGGCGCGGCAGTGCGCGTCATAGATCGCGCTGCTGTTGCCAAGCACTTTCTGCGCATGTGTGTGACGTCATGAGTGACATCACGCTCATGCGCAGAGAGTGCCCGGCAACAGGAGCGCGATATAGGACGTGCACTGCCAGGCCAGTGCAGCGTACTACTCCGGGTCATAGCGACCCAGAAAAAGTACAGGGTCCAGAGAGATTCGCCCGGTGAACGGTTCGGGCCATCTCTACTCCTGAAAAGTAATTAGAAGCCAAAACAGCTGACAGGAAACATTGCTGATAAAAAGACAGGGTTGGGAAAGTTCAAAAGGCTGTTATTTTTTTTTTTTTGCTTTGCAGCTGAATGAAGCAGATTTCACATCACACTGACATGAAAGTTGTCTAGAATTTAATATTAAAAATTGAGACATTATGTTGGAAGTAAGACGCACATGAACTGTATTTATCATAACCACTACACCTTAAACTAATTATCTTATGTGTCCATTTTAAGTTAAGTTTCATTTAATATACGAAGAGCACATAATGTTAAATATACACTAGAATTCCTTTTGTTTTCCAGTTTTTATCAATAAAATTGATCAAATTGTATAGAAAAATCCAAAATATTTTTTTATCAAATTTTCCTATTTTTTTATAAATATCTGATCGGATGTATTGAAAATGTCAGATAGAAAAATATGAAAACTTAGTTTTTTATCAATCTTTTGTGTAGTGTTGGGTATATTGCTTCAATTTTTGAAATTCTTCGATCAATCAGAAAATAAATTCTATCAGATTTCTCTGGTCCTAAAAACAAAGAATCAAAAACTGAATCATGTATGGCCAACCTTAGGCTGGTTATACAGGGTGCCATAAAACAAGTAGAAATTGTTGTCCCAAGCAATAATGAAATATCCTACCCGAAGCATATATTAGGTATATATAAAAATACAAAATACCACATTTGCCTACAGCTGGAAGCATACATTCCCTTTTAATATTAGTTTGGTGTTTATGATTAGAAAGAACACAGCATGGAATTACATTGACCTTACAAACAATGTTTTTTTTGCAATATATTTGTTGTGTCTGGATATATTCTCAGAGATCAGATACATATTGCTTTTCCCTTTTCTTAGAAGCAGGAAAATTCTCTAAAAGCATTGGCAGGATTTACTTTGCTTTCAGTGAGGCAGCAGACACTCCGTTAAATACGTAACACAGAAGCCATATGTCTAAAGAATCGCTAGGAACATTTATATTTTACAGCATGAATTAGAAATATCAGCAGGTGTTTGTTCATCCACAGAATACTCTGCCCTTTTACATTTTCAATAAAATTGTTAAATCATGAAGGAGCTGAAGTCCTGTGCATTCGCCTTGTAGTAGATCTTGTAGTATAGTACTGATGACAAGTCCAATAAATCAAACTGACTGAAAAATAAAATTACAAACCCTAAGGTTTGAAGATTTGAAGGCGAAGATTTATACTAATCATCAGATGTGGCAGCTAGCTTAACCTGTCACTGTGGAGAGGAGGCTATCCAGTTGTAGTGTTTTATTATGTTCCTGTGATGTAGAGAGCACCAAGGAAAGTGTTATTGCTTTTCTGCTGTGAAGTGCTGATGCATGCATATATAACAATCTCTCAGGCTAACTAATTCCCCCAGTATCAGTAGAAACACAAGGTCTATGTTATAACTTCAACTACCGTTATATAAATGGTACTTTTTCCAGAAGTACAAGATTAGTATAGTTCTTTCAGTGTGGTCAGGATTATAATGGAAAAATCTAAGCTTGACACAATACCCAGTAATAAAAATGAAATACTGTATATCTATTTACCAGAGTTTGGTTTTAGTGTGAAAAAAAACAATGTATTGTTATGATTCAGACCTTAGTTAAATGCATTTGGATGTTTAGTAATCCCTTTGTTTATTCAATAGAAAAACAAAGCTCTGTTACTTAGGTAAATGGCTGGTAGTGGTTATAATCAGTATAATTAAAAATAAAAAGTACTCCTGCCACTTTCACATATAGTCGGCTCAAACCAAATTTTTTATTCAGGATATGTTGAACTAGCAAAATTGGATTCCTCTTAGGCCCGGTTCACATTAGCGTTCCCTGTCCGGATTCGCCGGGCCGGATCCGGACCCGGACCGTATACTGTACAAACGGAACGTACGTTCCGCATAGCAATGCAAAGGCTATGCGGACGTTCACACGTGTCCGTTCCGTACAGTACGGAGCCGGACCGGATCCGGACTCCGGACACTTTTCCAACATGCGCTATTTTTTGGGTCCGGATCTCCGGCCCACGCACCCGGACCGGAGCCGGACCTGAGCCTGACAGCACCATCTGGAACACAGAAACCAATGGGAAACGGAAGGCACAGAACACACTGCCTACAAACACCTGACGTTCTACCCCACTTCCTATGCGTATCCAAGCGGCCATTTCAGATTGGGACACATGGGCCAAGCATGTCTGGAGTGGAGCAGCAGTGACAGACGTGCTGGAGCTGTTTGGCAAAATGTCAGAGGTGGAGGTGAGGCCTACAGCGGAGGAACCTGATTCTACAGGTGCACCAGGTGCACCTTCTGCTGACCCCAACATTTTTTTATTTAAATTTCGCTATTTTTTGCCCACGGATCCGGATGGCAGCCTGATGCATGCCTGATGCAAACAGACCGGATCCGGATCAGGTCCTGATCCGATCAGGATCCGGTCCGTTTGCATGGCAAAACACAAGTGTGAACGGGGCCTAGCTAAAGTGGTATGAGGCTACTTACACTCTACACGCATCGCTGTCCTCTCCCCACCACAGTCCGCTGACAGGGCAATGCAAGTCTATGAAGACTTACACACTATTGTGACACAATGTGGTGCAATGGAAGTAGCAAAATCACCGCAAACCCACCATCATTTTTGCTGTGCGTTGCAATGGCATAGCTAGATATTATGGGGCCCCATAGCAAAACTTTTATGGGGCCCTCAGATGTAGGCACTCTTTAGCTATGCCACTTGCCTATATCCTATGGATATGATTTAATTGGCAATTTACAATCTTGTGCAATCTACACTGCATATAGTCCATGAGCACTGATAGAAGGTGGAGGAACACAAGAAAGTTAATAGTGCATACATCAAGTACCACCTGGGCCCCCTCTGCTTGAAGGCCCCATAGCGCTGCTTTTGCTATGCCCCAGCTATGGCTATTACTAAGCCCCTGGTGCGTTGCTACATGATCCGTACCTACCGCACATTTGACGCAGTAAGTGTAAATGGCCGATCACAGTAGTAAGATTGAGGGGGCAGCGCTACGCATATTAACCTGTCGGTGCACTCAGCCACAGGGTAATATGGACAGGGACATAGTACAGTGTGATCGTCCTATCCTGGGCTCTTATGCTGCAGGACAAAACTAGCCTGAAACTGAAAACTTGCATCTTTGCTTTATAACAATAAATACGGCATAAAATGACAGAGAAAGTAAAGACTGGTGTAAAGTCACTGGAAGGCAAACTTCCACTTCACTAAAGCTGAAAACTGATAACATTACCACTTGCAGGACAAAGTAAAAGATTGTCTAGTAATTAAGTAATTGCTGTGCAAAGAAAGTCAACCCACCCTCAAACCTCTGGATACAGGGTCATCTTCTAAGTAGGGATGCTCGTTCAGATTTCGCAGAATTGAAATTTCCGAATTTCTGATCGGAAACGGAACTCTGAAATCGGAGCTCGGAAATCAGATTTCTGCAGAAATACTGCATTACTGCAATTCGGTAATTTTAGCCCAATGACAGAACTCAAAATCAATGGACCAATGAGAGAATGCAGAAACAGCTCAAAAGTATTTGGCCAATCAGAGAATGCAATAAATGTAAAAAAAAACAAAATGCTACTCGGAAATCGGAAACCGATCGGAAATCTGTGAAATCGGTAATCGGCATAGGCGAAAATCGGAATTTCTGCAGAATCGGAAATCGACATTTCCGACCATCCCTACTTCTAAGCTTTATTTACTCTGGCAAACACAGCTCAATAAAATCAGATTTTTTTTTTCAAAGTAACAGCAATCTTCTCAGTTAGCTTCTGAGTGAAGTGGAGATTTGGTTATAAACGCTTCCAGTAATTTTTTTCATATTAGTTGTGTGGTTTATTTATATATACATGGATACTTGGGTGAAAGAGCACACAATTATGCCCCAAAAAATGAGTGTACCAGGTCACAAGTCCAGAGATCCAACCAACAAAGGGTCAGCACCACACAAATGTGCTTATAGCTCTGTAAATCTTATTAGCACACAACAGTGTAAACCATGACAGCAGTGGCAGACCACTGTTTCGGCCTATAATGGTAATTGCTGTTGCCTTTTTCATTACACTTTGACATTTGCAGCTTGATAAAGGTTGAAACAGCGATCTGTCTCTGCTGTCATGTTTTACAGTGTGGTGTGCTAATAAATTCAAGCAGCTATAAGAACATTTGTGTGGTGCCAACCCATTGTTGGATATCTGTATTTAGGTATACAGGTGCCCAAAGATAATCTTGCCATACTTTAAGGCACAATACGTGACCTGAGGAAGCAGCTTACGCCATGAAACGCATTGTCCTAAAGATAAGAATTTTATTACTAAGCTTTACGTGAATGTAGGATCTCCTTACCTCCATTTTTGTTACAGATTGTACATTTGTATACATATATAAATTTTTGGGGGCCTCCTGCCACATCTTAATTACAGTTCAAGACAGCTTATCTATGCCTTATCAGCAAAACCTTACAGATTGCCCAACAAGCTCATGGTGAACCAGAACTACTAGTATTGTGTAAAGGGGCCCATACACTCAGCCGATTTTCTGGCCAATCAATCGATCAAAATCGATCGATCGATTGGGCAATTGCAAATCGGTTGACCGATCGACCGATTGGCGGCCGATTTCAATTGATTTCAATCGATCTGGCAGGGTGGAAAATCTGGGTCGATCTGTTGAGATTGCTTATTTTGTGTTGGCCCTAATGGAAATCTGATGGCAAAAAATGCCATCAGATTGATTTTCAATAAATTTCAAACTGAAATCTATTGGAATTATAATACTAGTAAAATATGTTCCTAAACACATCAGATAGATAAAAAATCTATCTGATGATCTATCTGCTGCTAATCTGAGGAGTGTATGGCCACCTTTAGGGGTTAAAAAGGACCAAAAAAGCCTCTTACTAAAATGCTGTGAAAGAACAGAAGTTTGCCTTCTTAAAACAGAAAGTATTTACGATTATTCAGGTTGGAGTGAGCATGTGATATCTCCCACGATGCATCACTGCTGGATATGCAAAGTGTCCCTTTGTTGTCTTTGTAAGCTAAGTGCTATCGGTAACTCTGGGTGTTTCAAGTTCTACCCCATAGAGCCACATTAATCCATGCACTGCACTGTTGAGGACCAACACGTCTGAAACAGTCTCTATGCATGTTGTATTATTGTGGCTCTGTACAATTAACAAGCTGACACATCAATGCATTCCAGCGGTCCTGGAGGTGTGTTTTGCCTTACCTTAACCTTAGCCTAAGACACAGACTTACTCATATGTGATTGGTGAATGGAAACATGTGTTCCCTGAACCAATAAAAGTGCCTTGGAATGAATGATCATGGCTTTGCTAAAAGCAAAAGGAAAAATAAAAGATGTGGATTTTATCTACAGTAGCATTGTTTAGTTTAAAACTATAGGGGATAGAATTGGAGAAATATTGCATTTTTTCATTTTATCCTTGTATTTCCTGTTACAATGCATAGAAAATAAATTAATTAAAGAAAACAAGTATCATCCACAAAAAGCCTATTTTGTGGCGAAAAAACAAAACCAAATATAGATCATTTAGGTGTGATAAGCAGTGATAAACGTATCGCCAAATGAATTGGAGGAGTGGTGAAAGATGAAAATGGTTTTTGGCAGGAAGGGTAGAACAGCCTGTGGCATGAAGTGGTTAATGTTTAAGACTAGACAAAGCATTTGAGTCTCAGACCACTTTAAATAATTTTTGAAATATGGCCAAATACTGATAAATCTAAACCTAACTTATACTTATTTTGTATCATATTATTTAGGTTCAGTGTCCTGGCATCCAATTCATCCAGTTGCTGATAAAGTTCTCCATCCAATGTGTTAAGGCTCCCACAGACAAGGTATCTGGTGATCACTTTTAGCAACATATACAAAAGTCTGGACACAAAGATAAAGTGAAACTGTGCTTTTAATGAACTGTGCTGTATACATATAATATCACAATACTCATATAATTGAGGTACAGGATCAGGTTACAGGAGCAATGTCAGAAAGCAAGCCAAGGTCATACACGGGCATATCAGGATAAATGAATACAGAGCAGACAGAATCAGGTAACAGGAGCAATGTCAGAGAGCAAACTAAGATCATACACGGGCAGATCAGAATTAACAAGTACAGAGCAGACAGAATCAGGTAACAGGGAGCAAAGTCAGGAAGCAAGCCAAGGTCATACACAAGAAGATCAGGATAAATGATTACAGAGTAGAGTATCGGAAGGTGAACCAGACAACAGAAGCCAAGCTAACTGAAGATCTGGCAATCTTGCAAGGGGTGTGGTTGTCTTAAATAGGAAATGGTAAACTGCTAGGAGAACACCTGTTGATCAGAGACATGCCCAGAATGTGATACTCCAGCTTGTGGTGAAACTAGAAACTGCAGGTAACATAGCAGAGATAGCAGAGTCACCTGCTGGTGACTTGTGATAACACCAGTAGGTGAAGTAGGGTGCAACAGTGTTCATGACACACTGATGGTGCAATTTCCTGTTGCTAGCAGATGACGTATAATGAAGAGACCAAATCTACAGTATGTGCCTCTGTGGATTATAATGACATATGCATCAGCAGCAAATCCATGGCACCAAAATGGCCTGCTTTGTTAATACCAAAGTACAAATAGCACACCCTTGAGGTTAGGGATTCACACTCAATGCTTTGGATTAAAAAAAATATACATAAATAAGATATTTCATCTATGAATATGGAAATGAGTTTACATAAATATGTCCCTGGGATAATTTCATCTGAATAGGAGACTTTACAGCTTAGTTCCATTCATGCATTTCTGTACATTCCTGTTAGCTAGACTGTTGTGCTGATAAGCGGATTCTAGCTTTGAGACTTGTCAGCCAATTAGGACAGTATAAAAAGCCTTCTAGCTCTCTCCCTAATGTTGCATTATGGTGGCAGAGTGCTTTCTTTCTCCTGGTATTCTGTGTCAGCACAACCAGCGATGTAGACTCCAGTTACACTCAGCACTTTGTCAGACAATGTATTCTCTGGACACCAATTGCTAACACTAATGGCTACTACAATATTGTTAAAAATGTAAAGTCTGTGTCTGACTTAAATAGAAGAAAAACATAATCAGCATTAATTAAATAGCAATCTATAAATCTTGCTTAAGTATCTATTTGCAGAATGCAGAGCTGGCTGCAGTGCACAGATGTAGACAGAAGTATGCAGTGCATAGAGGGATAAAGACAGATGTGGAAGGTGCTCTTGCAGTAATTTCAAAGGGATAAAGTTTTCCCCTCTGTCATGTTGGCTGAATGGTAATCACTCTCACCTTACAGCGCTAGATATGGAATCTCTTCCAGTAGGCTGAATAGAGAATGTATGGCGTTTGCATGTTCTGGGTAACACATTGGGACAGACATTTGTAGATTCTAAGGATTTAATAAAAGTCAAGCAGCATAGCTTGATGTAAGAATAGAGTTATCAGTCCAATTACTAAACAGCATGATTGTAGCTTATGGGCAAATTGTGTAAATATGCAGTGTTCATATGTGTGTGTGTGTGTGTGTGTGTGTGTGTGTGTGTGTGTGTGTGTGTGTGTGTGTGTGTGTGTGTGTGTGTGTGTGTGTGTGTATGTACACTCAGTAAATGTTCAGTGTGTGTGTATGTATGGGCTTCATGAACCAGTCCGATGAAGGCTTTTTATGAGCCAAAAGCTCACTGTTTATCCATCTCTAAGTTAGCCTATAAATGGTATCATCCTGATTCAAAACTCCTTGCTTCATGTACAGTAAATGTTCAGTGTGTGTGTATGTATGTATGTGCTTCGTGTAAATGTGTGGTGTGTGTGTGTGTGTTTTTGTGTGTGCACACATTCTATGAGAAAAAGGTGTGTGTGCTAGCGAGGATTGCCTAGCAGTGTGTGTACAGTGCTTGAGTGTGTGCAGTGTTCTCCCCAGAATTCTTTTTGAGCCGGGTGATATGAAAAAGTAGCCGGGTGGCATGAAAAAGTAGCTGGGTGGGGCGAGATGAGAGAATGCAGGGCAGGTGCTTCTCTGCACAATTCTGCTTACAGCAGAGGAGGAAGTGAGCTGATGACAGCCGGGTGCTCACCAAAACTAGCCGGGTGGAGCACCTGGCTAAAAGAGCCTGGGGAGAACACTGGTGTGTGTACATACATTGTGTAAATGTGCAGTGTGTATGTATTTTGTGTTAATAGGCAGTCTGTGTGTGTGTGTACACTTTGATTTGCCCTGTAGGCTGCCTAACACTAGCCTCCCTGCATATTTTAATGGCACACTATTCTGCCGATAAATGTATCTTAAAACGCTATTTACCATTTTATTGTATTTACATTAAAACGGTAAATAGCGCTTTATGATACATTTATCGGTGTAACAGTGCGCCATTTTTCACCCTGTGCCATTTTTAACTGGATGCGCCTTGCTACACCCTAACTGTAGGTTAGATAATAAGTGACACCACAGTGCAGAGGACTGCAGATCTGAGGACATTAAGTTGTATGGATAAAGAAATATCGTAGTCGATAACAAGCCAAAGTCGGTACGGCAGCAGAGGTTCAGAACGAGAGACAGGCCAGAAGTCAGTGCAAGCAGTGAACAAGCGTAGTCAAGAACATAGCCAAGGATCAGGGCAGGAAGACAGTAATCGCTAACAAGGAAACAGGCCAGGTCAATAACAGGAATCAAACAATATAATAGCTACTGGAATCAGGCAATTCACCCAAAGCTGTCAGATTGATCAGCACTTGTGTGCAGACAGAGGCAGCTTTTTATATGGCTGGTTGGGCTGTTGGTTTTGGTGCAGACGCATCTGTGGAAAACCGCACGGCTTTCCACCAAGCCAGTGCACATAAATAAATGGCCAACGCCATATGGGGTTACGCTCTTTATTTGGGAAATAAAGCCTCAGCCCCTCTCGTAAGCACGAGGAAGACACCAGCGATCAGCAAGGTGAATATTACATATGAACAGATTGTATAGGTAAGCTCTCATACTACATGGAGGTGGTTACATTTGGCCAATCATTGGCCAATCAAAATTAGATGTGTGTATGCACCCTAACGGCGACTATGTAGTGCATGTGCAATTAATGCAATCTGCACTACCTAAGTAAAGCACACATAGCTAGGGTAATGCACACTACGCCTTTGTCACGCTTGGAGGTGTATTCTCCACGGTCAGCACGCGATGCATAAGCTGACGTGAAGGGGATACACACACCAGCACAAGGAATCAGGATATCCCTAGTATAGTGGAGGGGAGGACTGACTCCAATAGGAGATTGTGGCGCACAGAGCCGATGCAGATCCGAACAGCCACAAACAATGCTTTCGCTATAATGTCTCAGCGCAAAGTAGCGCTGAGCGCATAAACCAGAACTGAGGAGATCAGGACAGGTAGACAGAATGAACGCTTGCTTAACTAGCCACTACTTAGTGACAGCAAGCGTCCACAACAAGACAGACTGGAATGAGGCAGCCAATGCGTTTGCAGCGATGGCGTGCCTCACAAAGACAGGACAGGATAGTCAGGAAATAGCAGGATCAAGATAGATGAACGTAACACAGATAAATATACAATAAGTATGATTTCCTAGCGTATTACAATTACAGCTATCAATGAAACTATTTGTAACGTCTGACTAACATATGTATATATCGGCAATGAACCGATATATGACATAAGCAGGAACACTGACTAGAACTGGAGCAATACAGGGAACAGGACTCAGAAGGATTCGCTATCTCTTCGCAGAGATGAACGCAATCCACGGAAACAGGACAGGATTCAGAAGGATTCGCTATCTCTTCGCAGAGATGAACGCAATCCACAAACGGGACCAGGAACAGGATAACTAGCTCAGCACGGGTGATCACGATACGCGCATCCACCTAAACGTGCTGGAACTGACTAACTGAACACAGGATATAAACAGTTCGTGTACGTATATATCAGCGTCACTGATGTATCAACGTAACACGAATACAAGGAAAATAATAAACGTGCTGGTATGCATATATATGGGCAATGAACCAATATATGATGCAAAACCAGCAAAGTATCTTTAGAACAAGAAACACGGTCTGGGGCTGAGCAACAGCAAGACTAGCTTACACTGAAACTATGATAGCCCAAGGAAACCCTGCAGGAAGCAGATCTTTATACTGAGGTCATCCAATGGGAGCAGACATGCAGATTCCCACACAGGTGAATGATAATCAGTCACAAGCTGACAGCAGGGAAAGGCAGACAAAGCTATGCAGCTTGCATGGAAAGAGATCAGAACTGCCTCAGCAGCACTACTACTGCCAGCAATACCTGCTGCAGCAGCGATCATAACAGCCTTGCCCAGGCAACATGGGTTGTGCTAATTGCGCAAAGTGTGCTCTATAGTCGGTGTAAGTATCGGTAAAGTGTCCATTTTGCTGATTTACCCTTGTTTTACTCTAGTTTGTGCTAATTGGTGTGTGATCTAATAGAGAGCAGAGCACAGTTTGAGCACATGCTGTATGTCCTACGAAGCACTTAACAATTCAAGTGCTTAAAGGAAAACTTAAGTCAGAAAAAAAAAATGACATTTACTCACCCGGGGCATCCCTCAGCCCCCCGAAGCTGGATGGTGCCCTCGCAGCCCCGCTCCGATCGTCCTGTCCCTGCCGGCGGCTACTTCCGGGTTCGGCGACAGCCGCCGACAGGCTGGGAACGCGGCTGATTTTCCGCGTTCCCAGCCGCTATATCACCCCTCTATGCTGCTATAGCGTGTATATATATAAGCTATAGCAGCATAGAGGGTGATATAGCAGCTGGGAACGCGGAAAATCAGCCGCATTCCCAGCCTGTCGCCGAACCCGGAAGTTGCCGCCGGCGGGGACAGGACGATCGGAGCGGGGCTGCGAGGGCACCATCAAGCTTCGGGGGGCTGAGGGATGCCCCGGGTGAGTAAATGTCATTTTTTTTTTCTGACTTAAGTTTTCCTTTAACCACCCTGGCGTTCTGATTAAATCGCCAGGGTGGCTGCGGGAGGGTTTTTTTTAAATAAAAAAAAAACTATTTCATGCAGCCAACTGAAAGTTGGCTGCATGAAAGCCCACTAGAGGGCGCTCCGGAGGCGATCTTCCGATCGCCTCCGGCGCCCAGAATAAACAAGGAAGGCCGCAATGAGCGGCCTTCCTTGTTTTGCTTATATCGTCACCATAGCGACGAGCGGAGTGACGTCATCGACGTCAGCCGACGTCGTGACGTCAGCCGCCTCCGATCCAGCCCTTAGCGCTGGCCGGAACTTTTTGTTCTGGCTACGCTGGGCTCAGGCGGCTGGGGGGACCCTCTTTCGCCGCTGCTCGCGGCGAATCGCCGCAGAGCGGCGGCGATCAGGCAGCACACGCGGCTGGCAAAGTGCCGGCTGCGTGTGCTGCTTTTTATTTCATTAAAATCGGCCCAGCAGGGCCTGAGCGGCAGCCGCTGGCGGTGTTGGACGAGCTGAGCTCGTCCAGACCGCTCAGCTGGTTAATGCTGTTCTCTTTGCGATAACCTTGGGAAAACCTGTCAGAATTATATAAATGTGCAAAATAAAGTTGTAAAATGTTATTGGTGGCTCTGAAAGCACTAAAAATTTAATTTCTGCTCATGCTATCAAGAAAAAGATTGCAATATTATGTCATTAGTAATTTAGGTTTCCGATACCTATAACAATTTCTAAAGATCAGAAACAATGCACTGTGGAATATATAAAATAATAATGTAACAATACAGGAAATCATTACCAGGATTTACTTTTTTCATCCCCATTCTCTGCTTAAAGGATACCCGAAGTGACGTTTGACATGATGAGATAGACATGGGTATGTACAGTGCCAAGCACACAAATAACTATTCTGTGTTCCTTTTTTTCTTTCTCTGCCTGAAAGAGTTAAATATCATGTATGTAAGTGGCTGACTCAGTCCTGACTCAGACAGGAAGTGATTACAGTGTGACCCTCACTGATAAGAAATTCTAACTATAAAAAACCTTCTTAGCAGAAAATGGCTTCTAAGGGCAGGAAAGAGTTAAAAAGGACCAATAGTTCATAGATTTTAGCTCTGGCATACTTCAATGAATGTGTCATTGAGCAAAAACAATAAATCAGTTAAAACTTAAAAATTAGATTTAAATATAAAATAAAACTAGAATATATTAAAAGGTTATTTTTAGGAGAAGGAAGAGAGAAATTTCATTAGTTTATTTTCACTTTGGGTGTACTTTAAAGGGGGGTGTAACATCCAAAAATAAAAAAAACTGCCTAAAAATAGTTAGTGCCCCATCTGCATGCCACCTTGGTCATGTAATGTTTACAAAACTACTATATACAGGTGCTAGAAGAGTGTCCTCAGTGTAATAGTATAAGACTATACACAGCAAATTGTGTCATTGCTTGTCCTAAAGCTCTCCACTGATTTACTCTGTGTGGTCTGATAGCCTCTTCCCCCAGGCTTGTTGTGCATCAATTTCACCTGTAGGAGCATTACTGCACTGGGAAGGCAAAGGGTACCTCAACTAGATGAGATGGGTCAGAGGAACATTTATTTTACCTGCTGCATTAAGAAGCTACGCAAATGAAAATCAGACAGCATAACACATACTTTGTGTATAGCAATTTCTGTATGCAATAGCCAATAAAAACAATCATATAATATGATATGATATAATATGATATGATATAATAATAATCATATGACAACAAACATCAAGCACGGGATATCAACCTGAAAAAACTACAATCATGTAGTGCTCGTCTCACCTTCAATTTTGATAAATCACAATAAAGGGATAAGGGAGCTCAGAGCAAATATGACTACAAATTTATTAAAGCGTTATGACAATGTAAACAAACAAGACGTCCATAAAAATCCCCCCTAAAGTCAAAGCGATATAGCTAGGCATCCAGCATGAGTTCCTAATAGGAGTGCACTTCCTATAGATATCAGGATCTTGGCATGCATAGAAATTATCTTCAGGCCCAACTTATGCGAAAATGGTGATCACCCCTGCTCTGCTTAGAGTAAGCGAATCTTCAGAATCCCCCCGTGTGCTGTATCTGCACGCTTCTGTGTTGCCACTTACGCAACCATTACTGACACTAGGCGTGTCAAACCTCCCCAGCATCAGCCAGCGTTATACAGGCAAATTTCTATTGAAGCGGTCCACTCACGTGAGCAGCCTAGGAAGGCCGGCTGCCAAGCGATTCCTCACTTCCCGATAGGGTCAGTGGTGTGGTGGCTCTCCCCTCCGTTCGGCCGCAAGATGCGGCGATGTGTCGCATTCGGCGACCCGACCATAGGTGCTGTAGCGCTAGGATGAAGGTTGCGGAGGCACGGGGGGAATCACAACACCTTCCAGCCGCGGCGGCGTCACCTGCACGTGACGTGTTTCATCCAATCAGGATTTCATCAGACGATCATATGTCATATTAGGTTATTGGATTTTGGGCTGGCCAGAATGGAAGTTGTGCTGTTGCAAATAGTGTTAATGGCGGAAGACAGCAGGGACTTTGCTGTCATCACCAATTTAGCCAAAAGGATTGTGTTCTAGATACTGTGGACCACAATGGCCACACTTACTGTAACAATGGTATTATAATAACATATTTATGTCTTACAATAATCAGGAACTAGCTGCAGTTCTCTGCACACAGTCTTGAGCATGTTGCAACAATTTTCCATATTTTATACCAATATTTCCACCTCCTCCAGGGGACTGCAAGTAGGAATGAGCCCCTTGACAATGGGAAAGGTGCTTTGCAAGGGAGAGATTTCTGCCCCTCTGTTGAAGTGCACCAGCCAATGTTAAAAAATTTTTAGGCTGGTTTTGTTTAGGCAGAGGAGCTGCACACTGATGACTTAAGCGATCATTGGGGATTATAGCCTGGATGGGGGTTGAAAAAGGGCTTTGAGTAGGGATACTTTTTTATATTAATTTAAATATTTAAAAACATTATTCTGATGCTATTTTTACTGCAAAATGCAGAGTAAAACACAAACACATGTGAACATGCATTAAAATGAACAGAAAACTAAATCACAATGCACAGCAAAAGTCACATGAAATTATTTTTTTAGTAGGAATGAGCCCTATGAGTGCAGTTGATAATTTCAGGGCTTAGGTAGTAGCAAATGTGGTGTGGAAAGAAATTCTAGACAAGTGGTGATGGTCATGAGAACCACTGTATATCTGATTGTAAGAAGGTAACTAAATGGTAGAAGAAGGATGTGTGAAAGCCAAGGTTATAGTTACACTAGTATGTGAAAATTATGGTGATGCATGGAGGAAGAAGCCCGTGAATAAAATTGCTGTGCGCTGCATCCATAAAATAGCGGCACAAGGAAAAATGGGTGCTGGGTGAAGCCAATATAAGTCTAAACGATAAATACCATTGTATATTGGGCACCAGATGAATAAAAAAAATATTTACAGTGGTAATGACAATAGAAAAACTTTGGAAAATGTTACCGATATTTTATTACAACTAAACCTAACCCAACTCTCATACAGAACCCTCCCCCCTCCGATGTTTAACTCTAAACCCCCTCTTCCTGACATCTAACCCTAAATCCCCCCTTTCTGACTCCTAACCCTAAACCCCAACCTTCCAGCTGCCTAACCCTAAAACCCCTTTTTCTGACACCTAACCCTTAACCCCCACCTTCGAGATGCTTAACCCTAAAACCCCCTTTTATGACGCCTAACTCTAAACCCACACCTTCCAGATGCCTAACCCTAACCCCCTCCCTCCTGACGCCTAACCCTAAACCCCCACCTTCCAGATGCCTAACCCTAAAACCTCTCTTTCTAACACCTAACCCTTAACCCCCACCTTCGAGATGCTTAACCCTAAAACCCCCTTTTATGACGCCTAACTCTAAACCCACACCTTCCAGATGCCTAACCCTAAAACCCCCCTTTCTGATGCTTAACCCTAAACCCCAACCTTCCAGCTGCATAGCCCTAAAACCCCTTTTTCTGATGCTTAACCCTAAATCCACACCTTCCAGATGCCTAACCCTAACCCCCTCCCTCCTGACGCCTAACCCTAAACCCCCACCTTCCAGATGCCTAACCCTAAAACTCCCCTTTCTGTCGTCTAACCCTAAACCCCCACCTTCCAGATGCCTAACCCTAAAACCCCCCTTCTTGATGCCTAATCTTAAAACCCCCCTTCTTGACGTCTAACCCTAAAACCTCCCTTCCTGACGCTTAACCCTAAAACTGAGCGCATTAAAAAAAAATTGTTAAATACAAAAGACCAAAAATTTCAATAGCTATAACTTTTTAATTTTCAATGATAAAAATTTCAAAAACTATAATGTTCTAATTTTTTCAAAACAAAAAAATAAAAATAAAATAAAAACTATAGCATTCTAATTTTCAAAAGCATATTTACTGGATGCCCAAATTTCTGCTTTCGGCATCCAGAAGCAATATTTGCATTAGCATCTGTTGCGGGTGCCCAAATCATTAGCCATGGGTACCCAAATTTCCCGCTTCCCTGTGTGCTCTCTGCGCCTGGCAGTTATACCATCTTTTAGGGTAATTGCGCTTACTTAGTTCAGCTCCATATACTGCAAGGGTGAATTGCAGACATTATATACCCTTGCTTATTTTGCTTTATGTAAATATAAAACATAGCATAATTGGTAGATAGTGTTGTAAAAATTGCTTTCAGTTAATAAATTAGTCCCGGGGCAGAAAATGAGTAACAATGACTGCCGCTCTGTATAGTTAGTATTGTAAAGCATGATATACTCCAGAGCACTTGCAAATAAGCTCTATTTGTGCTTAGGCTTAAGGTGGCCACACACCATGCAATTTTTTTAAATATCTGTTCAATTCAAGAATAGCAATCAATTTTTCTGACTGATTGTAAAAATTTAAAAATCTTACCAATGTACCAATCATGAATAAAATAATTAAAAGCTGAGAAAAAAATGATTGGAACTGTACATCAAGTAATTGACAATCCATCACACACCATACAATTCTTGATAAAGATGGTCTGAAATTTCCAACATGTCCAATCTCCAAAAATCGAAAAAAATAGGAAATTCTATCGGATTTATAGATCGAAAACAAAGAAAAGCTCTAAATTTTTCAGGACAAACGATCAAAATTATTGAATTGGTGATACATTTTTATGGTGTGTGGCCACCTTCCTCTTCTTCCGCTGTGACTACACAGTGCGTCATGTGACTAGTCACATGATGCGTCATGTAGCCACATGACGCGGAAGAAGACGGAAGCCTCTACCGCCGGCTGCTATGAAAGATTAGGTATGTATAAACCCTCCCCGGCTGCTGCACCCTCCCCTCACCCTCCCTTCGCTAGATTCGCGATGGGCCCATGCTTCCATCCCCCGTGGAACGGTCCATTTCTTCACTAGTGTGAAGAAACGTTCCATTTCCCATTGCCCCAATGCTGCTGCATTTTTGTCCGGATCCGTTCCGCTAAGCTGAACAGTCCGGAAAATTAGGGCCTGCAGCAATTTATAGGTCCGGGGACCGGAGTGTGAGGAAACGCGGAAAAGCCGCCGCTAGTACTCAGAGTAAGGCGACGGATTCCGCGTTCTACATGGCAGCTGGCGCGCAGTCGGAGCGCGGAGAAACCGCCGCATGCCCAGACAACAGGGCGGCGGATTTCGCGTCCGACGCGGCAGGTTGCACGCATAGGCCTACTCCTATCAGCAATGCTGAATGCGGAGAAAACGCCGCACGCACAGACAGCGCTGCGGCGGATTCCGCATCCAACACAGCAGAAACATTACAACACATGTCTGGTGTGGCTGGGACTGATAGTCCACACAGGTTCAGAAGGGCGCGCGCGCAGAGAGGCAGGGCCTTTATGACAGTCAGAAGGAGGTCAGCTGACCAAGCCGGTCAGCTGACAAATTCAGCAGCTTTCATTGGTCCAGCACTTAGGGGAGGCGCTGGAGAGCGCTGGTGTATATATACTGGGTGCTGGTCATTTCTTTGGTGTCTGGCATTGCGATCACTACGTGGTAGCACTCAGACCCTGTCAGTATCTGTGTTTATTAGACCAGTTTCTTAGGTGTTGATGATCATGGAGCTCACACCTTAGTCTAGGAATTCTGTTATTATCTGTGATTATTATCTAGACCAGTTTCCAAGGTGTTGATGATCAAGGAACTCACACCTTAGTCTAGGAATTCTGTACCATCTGTATTATTATTGTTATCTAGTCTAGTTCCAGGAGTGTTGAGAATCTTGGAGCTCACACTCAAGCCGAGGCATTGTTGATTATCTGTTATGACTTTCTGCTTTCCTGACCATTCTTCTGATCTCTGATTCTGTACCTTTGTCATTCTGATACCCTGTTGCCAAACTCTGCTGGTCTTAGGATTCTACATCTGTATACTGTCTCTGTACTTTATCTGTCCGTGTGTTAACGACCTGGCCTGTCCGACCTCGAGAACTCTCTCTCCTGTTAAGAGATAGTTCACAGATCTGTCAGTGACACTTCCTCACTGGTGTCACTCACGTTCTGTCCTTCCCACTCTCAGCCTGACTCCGCCCCTTGGGGAGCCTCAGGCCATTGGAAGGAATCTGTTCTCTGGGCAGTACCTCCTATTGCTTTACACCTACTGTACGGGTGCTCTCCTCAAAGTATTACTGTTGCATCAAAACACTCATATATTACTCAGGTGTCCAGAGGTTAGAAATATATCTGATTATCGGTGATACTGCAGATCATCTATAATCGGGTATATATCTGCATTCTCGGTGATGCTGCAGATCGCCGGTAATCAGATCCTCTCTGTGTTACACCGATCGTTACACGGAGCATATCCGTACCAACGGACGCATGTGAATGGATCCATAGGTTAACATTGGATCCATTCACATCCGTTCCGTTTGTACAGTTTATGTTCCGGAAAAAAACGCTAATGTGAACCGGGCCTTAGCCTGCTGTAAATTTAAATGGAAAGATGGCTTTAAACATCAAATTACAAAAAAAGTGTGCAGCAAATATCTATGTTTACGGAAATGTAGTTATGAAAGTGGAATTTCCGTTGAACATAAATATGACAGGAAGTGGTGAGTGAGTGAATGGGATGTAAGTGAGAGCAAAGAATTAAATTATTTCTCTAAGCAGTGTATATGAAGAGCTGAGGCTGACTGTTGACACAGGGCCAACATTTACTGTTACTGCAGACTGTGAGGTGACATGAGATGGTATAATTAGATCACAGCCTAGATTTGGGCTGCAAAGCATTGCTCACAAAAATGGTCAGTTAATTTGTTTTGCGAGGAAGTTAATGAGACTTCTACGGATGTCACTGCTAGCGCCTTAGATTTCCTCTCACTAATAAAATGTATCCATTGTCCCCGCTATACACTGGACAGTCTTTGCAAAATGAGTATTCTTGCCACTTCAAAGTGCTGTAGATATATTGGTGACAGAATGCCTTCTTACCATTGTACTGGCCCTGTCCAGTAATTACATCATACTTCAGTTCACTGCACATCCGTCTTCAAAACAGTCTGCAGTTTCCAAAGCTGTTTACACCTGAGGTACTTTCGTGTGTCTGAAGAATGTGTGCTTTGCTGAATACACCTGGGAACACTGTTCTGTTTCACCTGAAATTATGCTTGTAAATCCATTCTGTGGAGATGTCAAAGGGAAAGTATTCTCTCTCTCTCAATGAAGCTATTACTCAATAACACAGTGTAAAAGTTTAAAAGTGAAAAATGTGTTCATGAAGGTAGAGAATGCCTAGATAGATGAATAAGATAGGGCAGCAGTGGTTAGACTTGAATTACAGAATTAGATATGTAGGCCTTGATCAGGGCAGGTAGCAGGAAAAAAAGGGCGCCAGCTGAGGGTGGACAGAAAGGGCGCCGTCATAGACTTTAATGCAATTATCATTAATATGGCGAAAAAAGCAGAAAAAAGAGTGCCGTGATAAATATCGTTAACAACTAGGTTTGCTTGTCGGATTCCGCGGAATTGAGATTTCTGCGATTCTGGTCGGAAATTGGCAGTTCCGTTCCGGTGAGACGGAACGGAACATCTATAGCGGTAATCGGTAAATAGCGGAATTTCTATGCATAATTTTGTCTGAATTTAGAGCCATCGGAAATTAAAAGCCAATCAGAAGCGTGTAAAAGCTGCATTTACTGTTAGGCAGAATTTTTAAGCCAATCAGAAGGATCGGAAGGGATAGAAGCTTAAAACACACTGATTTCTGCATTAAAATTGGAATTTCTATACCAATTAGAGTCTTAACAAAAACCAACCAATCCTACGTTAGCAACCAGCTCCTAGCTACCTGTCATCAGCTATCCCACCCATTTTGTATGTAAGAGAGGTGTGACAGTCACGAAGCTTGTGGGTTTCAGTCTGGTGTTTTGGAGAGAGGAGAGACAGACCCATATTAGTTGTTTCAACATAAAACAATAGTCTTTTTAAAGGGGAACTGAAGAGAGAGGTATATGGAGGCTGTCATGTGTATTTCCTTTTAGACAATACCAGTTGCCTGGCAGCCCTGCTGATCCTCTGCCTCTAATACTATTAGCCATAGCCCCTGAACAAGCATGCAGCAGATCAGGTGTTTTAGTGGTTCAGACTTATAAGTCTGATCTGACAAGACTAGCTGCATGCTTGTTTCTGGTTTTAATCAGATACTACTGCAGAGAAATAGACCAGCAGGGCTGCCAGGCAACTTGTATTGATTAAAAGGAAATACACATGACAGCCTCCATATACCTCTCTCTTCAGTTCCCCTTTAAAGACTGCGAGAGAGAATTAGACTGAGTGTGAGCTATTAGTAGTAGTAGCTAGGTGTATTTGTGAGAGAGTGACAGTAGATTGTTAGTTTAAAAGATAGATTGTAGTGTAGTGTACTAGTAGTTGCTGTGTGTGGAGAGGGTTAGAGAGAGCCAGCCAGGCCGCAGGCTTAGTGTTTGACAGAGTGAGAGAGTTAGGTGATTGATTAGTTGAGCGTAGGGCAAGGTTTTTTTTTTTGTTGCTTTCTAAGTTCATTTTTTTGTTTTGTTTTTGTTTTCTTTATTTTGTTTTTGATTTATTTTCTTTATTTCACCCTCTTATTTTTTTATCTGTTTTTTAGTTCAAGTTAGGTGGATTTATTTTACTTCGGTTCTGTCGCTCATACCCCTTCCACAATAAATTTTTTTGGCCCCAAAACAAGGGAGCGAGAGCAGCAGCAATTTCCTGCTCCTCCTAAAAGAAAATGGAGTGATGGTGGTGTTGGTGGAGGGTGGCAGCAGCAGGAAGCGCTCCGCCCTGATCAGAGATGTCTTCCCAGTGTTCGCACGCAGGAAAATTTTGACAGAGCAGCAGGCGAACAAAGTTGTTGATTATTTCAATCAGGAACCCTCTACCCAGTCTGAGGAACTTGAAGCTAGTTGCAGCAGCACCAGTAGTGGCCAGGTTCCTCATGACCAGAACCCGACCGCAGCTGCTTATCTTGACGAGTGTCACGGTCAGTTACCTGTCCAGTCGAGGCGGCTGGCACATACGGATGCTGGCAGTGATCTTGGGGGGTCCCGGCGGGTCGCTTTACAGGGTGGAATGTCAGTGCTCGCCAGCGTGCGTTGCGCGGCATAAGCGTTGGTGCCTTAAGGTGTTGGTGTGAGCGTTGGGTGATCTGTTTTATGCATGTCAGTTGATGTGTTTCGCGTGCGTGCATGTGCGTATGCGCGTGCGTGTTTGCGCGTGACGCGTTATGCAGTGCGCGCATTACGCGTTGTGCTGTGCACGCCAAACGGACTATAAAAGTCTGGAGAGTGCAACACTTTGTTGCTGTAGTATTGCAGCTAGTTGTGCTTCCATGACGTGACCTTGTGTCTGCCTGATTCCTGTTTCTGATTCCTGATGCTGAACTTTGCTTGTCTGACTACCCGCTCTGGCTTTGACTTCTGCTCCGTACGACTACTCGCTCTGTTGCTGAACCCAGCCCGTCTGAGGACCCGCTCTGTTACCGACCTGCTGCCTGCTTACTGTATATACTCACCTGTTTAACGGATTCCTGCCTGTTCCTAGTTCCACCAGTTGGCTGAGTCCCTGCACTACCAGTCTCAGCCCGTGGGAGCGCTTCAGTTCCACTTGGGTCACGCCAACGGTCCTGTTAGCGCTCCTGCCCTTTGTTCACTGGCTACCCCTGTACCCATTCCAGGGCAACCAGTTAATAAGTTGCAGGGGTCGCTGTCCTCAGCACATCGGTCTCCTCCAACAAAGGTACATGATAGAATACTACAGCCAACAAATGAAGACCGCAGAGGCAGCAAATGTGCTAAGCACCCGGTGCAAACAGATATTAGCACTAACAGACGCCATTAAGGAGCTACAATCTGGTCATTTACAACTGGAAAGACGGATTAATGCAATAGCTGGTGGTAATCCTCCAGGAACCACTCCTCCACCTCCCGTTGCTCCTGCAAACCCAGTACCTGCAGACTCTGCATCTGGAGTTATGGCAGTTGCCACAGAACCACATGCTTCACTTCCGGAACCCTTTAATGGAGACTGAACGAAATTTCGGGCTTTCCAGCACTCCTGTCAGTTATTTTTTGCTCTGCAACCTCATACTTTCACAGAAGAACTAACTAAGGTGGGGTCCAGGGCGAACCTCAAGCATGGGCACACCAATTAATGGATCAAAAGCATGCATCTTTGGCAAATTTTCAACTATTTTTTGAAACTATGGTGGTTGTTTACGATGACCCTCAACGGAGTTCCACTGCTGAATCCGCCCTTCATAATCTGCGGCAGGGACGCCGACCTGTAGAGGAATATACTTCAGAGTTCCGCCGATGGGCATCTGACATGGACTGGAATCAGTCAGCTCTTAAATTTCAGTATAGGATGGGACTCTCAGATTATATTAAAGATGAGTTGGCCTGAACTGGTATTCCAGCAACTTTAGATGACCTGATACTCACAACTATTCCGATTGATAGACATCATCGTGAACGGCAGATGGAAAAAGTCGGTACTTCTACTAGTCGATCTATTTGGGTACCTAACGCTCCTGCCTCAGCATCTGCTAGCCCATCACAGTCTGACCAGCCTGAACCAATGCAACTGGGACTTATTCGACCTGCCCTTTCTAATTAAGAAAGAACAAGAAGATGGCAACAACGGCTATGTTTCTATTGTGGTGGATCCGGTCACTTTATCAGTTCCTGTCCTGTGCGATCACCTGGTAAGGAAGTTTTCACGAGTTCCCAAAAAGTAGGTTCCTCCAACACAGTATCTAATCATTTCTCTATTCCTGTCTGTTTCCAGTTACCCGGAAGAACCTTTGAGGCCACAGCTATCATCGATTCAGGGGAATGCAGTTGTTTCATGGATGTCAATTTTGCTACTATTCATCAGATACCAATTCAAGATAGGAGGGAGCCTCTTCATATTCACTTAGCTGATGGGACCACAATCAGCTCTGGACCTGTCATCAAAGAATCAGTCCCAATCAACACCTTAAAGAGACACTGTAACATCAAAAAGATCCCCTGGGGGGTACTCACCTCGGGTGGGGGAAGCCTCCGGATCCTAATGAGGCTTCCCACGCCGTCCTCTGTCCCACGGGGGTCTCGCCGCAGCCCTCCGAACAGCCGGCGACTGTGCCGACTGTCAGTTCAATATTTACCTTTGCTGGCTCCAGCGGGGGCGCTGTGGCGACTTTCGGCACGGAAATAGACGGAAATACCCGATCTCCGTCGGGTCCGCTCTACTGCGCAGGCGCCGGAAACTTGCGCCTGCGCAGTAGAGCAGACCCGACGGAGATCGGGTATTTCCGCCTACTTCGGCGCCGACAGCCGTCAGAGCACCTGCGCAGGAGCCAGGAAGGTAAATATTACGTCACCGCTGCACGGAGGGCTACAGCGAGACCCCTGAGGGATGGAGGACGGTGTGGGAAGCTTCATTAGGATCCGGAGGCTTCCCCCACCCGAGGTGAGTACCCCCCAGGGGCCGTTTTGTCGTTACAGTTCCTCTTTAATATGCAATCAGCATCAAGAACTCCTCAAATTTGATTTAGTTTCATCCCTATTATATTCAGTGATTTTGGGTCTGCCTTGGCTCCCTGCTCACAATTCAGCTATAGACTGGTCCTTTCATTCAATTCCATTTATTGTGGCAGCTGTTGTTTTCACACAGAAGAAAAGCCAACCGGTCCTTTATATACATCATCTCTGCAAGAAATCATTCCAGAACAGTATCATGCATTTCTAGATGTATTTGATAAGAAGAAAGACGACCAATTACCCCCACATCGCCCATACGATTGTCCCATAGATTTACAAACAGGGGCAGGAATTCCGTTTGGAAGAATGTTTCCACTTTCTGAACCTGAGCAAGAGGTTCTCAAACAATACATTGAAGATAATCTGAAGAAAGGCTTCATTCATCCCTCTGCCTCTCCTGCTGGTGTGGGAATTTTTTGTTGTGGAAAAAAAAGTTAAGTCATTATGACCATGTATTGACTATCGAAAATTGAACAAAATCACGATCAAAAACAGATATCTTCTACCCTTAGTTCCAGAGCTTTTTCAGAAATTACGGGAAGCAAACATTTTTACCAAACTAGATCTCAGAGGCGCATACAACTTGGTCAGAATCCTTATAGGGGATTAGTGGAAAACAGCCTTCAGATGTCGATTCGGTCATTTTGAATATTTAGTAATGCCTTTTGGTTTATGCAATGCGCCAGCTACATTCCAGTATTTCATTAATGATGTCCTTAGAGAATTCATAGATCACTTCATCATTGTGTATCTGGATGATATCCTAGTGTTTTCTCCTTCCCTAGAAGTTCACAGAACTCAAGTCTGTCAAGTTTTAGCCCAGTTAAGAATAAACAATCTGTATGTGAAAGCGGAAAAGTGTGAATTTGAGCAGCACTCCATACAGTTCCTCGGTCTCATCATTTCATCTGAAGGTTTCACTATGGATCCACAGAAGATTCAATCAATCCTTGATTGGCCTGCACCTAACAATAAAAAAGTGGTACAAAGGTTTGTAGGATTCACAAACTTTTACAGCAGGTTCATCAAAAAGTTTTCTGCAGTTATTTTGCCCATCACACAGTTTACTTGCCAGCAGGTTCAGTTTCACTGGTCCACAGAGGGTCAAGCTGCCTTTGATAAATTAAAGCAACAGTTCACTTCTGCCCCAATTTTGAAACACCCTGATCCAGAATTACCCTATATTCTGGAAGGGGATGCATCAGAATCAGCTGTAGCTGCAGTATTGTCACAGAGACAAGGTCCCAAGGCTCTGTTTCATCCAATAGCATTTTTCTCGAGGAAACTTACGCAGACTGAAAGGAACTACGATGTGGGGGATAGAGAGCTTTTGGCAATCAAGGTGGCTTTGGAGGAGTGGAGGTATCTATTGGAGGGTGCCACCCAGACAATCCTTATATTCATGGATCACAGGAACCTGGAATACCTGAAGTCGACAAAAAGGCTCAACCCTAGACAAGCCAGATGGGCGTTGTTTTTCTCCCGATTTTCATTTCATATTCCTTACCGATCTGGGTCAAAGGGCACTAAACCTGATGCCCTGTCCCGCATGTTTCCAGATGATGATGACTCTGACTTCGCCTGATACAATTCTTTCCAGTCAACAGTTTCTTTTCATTCAGCCAGATCTAACTAATTAGTTATGCCAGGCATCTATGGATCTTCCTACTAAGTTTACTAAGTCTACTAAGGCCTGATCTCAGGAATGATTGTAAGAGATATGTGGAAGCTTGTCGGTTTGTAACCAATGCACAGGATCTAAATTCAAACCTTGGGGTCTTCTCGATCCTTTACCTGTTCCTCCAAGACCTTGGCACTCCATATCAATGGACTTTATTGTTGACTTGCCACGTTCTAGTGAATTCAATACAATATTTGTTGTGGTGGATCGACTATCAAAAATGGCACATTTTGTGCCTATGCAAAGGACACCATCAGCTAAAATGACTGCATTAGCGTTTGTGAAAGAAATCGTTAGACTTCACGGAGTTCCTTGTGACATCACTTCTGACAGGGGTACTCAATTTACCTCCCGTTTCTGGAAGGTACTGTGTAAACTATTGGACATTCAACTTCACTTTTCATCTGCATACCATCCTCAATCAAATGGCCAAACGGAACTCACAAATCAAACACTGGAACAGTATCTCAGATGCTTTGTGACCTTTTCTCAAGACAATTGGTGTCAGTTACTTCCACTTGCAGAATTTGCATATAATAACTGTACATATTTCTCCATTCATCAATCACCTTTCTTTGCTAACTATGGCTTTCATCCATCTTTCCTGCCTTATTTAACTGTTGAAACCCCAGTTCCTGCTGCTGGAGAAATTATTAAGTTCTGGTCACAAAACAACAAGTTACTTCAAGATGCTATGTCACATGCCCAAGAGATCTTTAAGAAAAAGGCTGATAGCCACAGAAGAGGCGATGTGGAGTTTAAAGAAGGGGATCTGGTATGGCTTTCCACGTTAAATCTTAAATTAGCTTGTCCATCCCGGAAACTTGGGCCCAAGGCACTTCAGGGCTGATATGCCATCTGCACAACCACCACAGAGGGGAGTTCGAATATGTAAAAAAATTACAATAAGATGGGTGGAGGAAAAGCAGCAGCAACAGGCCCCTCCTCTTCTTTTTCTAGTCGTCCTGTCCCTATCCAACCTGCTCAGTCGCATTCTACTTCAAATTCCTCTGCATGCCAGGCTGGAAGAGGGCTCCAGACCTCGGCAAGCACCTCATCATCACCCTTGTTAGTTTCCTCTGAATCACCAGTGTTTCAGCATCAGGCCTCTGTGCCAGAAATGTTGCAGAGGAAGTGGATGCTCCCTGCAACTGATCCGTTTGTTGTCAAAAATAATGCGCTCCTGGCAAGGCTGTTGGGCCAACAGCTGCTGCCCTACCAGTTTGTGGACTGTGCCCCCTTCCGCAGAGTGATGAACAGTGTTGCTCCACAAGGGTGGATCCCCATCCGCCATTATTTTGCCAGGAATGCTATCCCTGCCCTTCACCAGCACATTGTGGAGTGTGTCGGCCGGTCTATGGATCACGCTGTCGGTGGCAAGGTGCACTTCACTATGGATGGCTAAAGCAGCAGGCATGGGCAGGGAAAGTATCTAACTTTTACCGCCCATTGGGTCACCCTCCAAGGTGCTGAGGAGGGTGCAAGATCTGGGGCATCTCATCTGGTGGTGCCGCCACATGGGTTGAAGGGGAGGCCTGTTCTACTTCCCTCTGCTACCTGTTCTGCCCAAGGCCAGTCTGCCATTGCTGAGCCTCCCAGCAAGTGGTCCCGCTCCTACACTGGTCTGCAGCATTATTGATGCCAAGCAGTGCTGAAACTCGAATCCATGGACGAGAACAGGCAAACCGGATCTGTAATCCTTGCAGCCTTACAGGATCAGATTCGGCAGTGGCTGTCCCCTCGAAAACTGTAGACAGGTGTAATGGTGTCTGATAATGGTGCCAACATGCTGGCCACTATTTCGGAAGGTAACTACACTCACTTACCTTGCTTGGCCCATGTCTTCAACCTTGTAGTCCAGAAGTTCTTACACACTTTGATGGGTTGAAGGACGCTGTGGCCTCAGCACGAAAGGTGTCAGCTCACATCCGTCGCTCCACAACCGCCACCGCGGCCTTGAAATTACTGCAGCGCCACCATAGCCTGCCGCAGCACAGGCTTATTTCTGATTGTCCGATGCGGTAGAATTCCACCCTCCACATGCTGGAGAGGTTGTGGGAGCAGTGAATGGCGGTCAGGCTATACCTGTCTCAGACATCTTCCTCCAGAACAGGGCCACTGGACTACATTACTGGGGACCAGTGGCAGCTGATTGGACAGGTGTGTAAAGTCTTGGAGCCGTTTGAGCAGGCAACAAAATTGGTCAGTGAGGAGCACTGCAGCATATCAGAAGTGCTCCCTATTGTCTTCATGCTGGACAAGGCTCTTGACAAAGTGCTCGGACAGGGGGAGGAAGCCCTACTGAACAGTGGTCAGTCAAGTGGGGGAGTGAGTGAGCATGCTCAAGTCCTGGATGAGGAGGCAGAGCTTGTGGAAGCGGAAGAGCCCATTATCCGAGGGTGGGAAGAAGATTCTGATGTGGAGCTGGAGCATGACGACAGTTCTGACAGCCAGGAAGAGGTGATTAATGGCAGACATCTCTTCCCTATGGCTGCGCATATGCTCCAGTGCCTCCATAAGGACCCCCAGATTAAAACTTTAAAATCAAGGCTTGACATGTGGGTGGCCACCATCTTAGATCCCCGGTGCAAGGGGAAAATGTGGCAGTTCATACCCCCCTCCCAAGCAGATGCCAGGATGAGCCACATCCGGGATGCCCTTATTCGTTGGGTAGAAGATGCGTTTCCTGAACCTGTATCCCGGGCCCAAGCTACCAAGCAGGGCCGGGCCGAGGCATAGGCTGGAGAAGCTCCAGCCTCAGGGCGCAGTGTAGGAGGGGGCGCACAATTCATTCCAGTGGTGCTCACCGCCAGGTCGTGATCACGCTTACGCGTGGATTCACGACCATTTTGACGCATTCCGCCTCGGACACGAAAATCCGTGAATAGATTTTCAACCACGAAAATCTACTTCGGCTTCGCGTGAATGCGGACAGAAATCCGCATTCACGCTCGTGAAACCCGGGGCTGAAGTCGTGGTTTGCAGAAATGCGTCAAACTATGCGGAAGTGACACATTGCAGGCCAATCAGAGTGCCCCAGCCAGGCCCTAGCAACCAATCACAGGAGGGGAGCTATGCCCTCCCCTCCTGAATATAAAGCGGCGGCCATGATGGAAAAGCTCTGTCCTTGCTACTAGACTGTGGTGCTGAGAGGATTATCTCCAGGCCATTGTTGTTTGAGCAAGTGCATTTATTGTGTTAAAAACAAAGCGTTTTTTTTGCTAACACTGCTCTTATACTGTACACAGTTAGCTAGTCAGTGAGTGATTGCTGTAGTTAGTTGTAGTCAGTGTAGTGTAGTGGGAGTGTGGGAGTCTAGTGATTATTTAACTGTGTGTAGTGCTGTGCAGGCAGGTTCAGTGCTGCAGTGTAGTGGGAGTGGGGATTATCTGTGTGTAGAGTGCAGGCAGGCAGGTTAGTGCAGCTGCAGTGTTCACTTGTATATTCCAGTGACAGTTATACACTTGTACTATTTGCAGGCAGCCAGTCACACCGCCGGCGCCGCCACTCTCTGCCAGCGCTGTTCATTCATTCTGTCAGTGACCTTGTGCCGTGCCCAGTGCCCACTGCTCGCTCGCTGGCATATGAGCATCTCATTATACAGTGTGACATCCACTGCATCCTTCAGTGACCTAGTTGTATATCCAGTGCCCACTGCTGTGCCCACTGCATCCTTCAGTGACCTTGTACTGTGGCCACTGCATCCTTCAGTGACCTAGTTGTATATCCAGTGCCCACTGCTGTGCCCACTGCATCCTTCAGTGACCTTGTACTGTGGCCACTGCATCCTTCAGTGACCTAGTTGTATATCCAGTGCCCACTGCTGTGCCCACTGCATCCTTCAGTGACCTTGTACTGTGGCCACTGCATCCTTCAGTGACCTTGTACTGTGCCCACTGCATCCTTCAGTGACCTTGTACTGTGCCCACTGCATCCTTCAGTGACCTAGTTGTATATCCAGTGCCCACTGCTGTGCCCACTGCATCCTTCAGTGACCTTGTACTGTGGCCACTGCATCCTTCAGTGACCTAGTTGTATATCCAGTGCCCACTGCTGTGCCCACTGCATCCTTCAGTGACCTTGTACTGTGCCCACTGCATCCTTCAGTGACCTTGTACTGTGCCCACTGCATCCTTCAGTGACCTTGTACTGTGCCCACTGCATCCTTCAGTGACCTAGTTGTATATCCAGTGCCCACTGCTGTGCCCACTGCATCCTTCAGTGACCTTGTACTGTGGCCACTGCATCCTTCAGTGACCTAGTTGTATATCCAGTGCCCACTGCTGTGCCCACTGCATCCTTCAGTGACCTTGTACTGTGGCCACTTCATCCTTCAGTGACCTTGTGCTGTGCCCACTGCATCCTTCAGTGACCTTGTACTGTTCCCACTGCATCCAGTGATTCATTACTAGCAACATGTCTGGCAGGGTTTCGCGGGGTGAGAGGAAAGGGAGTTCAATTGCCTCAGCCACTTCTGGGACTGCTCCACGTCCAGGGAGAGGACGCCCAGCTGTACGTGGTCGTGATGCAGCAGAAAAGGGGGCAGCAAAGCCTGGGCCGAGTCAGCGGACGCCATTGTCCAAATATTTTAAAGTTTCTGGTCCGCGTGTGGTGGTTGAGCAAATGGAACCTGACGTACTCATGGACATCATGACTTCCTCCCAGACCTCTACTGTGAGCACCACTCCAAGCAGTAGCAGCAGCAGCCAACATCCCACGCTTGTTGTGACATCCACCCCAGCACCCACTGGTCAGCAGCCCTCCCAGGATGACAGCGTTCTGTCCCGCAGTCCGGCATCTGGGAACCTGCTGATGCAAGAAGCACAGGACTTACTGGGGACTGATGTGGCAGAGATTGAGATCGGGCCACAATCACAAGCGTTGTTGAGTTCTGGTGATGAAGAAGAGGGGTCTGTGTCTGGGGATGTAGGGACAGAAGAGGAGGCGGGGGAGTCAGAGGAAGAGCTGGATTATGATGATGCTGCTGATGATGACGTTGTGGACCCTAACTATGTGCAGCCTGCTGAGTCCGTGGAAGAATGGTCAGAGCAGGATGACGAGTCACCTCGGCCTAGGCAAGGATATCGCCATATGTCAGGCAGGGGCAGGGGCATCGGCAGCAGTGGGCGTGGAGGAAGTAGACAGGACACTGCTTCAGCCGGCACCACCACCATGCAACCCCCGGCAACTACTACCACACATTGCTCCGCTGCACCCTCTGCTAGTGGGGGCCGCAGTAAATTAAAGTCACCAGTGTGGGATTGCTTTGAGGAATGTACTGATGACAAAAGGTATGCGGTGTGCAGGTTATGCAGCAAAAGATTGAGCCGTGGGAAAAGTCTGAGCAAGATGGGTACCTCATCCCTCCAGGGCCACCTGAGAAGCCGCCACTGCCGCGAGTATGCGGACTTTAAGAGGAAGCAGGCACTGCTGGCAGGGGTTCCTGAGAGAAGAAGGCCCACCAGCGCAGCAGCATCCTCCCTCCCTCAGGGTCGTGAATCCCCCACAGCAGCAGCAGTAGTAGCACGCAAGTGCTCTTCCACCTCGGCTGCTCAGGACACAGACATTGAGGCTGGCAGCCAGTGTTCGTCTCTCTCCTCTGCCTCCCCTGCATCCCAGCGTCGTCAGACCCTGCTGAGCGACACCTTTCAGGGTCTGACCAAGCCTCTGCCTCCAAGCCACAGGCGGATCCGCAAACTAAATGGCTTGCTGGCCCGGGCCATGGCATCACAGCTGCTTCCCTACTCCCTGGTGCAGGAGGGGAGCGCCATGCGGACGCTGCTCCAATTTGGCATCCCCGAGTGGCAAGTCCCCAGTCGCCACTATTTCAGCAGGAGCGCGATCCCAGCACTCCACAAGTTTGCGGTGGAAAACGTGGCCCGTTCCCTGGACTACTCTGTGGGCAAGCGGGTCCACGTGACCATGGACTCGTGGAGTAGCAGATTTGGGACAGGTCGCTACCTGTCCTTTACGGCCCACTGGGTGACACTGATGGAAGGGAGGGAGGACAAGAGCGCATCAGCCCAGCTAGTGGTGCCACCACGCGGGATCAGGGGGGATGCAGAAGGGTCCTGTCACGACACTCCCTCAGCACCCGGAAAGCAAGCCCGCCTCGGCAGCAGCAGTGCCAAGCCTCGGCACTGCCAAGCCCTTTTAAAATTGGTGACCCTGGGGAAGGAGAGGCTTACGGCCACCAACGTCCTGGCCGCCCTCAGGAAGCAGGAGCGGAGGTGGCTGACCCCCAGAGGCCTGGAAGTGGGGTATGTGGCAGCCGATAACGGGGCCAACCTGGTGGCAGCAGTGCAGCAGGGAAACCTCCAGCACATCCCCTGCTTGGTCCACGTGCTCAATCTTGTGGTGCAGCGCTTCTTGCGCACCTACCAGGGGATGAGCGAGCTGCTGCAGGATGCCCGGGCGGTGGTACGCTTTTTCCGCCTGTCAGCCACTGCCTCTGCACTCTTGTCCACCTTACAGCAGCAGTATGGAAGGCCACAACACCGGATGATCATCGACATGCCAGTTCGCTGGAATTCGACTCTGGCCATGTTGGAGCGGCTGTGTCAGCACAGGCTGGCTCTTAGGGCCTACATGCTAGACCCAAGTGTCCCCAGCAACCAGCAAGTCCCCATGATTACTGCCACTCAGTGGACACTGATGCAGCAAGTATGCCTGGTGCTGAGTCCCTTCCTGGAGGCAACCAAGATGGTCAGTGAGGAGCGGGCCTCTGTGTGCCAGTGGGTGCCCTTGGTTTGTCTACTGGAGCAGGCAATGGACAATTTAATTGAGCGTGGGGATGAAGCCCTGAGGCAGTTGGAAGAACAGGAGCAGATGGCAGCACAGTCCAGCTCAGAGGAGGGCTCACAGCAGGTAGTGGAAGAGTTGGAGGTCCCTAACCTGAATGAGGAGGAGGAGGAGGAGCAGAGTGCAGCAGGCGTTGTACGTGGATGGCGGTTTGAGGAGGACAACGACATGGCACAGGAAGAGGACAGGCATGCGTTATGGGACAATGGCGAGGACGAGGAAGATCTTGCTGGCAGGGCCCACTTGTTTCCCATGGCTGTGCACATGTTGCGCTGCCTTCGCAGGGACCCCCGGGTGATCCAGATGCGTTCAAGGGAGGACATCTGGATTACCTTGATGCTTGATCCCCGTCTGAAGGGGAAGCTGGGAGACTTAATGACGCCATCCACCACCGAGCAACGCACAAGGGAGTTGAAGGAGGCCCTTGTGCGCAGACTACTGGAAGCATTCCCCCAGCATTCCACCCCCACTGTAACTGCTCTGCCAAGCCAGCAAGAGGTGCCTGCCATTGCCACTAGCAGCACAACAACAACCACCAGCAGCAGCAGCAGCAACTGGCGCCCCGGAGACCTGAAGAGCCTAAGCAAGAGCCTGTATGCAGTGCAGCAGCCCAGAACAGAGGTGCCCGCCACAGCATCCACCACCAACCAGCACAAGCAACGACTGACCACCATGGTGTCTGACTATATGGGGTCATCCAGCGGGCTCAATGACACCGACAGCCCCGTGGACCCCTTGGAGTACTGGGTCAAGAGACTGGACATCTGGAGCGAGCTTTCCCAGTACGCCCTGGAACTCCTATCCTGCCCTCCTTCCAGTGTCCTCTCAGAGAGATGCTTTAGTGCGGCCGGTGGCGTGGTCACAGAGAAGCGCTTTTGGCTCTCCCACGCCTCTGTGGACAAACTCACCTTCCTGAAAATCAACCAGGCTTGGGTGGAAGGTGAGTTCCTGGCCCCTATTGTCGGACACAGGGGGACATGAAGTGGCTGCTGCATGTGCTGTTGTTAACTATGCCTGCCTTTATAAAGACATTTACTACCTGCCTAGTGCCTACCTTGGTTAATTTTTTGGTGTTATGGTACTACTACCAGTAAGTTGCCATGGTCCTCCTTCTGAGCTGCTGAACTGACCGCCCGCTTTGTCCTCCTGACTCAGTCGCTACTACACTCTGCGTTCACACTGCCCGGGTCGCCGGGTGCATTTAATTTTTTGGCCAGCACTATGACGCTGTGCTACTACTACTGTGCTGCTGCTGCTGAACTGACCGCCCGCTTTGTCCTCCTGACTCAGTCGCTACTACACTCTTCGTTCACACTGCCCGGGTCACCGGGTGCATTTAATTTTTTGGCCAGCACTATGACGCTGTGCTACTACTACTGTGCTGCTGCTGCTGAACTGACCGCCCGCTTTGTCCTCCTGACTCAGTCGCTACTACACTCTGCGTTCACACTGCCCGGGTCGCCGGGTGCATTTAATTTTTTGGCCAGCACTATGACGCTGTGCTACTACTACTGTGCTGCTGCTGCTGAACTGACCGCCCGCTTTGTCCTCCTGACTCAGTCGCTACTACACTCTGCGTTCACACTGCCCGGGTCGCCGGGTGCATTTAATTTTTTGGCCAGCACTATGACGCTGTGCTACTACTACTGTGCTGCTGCTGCTGAACCCGCTTTGTCCTCCTGACTCAGTCGCTACTACACTCTGCGTTCACACTGCCCGGGTCACCGGGTGCATTTAATTTTTTGGCCAGCACTATGACGCTGTGCTGCTACTACTACCACCAGTATGTTGCCGTGGTCCTTCTGTGCTGCTGAACTGACCGCCTGCATAGTCCTTCTCCTGACTCAGTCGCTACCACCACTGCACTCTGCGTTCACACTGCCCGTGTCCACTGACAACTCTGCTGCGATGTCATTGCTAATTGCTGCAAAAAAAAAAAAATACAAAAACCTCTCTGGAGCCTTTTTGCCGTCAGCCACTCGTCCTCCTCCAGCGGTACCTTCGCCGCCAAGTGCCATTGGAACTCGCCTTCACCTCTTTGACTGCTTAACGCGTATATCCCTTTTTAAAACCACTTATTACCAATTAATAGCCCCATTTAAAGTGTTGATTTCACTTTAAAATCCATTTTCTCTAGAAAAAAATTTTTTGGGGAATTTTTTATGTTGAAGTTATGTTGCCCCTTATCACCTCGATAATCCATGCTATTTGGGGGACTGTAGCATGTATGGGGGCTTTGTTACTAACGTTAAAAGAAAATCCGCCTCCGGGCGTGAATCCGCGCGTGATTACGCCATTCACGGGCAAAAATCCGCGTGGTTGCGTGGACGCGGACGAAAATCTGCATGCGGCGGGGCCGAATGCGGATTTTTTTTTGCAACCACGCGGATTTCCGAATTCGTGGATGAGGCACATCCGAGCATCCCTGATTCATTCAGCTGTCATTCCTAATTGTGTTTGAAGCAGAAAGAAATAAGAAAAAGGGATACATAGCAGTGACTGCAAGCCAGATAACTAGATATTAAGGTGTTGGGGAGGTTGTGGGCTCTGTGGCCCTCTTAGTCTAATAGCAATCAGTGTGTGACAGCTGGGGTGGGAGGGATGGTGGGGCGCACTTTGGTGTCTTAGCCTTGGGTGCTGGAGGACCTTGTCCCAGCTCTGCTACCAAGCCTCATCATACTCGGCAAAGGTCCGGTGGTCCCACTCCCAGCAGCAGCACCATTAACCAATCTGTAAACCTGCTGAGTATGTTGAAGGAATTTTACCAGCCAATGCCAGATACTCCTTGTAGCAGCAGCACCACCAGCGGGCAAAGTAGTCACTGCCAGCGGCTGACCCATATGGTGAATGATTACTTGGGGTCGGCCAGTGCGCCAGACAATATGGAGAGTAATGATGCCCCCATGGAGTATTGGACAAAACAACTGGATACCTGGCCTGAACTCGCTCAGTATGCACTGGAGGTTCTTGCATGCCCCGCCGCCAGTGTTCTTTCTGAGCGAGTATTTAGTGCTGCAGGTGGGGTGGTCACTAACCAATGGACCCATCTGTCCACAGACAATGTGGACATACTAGCGTTCATTAAAATGAACGAGTCATTGATCAGTGATAATTACAAGGCCCCTCTCACTGATTCACGATGAAGATTAGACAGGCTAAATTAAAATTTTGCTGTTTTTCAAGCCTCAAATGGTCTCCCTCTCAAACTCTGCTGCCTATCACTATCATCGCATATTTTTGCTTTTTAAGATCACAAAAATGCAGCTTTTGCAGCTGTCCGACGTTATATTTTATCCTAACGTTATGCTTTTGGCCTACAACTTCTCCTGCTGCTCCAAAAAAGAATTATAACAACTACTGTGAAACCACCTCTAGGTCTCATGGCTTACGACAACTCCTGTTGCTCCAAACAAAAATTGTAATGACTGCCGTGGAACCACCTCTAGGTCCCATGGCCTACGACAACTCCTGCTGCTCCAAAAGAAAAATTGTGTTGACCGCCGTGAAACCACATCTAGGTCTCATGGCCTACAACAACTCCTGCTGCTCCCAAAAAAAAATTGTAATGACTGCTGTGGAACAACCTCTAGGTCCCATGGCCTACGACAACTCCTGCTGCTCCCAAAAAAATTGTAATGACTGCCATGGAACTACCTCTAGGTCCCATGGCCTACGACAACTCCTGCTGCTCCAAAAAAATTGTAATAACTGCTGTGAAACAACCTCTAGGTCCCATGGCCTACGACAACTCCTGCTGCTCCAAAAAAAATTGTAATAACTGATGTGGAACAACCTCTAGGTCCCATGGCCTACAACAACTCCTGCTGCTATAAAAAAAAAATGTAATGACTGCCGTGGAACCACCTCTAGGTCCCATGGTCTACAACAACTCCTGCTGCTACAAAAAAAATTGTGATGGCCGCCGTGGAACAACCTTTAGGTCCCATGGCCTACGATGTTTCAAAAACAATGTTTCAAATGAGCCTGTGAGTAATACCTCGAAAATTTACAGAAATCCCTTTAAAGGGAACCTAAACTGAGAAGGATGTGGATTTTTCCTTTTAAAATAATACCAGTTGCCTGACTCTCCTGCTGATCCTGTGTCTCTAATTCTTTTTGCCACAGCCCCTCAACAAGCATGCAGATCAGGTGCTCTGACTGAAGTCAGACTGGATTAGCTGCATGCTTGTTTCAGATGTGTGATTCAGCCACCACTAAAGCCAAAGTTATCAGCAGGACTGCCAGGGAACTGGTATTTGTTTAAAAGGAAACATCCATTAGGTTCCCTTTAACATTGTGGAAATTGTTCCGCCAGAATGCAGAATTCCGCGGAATACCATGGGAAACTGCTGGAATGTAGCAGTAGCGGAATTTCGTTATAGCGGAAGGCGGAATTACCGTGATATCGGAAATCGCCTGTTCCAATCATCCCTATTAACAACATTAGAACATTATAGTTTTTGAAGTATGTTATCATTTTAGAAGCTTGCAACGTTATAGTTTTTTGTCATATTATTTCATTTATAGTTACAAATTTTACATTATCAAGGATATTATCGTTACTATGTGTAGAAGGGTGTTTCTGCAGAGGGAGTGGTTAGGGTTAGGCACCACCAGGGGGAGTGATTAGGCACCACCCAGGCGGTGGTTAGTTTTAGGCAACACCAGGGGGGGTGGTTAGGGTTAGGCACCACCAGGGGGGTGGTTAGGGTGAGGCGTCACCAGGGGAGTGGTTAGTTTTAGGCACCACCATAGGAGGTTTCTGTGTGAGGGTAGGGTTGGGTTAAGCTGTATTTGTTGAATTATGTAACAATATTTAACGTTAATATATTTTCATTATTATTTCTCCTCTATTTTACAATATTGTTAACAAAGCTTGACAACAATGTTTATCTTTATCAGATTTCGTTAATAACCGGCGCCATTTCGTTATCAACTCAGGCCCTTTTTTCACGGTGCCCTTTTTTCATGCATGCTCAGGGCAGGTTCTAGACTTTTAGCAAACTTGTGAGGATGCGCCCCCACCCACAAGACACACACACACACATTATACTGTAGATGCGAAAGTTTGGATATTTGGACGTTTGTTACTCAATCACGCTACAACTGCTGAACTGATTTGAATGAAATTTGGCACAGACATAGTACATTACCTGGTATAACATATAGGATACTTTTCATCCCTATAACCAAAAAGTGGGCAGAGACAAATACAAATTTCACTGGGAAAATGTAAACTGCAGCCATTCTTACACTGTTAATGTCAGGGTTCTCAAACTTTGCACAGTTGGTCACTGGGTGCCTTAATATTCAGAAAAGTGGGTGGAGCCTACAAAAGCCAATTAAAATTCACCTATTGATTTTCAAGGGGAATATTTAATTGCTGCCATGCTTGCACTGTTAATGGCACAAGCCTCAAACCTGGTACAGTTGGTCACATATATAAAATGCAGATTGCACTAATTGTACAAAGTGTCCTATGTTGTTAGCATAAATACAGCTAAGAATATACTAAGGTTAGAAAACATAAGTGATCCAACAAACCTGGACTGGATTTTTTAGGAACTATTTGCAACCTCCACCTTAATCATATTACAATATAGCAAGGATTTCAAAAGGGTTACTGAAGTATTTTTTTTACAGAGATAACACCCGCTATGTTCTGATATGATTCAGATGATGGTGGCCTATTATCCCCACCTACTTGCAGACATGTTTTCAAAAAATTCAGTCCAGGCATGTTAGATCAATTATGTATTCCAGTGTTTTCCAGCTTTAGTAAATCAACTCCTCTGAATGATGCGTAGGGAGGGTACTCAGTACCATATGTTCTGAAGCACATATATATTTATAATGCTGCTCAGTGTATACGAATGTATTGCTACTGACAGGGTGTTCATAAATATTTCATTTTCTCCCTCTGTTCTATTTTCCTCAGCATTTCCTGTATTGTATAGTTTTCCATAGTTGCTCATTTGATATGTTTAATCTTCCAATTTCATCAGGTGTATAAGTTCAGTATGAAGACAGGAGTACATGGCGTCTCGGCGCCAGGCAGTTTGGCGCAGGGAGAGCTGAATGACGGCTCTCCCTGCTACCGCTAAACTATTCCCCCTCCAAGTTGTTGCAGCTTGGAGGGAGATGTAATTGGGGGTCTGGCGGCCGACAGAGCCCCGAATTACCGATATGCGGGGCACGCAGCATAGCATTTCTGCTATGACAGCTTATAATAACCTGATTTGTGAAGGCAGTACTATTTGAATGTTTTGCATCGGTTACATTGCCTGTCAAGCTGCAGAAACAATTTTATTTATAAGTTTGTCATGTTTAGTTCTGAGGGAGTTAAAGTGGTCTGAAACTCCATCATAACATTCAATAAAATGTGTTTTCCTACTTTTTATTAATCATACAGTTATCATATTTGCTTTTGTGCATAAGTAATATTGTCTGTTTACAAATTACAAGTTTCCAAAGTGTAGTTTATCTTGCCCTGAAACATGCCCTTGCATTTTATTCATTTATTTTTATTATATATTAACATCTTCTAATTAGCTGTTCTGAGCTGTTTGTGTGCTGGAAGCACAGAGAGCGCCTTTTCACTGTCTGAAATCGAACAAAATTATCGATCATCCTGGACTGAAGGGGGAGGGGGTATATTACCTCCTTTTATAGTTGCAAAATTGGATATTTTGCCCATGGCTGATGTGCCCCCCAGGATTCCCCCCAGTTAGTAGTGCTCCTCTGGGCCCATGCAGAGTACTCATGGCAACAGAGTGCAGTCACCACCACTCTCCCTCTGGGTCACAGAGAAGCGGAGCCAGTGTTCGGTGAGAGAGACTGCTGCAAGTACTCTGCACGGGCTCAGGGGCAGCACTATTAATAAGGGTGGGACCTGAGCGGGGGTCATCAGCCAGCTCTGCACTGCAGCAGCTCCATAGTCTTTTAATAGATTTCAAGCTGAAATCTAATAAAAAATGTATTTGCAGTGTGTGTCAGCCTGGCCGGAGTAGATCCCTCCCTAATTAGACTGTACCCAGAGAAAGATCTATCACTTGAGCATGTCAGGTGGCTATCTTTAAAATTTAAAATACAAAATAATTCTGGAGACACACCGCAGAGCACTTTTTGGATCGTTTTTATTAAAAAAAAAAAACATGTTCTGTGCCTTTTGTTAAAGGGAACCTTAAGTGAAGTTAAACTTACCTGGGGCTTTTTCCAGCCCCCTGTCGTCCTTCAGGTTCCTCACTGTCCTTGCGGCTCTTTTCATTCTTCCTCTGTGCCCCTCTGAAAGCTTTCTGACTGAGCCCTGTCACAGGCTACTGCGCATGCGCGGTGCTGGCACCACCCCGGCTTCGATCCCACTCCCGTGGCCATGGCAGGGGGCTGGAGGAAGCCCCAGGTAAGTTAAACTGAAAAGCTTAGCTTGTCTTTAATATTTCATGAGTATTTTCATACAAAAGTATCTGAATGAGACATTAACTTTACTAAAAAAATAACCATAAACTTTTACTGAATCCGTGTCTAACTCTTGCTTCCAAGTCATGATAAATGAGTACATCTTGGTTACTGATTTCAGTTTCCTGAGACTTGTATAATTTTAATAATGCAGATGTGAAATAACTTGAGGTACTGTACGTTTTTCTAGCCTGTCATAGATTTCCCCGGGCATTACTTTACTTTGTGCAGTCTTGAAAATGTCTGTTTGACTGTGGGAAAAAAGTTTCTCATGTTTTGGTTTATAAGGATACTGCCTGAAGAGATTTTTTTTCTTGTTAAAGTGATGAGGACAAATAAAGATTGATGGACAAGGACTTTGTATGAACATTTTTTATTTTCTCAGCATTTTATTATCTTTTGTGGCCACAAAGCATTTTTTTTATAGTTTATAGTCCTTCATGTGAACATGGAAGGAGCTATAGCGAATAGCAGGGGGCCCCCCAGCACAAAATTGGACACTGATAAAGACCTGCATTATGGACTTATTTTTACTTTGTGTAGCCTGCTTTTTGCTTCTGTTGCCCCCTGCAGCAGATATGAAAGTATCCTGGCCAGCGATCCCCGCTTACACAGTGAGGCAGCCATATTGCGAGTGGCGGCTGCCACACGCGTATGGTTGCCCACATAGAGTGAGGATACGCATGGCCGGAAGGGACGTGGTGACAAGGGTGACATCACTTACGTCAGGCAGGTTGGCCTGGTCTCCAACGCGGGCTTACCGCTATCACAAGGTATTTAAATGCTAGCATCACTTATCCAAGCTGCAGCAGCCAGGAAGGAACTTTGTGCTTATACCCTCTGACGAAGGGTCCCCCCGAAGCGGCGCTGTCAGGGTATACCACTTTCTGAGATGGGGTCAATCCATTGCTAATTGTATGCTTATAATTTTCCATACGTTGTATGTCTGTGCTATAGACTGGTTACACTATGCTTGTGATTCATGCTTGAAATGACTCCTCTCATGTCCTGACCTGCTGTCAGTCATGTGTACTCCTCGCTGAACTCATGTTATTTTCTGTCATCTTTTTGATGTACTACCTTTTTACTTGCATTAATTGAATACAAACTGGTTTGCATATTCACTTGCTGGTGTGCGAGTCAATTTTTACTATATGGTATTGTGTAGGGCCAAAGCTCGGTTTATGGACTGAGCACCCACTGTTATTGGAAATTATATTATGTACTAGGTGTGCAAACCATCTTTCTAAAGAATAATATTAGTAAAATTGCCATGCTCTCCGTGTGAATGAATTTTGATTACTTTTGAAATAAAACTATCTGAAGCTGAAGGAAGTTCATTCTGTCCCTATTGGTTGCGTAAAACATGGGTTATCTTACTAAAATTATGCAGAGACATGCCCTCCAGTGAAACAAATTGTTAATGATAAAAAATGCCTTTTTCTGCTTTTTAACTTGATGCTTTTAACATGCAACACACACGTAATTGATGAGTAACAGAGCTAACACATTATGTCACTTGTGAAATGAAATATAGTAAGGCTATGAATAGATGAAGACACAGAGGAAAAAGAGAATGAACAGTTAAAGAGAGTCTGAAGCGCTTTTTAAAAAAATCTCATTTTATTGAGCAGCCATCTTCAGCATTAAGATCCAAGCTGATTTGCTGCATCCCCGCAACAGAACAAGGTATTTATGCCCCTGAAATACCCGGGCTAAATTCCACAACTTTTGAAGTTGCAGATTTTGCTGCCCGGGAGAGGCAGAGCTTTGCGCAGTAGCTGTCTCTTATTCAGTCAATCTCCGCCTCTCCCTGCCCCTCTCCGTGAGAAAAGACTGGGAGGGGTGGAGATCAGCGGAGATTGACTGGAGAAAAGGCAGAGCTACTGCACACAGCTCTACCTCTCCCGTGGAGCAAAATTCTGCAATTGCAGAATCTTACTAGGGTATTTCAGGGGCATAAATACCTCGTTCTGCCGCGGGGATGCGGCGAATCAGCTTGGGGATCTTAATGGTGAAGTTGACTGCTCAATAAAAAGAGATAAAAAAAAGCTTCAGACTCTCTTTAATCACTTCACCCCAAAGGGGTTTTTACCCTAATGGACAAGAGCGATTTTCACCTTTCAGTGCTCATCCTTTTCATTTGCCAATAGCTTAATCACTACTAATCACAATGAAATGTTCTATATCTTGTTTTTTTCGCCACCAATTGGGCTTTTTGGGGTTGATATTTGTTTTCAGTAATTACTTTATTTTCTATGCGTTTAAAGGGAAAAACAAGGAAAAAATGAAAGAAAAAACACTATTTCTCCAATTTCATCCCCTATAGTTTTAATATAAACACTGCTACTGTACATAAAACCCACACATTTTGTCTGCTTATTTGCTCTGGTTATCACAAGATTTTAATTATGTCCCTAGTACAAAGTATGGTGACAATATAGTATTTGGAAATAAAGGTGTATTTTTTCTATGGTGGTTTTTTTCCCACTATTTTCACGTGCACAGGAATGCACCCGCGGGAGTTTGCATGCGTGCACATGCACGCGCACAGAGGCAGCAGCACTGTCTGACTTATAAAAACGTCCTGGAGCCGTTAAGAGGCTCTAGCAGAACGTTTTTTATAAGTCAGCTTGTCATTAAGTGGTTAATCTGTGAACTTCTTCTTTCCCCTATAATGAAAATGATGTGACGGGGTACAGGCTTGGTCAGGTGCTGGGCTCTTGTGTAGTAAACAGGGACAATTAGGGGGAAGATGGATGACTCATCCTATCACAGTTACAGAATACACACCCACAGTCTAGATTGAAGACTGCATAGACCAACTTTCTTATAAAAAAAAAAATACATATATACATACATAATATACTTTAAACATTTTTATTGTGTTTGATTTTTTTAAATGACACTTTTCTGAATTTCTGCAACATAACAAAGCTGTAGATGCAGCCCTCCTGTTTTGCGTCCCGCGGTTAACAGCTGGGGTTCTTTGTAGAATAAGTACAGAGGATTTTCTATTTATTAAGCCTTTCAAGTGTGAAATGTTGCTTAGGTAACAGGGTTGATGCCGTGTGACGGAGACATACATTTCTTTCTAAATAACTGATAATGATACCAGAAAACAGTGGATCAAATTTAAGGTAGCCATACACTGGTCGATTTGCCATCAGATCGACCAACAGATAGATCTCTCTCTGATCGAATCTGATCAGAGAGGGATCGTATGGCTGTCTTTAGTGCAAACAGATTGTGAATTGATTTCAGCATGAAATCGATTCACCATCTGTGAAGCTGCCGCTGCCCCCCCCCCCCCTACCTGATCCAGCCGGCGTGAGTCCCCCGGTCTCCGCTATCTTCTTCTTCGCTCCGGGCTCCAGGTCTGCAGCTTCACTTCCTGTCCGGGAAAGTTTATACAGTAGAGGTCGCTCTACTGTTTAAACTTCCTACCGGGACAGGAAGAAGTGAAGCCTGCCGGACTCGGAGCCCAGCGGAGAAGGAGCAGCGGTGACAGCGGGGACACGCGCCGGCGGAACATGTAATGTATTGCCGCTGTATTGCGTCGGTTGTCGGACATTTGAACGCCGCTATCGAAATCTTCCACACGGACAGGAATCGACGGGAACGATCGATTTCAGTCGAAAATCAAGCGTTCGGTCAACGTTTGCGCAACAATTTCACAGCAGATTCGATCACAGTGATTGAATATGGTGTATATCGGTTAGGTGTATGGGCCCCTTTAGAGTGTACAGTAGTACGCTGAACTATCCACAAAAGATGTAAAGCTAGAAAATAATTGCATGGACCTGCCAGGACTACACAGTTTATATGAGATTATTGTTACTGAAAGTATTTGAATTATTGTAAATTCAAAACCCCTAAAGAAAACCAGAGACTATGGTAAAAAAATTTTTTATACATACCTGGGGCTTCCTCCAGCCCCATAAGCCTGGATCGCTCCCACGCCGCCGTCCTCCGCTTCCTCTATCCGCCGGTACCGGGTCCCGTAATCCCGGCCAGTCGAGGCAAGCGCAGTGCGTCACTGCCGGTGGACGCGGCCAATTTTCCGCATGAACAGGGCTTTCTCCATATCCTTACGCATGCGCCTTCATACTACACAGGCACATGCGTAAGGATAAGGAGGGAGCCCCTGTTCATGCGGAAAATTGGCCGTGTCTGCCGGAAGTGACGGGACTGGTAGCGGCAGATAGAGGAAGCGGAGGACGGCGGCGTGGGAGAGATCCAGGCTTATGGGGCTGGAGGAAGCCCCAGGTATGTATAAAATCTTTTTTTATTTTCCACTATCTTTCGTCTCTGGTTCCCTTTAAACAAGCCTTTAAAAGTTTGGTCTAGTTTTGTGAAAAAAAAAAAATAATTTTATTTAGAACAAGCATAGGTATTGCGCTCTAGTTGTGTGAAAAACAAATATATACCGTATTTGCTGCCGTATAAGACGCACTTTTTCTCCCCAAAAAATGGGGAGAAAAAGTCCCTGCGTCTTATACGGCAAAGGCAGGGAATCCCCAACTTGCGAACGCCCGCCGATACGAACCGCTGACCCGCCGCCATTGGGGATTCCCTGCCTGTGTCCCTGCTGGGCCTGGCCTGCCCCCCGAGTGTCACAGCTCTCCCAATGTAATAATTTCTTGCCCACCCGCCATGCGTGCGTCTCCCCGGGTCATTCTCTCCCCCCCCCCCGCGTGTCTCTCCCCGTTGTACATATGTCCCCTAGTGTCAGCAGCAGCAGCGGCGGCGGAGGCTTACCAGATCCATGCCGCCGCGATGACTGCAGACACACACTTCATGTGTTTCCTCTACTGCGCGGCTTGTACTGATTGCGTCATCAGTAGCCGCACAGTAGAGGAAACACATGGAGTAGCCTGGTGTCTGCAGTCATCGCGGCGGCATGGATCTGGTAAGCCTCCGCCGCTGCTGCTGCTGACACTGGGGGACATACAGTATGTACAACGGGGATAGCGAGACACGCGCGGGGGGGGGGGGGGGTGACCCGGGGAGACACACTCATGGAGGGCAGCATGATTTCAATGGGGAGAGCTGTGGCACAAGAAGGGGGGCATAAAACAACATAAAAGGACACGGACACTGAAGAGACCGGACACTGAAGAGACAGGACACATGGGGAGAAGGAATCATGGGGGAGAAGGGATCATGGGGGAGAAGGACACATGGGGAGAAGGACACATGGGGAGAAGGACACATGGGGAGAAGGAAACATGGGGGAGAAGGACACATGGGGGAGATGGGAGATAGGACACATGGGGCAGACAGGACACAGGATATATGAGGAGAAGGAGAGGTCAGGACACATGGGGGAAAAGGGGCACACAGGACCCATATGGAGACGGACACAGAAGGACACCTGGGGAGACAGGACACATGGGGAGAAGGGGCACACAGGACACATTGGCAGACACCATTTGGGGGATAACATGTACAAGACGCCTCTGGAATATGGACGCACCAGGTTTTATATAATTATTTTTTTTCCCTGGTTTTTGCCCTCTAAACCTGGGTGCGTCTTATATTCCGGAGCGTCTTATACGGCGCGAAATACGGTATATATTTTAGAACAAGCATAGGTATTGCAAGAATTTAAAGAGGAACTTTAACCGAGGACTGAACTTCATTCCAATTAGTAGCTGATACTCCCTTTCCCACAAGAACTATTTATCTTTTCTTGAGTAGATCGGGTGTCTGTATGGCTGATATTGGGATGAAACCCCTTCCACAGTGTGATGTCATGACCAGGTCCTGACAGTTTGTTGTTTGTGAACCCTGTTGCATTGTAGGAAGTTGTGACAATCCAGCCCCGCGATCCCGTCGAGATCTGCTCCCGTTAGCGTACGCAGGAAGTACGGGCGCAGACGGACAACGAGACCGGTTGCTGGATCGTCAGAGGGAACAAGAAAGGAAAAAGGCGACAGAGCGGGCCAATCCCGTCTAATCTGCTCCCGTTAGCATACACAGGAAGTACGGTGAACAGACTGACAATAAAGATTGGTCGCGCAGCTGCCGACAATATGTAATGGGACAAACATCCACCAATCCCGTATTACTAGGCCACTGTTGCCATGCAGGTCTCATGCACTAGAGACTGCTGGAGGCAAATTCACTGTGTGCGTAGTAAATGGTTAAGATTGGTTGGAGGTGCCCATACATGTACAATTTTGATTGTATATACAATCTGTAAACTAAAAATATTGATTTCGCGCTGGAAATCGGGTAAATACACTGCCACCACTGTCCGGTTGTATGGAGCGGACAGTCTCCAACGCTATCATAATACGGTAGCCAGCCCAATCACGTTCAACACGCTCAAGTCACCGTTCGGGGAATAATCACTTCCGACGGCTTAAAGACTGTGAGCAATGTGACGTTAAAGAAAGGTTACTGGGTCCCTATATGATGCAATCTCGAATTGTATTTATAATCGAGAAACGAAGTTATCGATTTCGCACAGGAAATCTGGTACTAGCTAATCCTAGAAGGAAGAAACGGTTATTTACAACCTAGCTAGCAAATCAACAATTTATAAGCAAATCATAAAACAATGCGGTAGTATGACTGACTCTTCAGAGGGCAGATTCGTTATAGCAGCAATCAGATGACCAGAACAGGCACAAGACTGAACGATAAAATCGTTAGTTTATTTCTAAACTACATACACACAGCTTATTTTAGAACAGATTGATTGACAGAGAGAAGGGAAGAAAAGGAACAGAATGTCCGATTATATACAGTTCAAATACCGTTATTGGTAGTCCATGCGGCAATGGCAAGTCTTTGGCGAAAGTCCCAAAATGGCGGTTGCCATGCGGCCAACAGGCCTTTGTTATAAAGTTCAAAGATGGAGGTTTTGGCCCGTGTCCTTGCGGGCTGCCAGGATGTTACTAGGCATCAGATTGAAGGTAAAGGACCCTGGACTTTTGGATCATGTCAGTTTTGTTCCTCACTGTAGGTGGGAGGAGTTATGACACATACAAGTCCAGCCTTGCAATTTGAATAAGGCAATGCCCCCTTTAGGCAGGGAGAGGTTTTGGGCCAATTCATATTTTGCCCGCTCTCAGCATACCCGTAGGTAATATCAAGAACCCGAATGAATATTCACAATCAGCGTAAGTGTGTGAATCTGCTAATACCAAACATGAGGAGTCTGGATCGCTAATAGCACCGTCCCCCCCTTTCACCTTACTGGCACTGGTTCCGAAAGATCCAGAGGGCTGAAAATCTCTCAGGACCAGTGTCATGTGGAATCTAATAAACTCCGTGAATTTGAGGGAACTGCGATCTTGGGAACACCAGAAATATTACCAAACTGTGCCTATTTATTAAATACAGTTTCTACAGTTTTGTTGAATCTTTGGGTGCCCAGATGGCGTGATAAGGATCATTCCTGTCTCCTTTCAACTCAGGCCACAAGGCAGCTATGTGTCGGACTCCTGCTGGGTCGGTGCCTATCAGGCTGGAGAAAGCTACAATTTATGAGCTTCTGTCAACTGATATCTACCCTTCACCTGATGGATGAGGTCATAAACACCTCAGGGGGTCCCCTGTGCTGGCAGAGAATCTTTTCAACAGGAGGCTAATTAACTGACCATGAAAAGATTTCTCCAGCCCTTTGGCGAAGGGAAAAAAAAGTGTATTTAAACCAAAAACTGTCAGTTTGGTTGGTTTGCGAAGACTAGCGTTCGTAACTCCATGACGCATTCGATATGTCATATCGACGGCGTCACAGAAGTAACAGCTTTTTCCAACTGCCAAGCAAGCAGCATCTCCCACTGTGCATAGAACTCTCAATTTTAACCATTCCACACAGATCACCTGGCAGAACTAAAGATGTCAACACCATAGATACATTTTAGAATGTAAATCAGGACGAGAAAAGATTTTGCAATGGGCAAACACTGACTAAATAATAGTTAAATTAATATTGTAAAGTAATAATCAATGATGTCTTAACATTACCTATATTTCTTTGTTCTGTCTCTGCCTTGCCAAGCTTAGCTGTAACATGAAACACTCACAACACAGAGATATAAGGATGCAGGATTTGCAAATATGTTCACAAAGTGTGAACTGCTGCTGTGGCTGCAAGGTAGCAGGGGTCTAACTCACACAATAGCAGCAGAGTAAGCACGTTACCCTAGCAACGCTCACGTTACCTAGGTAGTACCGGTTGTGCTAATTGCATAAAGAGCACTACATATTGGTCATAAGAAGTGGTAAAATTTCAGTGCACTCCCTGCACATGGCAGCTTTACTGATATTAAAGAGGACAGGGGCATAACAATAGACCCTGCAAGGGATATATCCGCAGGGGGGCCCTGTCCTGAGAGACAGACAACTAAGGGCATGAAGTAAAAACTTTCTGCTCTCTGCACAATTGTTCTAATGACTGCATCTGCTTGGCTACTGATAAGAGATCATACAAAGTTTTGCAGACAAAGATTTGAAGACACTCCCTATTCAGTGGGCAGCAGGCTCTTCTGCACACTGCCCTGCCCCCAGCTTGGCAAGAGGGGGCCCCATCCACAATTTTGCAGGGGGGCCTAGTGATTTTTAGTTACGCCCCTGAAAGAGGAACTTTGATCCAGGATTGAACTTCATCCTTATCAGTATCTGATACACTCTTTCATAAGGGACATCTGTATGGCTGAGATTATGGTGAAACCCCTCCCACAGTGTGATGTCAAGCGCACGGCCCTAACAGTGAACCTTGTTGCATTGTGGGAAATAATGGTGGTTTCTAACTGCCAAGGAAGCAGTATCTCTGTCTGTGCATAGAACGCTCAAAAAAAACCCAAACATTCCACAGAGATCACCTGGCAAGATGTCCCCATCTGTGATAAATTCCTGAATGCAAATCGGGGAGATAAAAGATTTGACAGTGGGCCAACACTGACTAAATAATTTATAAATAACATTGTAAAAAAATGATCAATTTTATTCATTATATTATTTTCACTACAGTTCTTCTTTAAAGCGGGATTGTCACCATAAAAATCAAATTTCAACAGCAACTGGTCTGAGTGTATTAAGTGATAAAGATGCTAATCCTGCATTCAAAACTTTCAAAACATTTTCTGCTGTTATGGTTTGGAGTTATTACATACTTTAGGAGCACTGGCCCTTTAATAGTCAGTGCCAAACAGTTGCATGCTGGGGGTTCTTTTTATCTATAATATATATATACTCTTCTTCCATATATTTCCCTGCCTAGCTGCTTATCTGAAACACGATCCTCGGCTCATTTGTGTTTACAAGCAAGGCTGAGGTGACTCAGCGACTGGAGGAGAAAAGAAAAAAGTTAAGGGCAGAAATGACATCAGGATTTAGCCTCAAACTGTGGGCAAAAGACATGGTTCCCACCAGGAACAGAATTCTCTTCATTTACTACATAAAATTCACTGAAAGAAAAACGTGGACAGTACAATACATGTGTTATGTAAGTAGATCAAGTATTTAGCTACTTATTTATGTGTTTTTTCCCTGGCATAGTATCGCTATTCCTACTGCTTTAAAGTAAACTTGTGAAGTTTGCTTCAGGCTATTCTGGATACTCCCCACAGGAGGGGTGAAGCCTCTAGATCCTAAAGAGGCTTCCCCTGTCCACATAAGTCAGCCCATTCCAGCTCTGGGACCCTCAAAGAGGGGCCTCCGTGCACATGCGCATTAACACCATGCCGTTCAGGCTCTGACAGAAATAGACATGCCTAGACAGTTCCATTCTACTGCACAGGTGGCTCGTGCCTGCGCAGCAGCTCAAACCAGATCGGGCACAGCTTTGTCCGAGGAAAGCCCATTGGGACGATGTTACTGCAACTGCACAAGCTGACAACAAGCTCTTTTTCAGGGGTCGGCACTGGAATGGGGATGCTGAGGCGAACGAGGGGCACATTTATTGCTACAGGTACACTTTAAGTGAATATGGCCTCATGTCTTAAAGCTTATTGCTGGCTGCAAACTGAACTAAAATGGTAATATTAATAGTGTTACATCACAAAATAGTTTAATTGTCAGTGCAATATACAATATCAATTTTACTGAAGGTGGAGGCAAGTCTAATATGGTTTAAAGGATCCAAGCAGATTTTTTTCTGCAGTTTGTTCTGGTATCTGATAGCTGTAGGAGCTGCCATTTCCCCCCTCTTCTTCCCTCTGCCCTTATTTATCCAAGGGAAAGTGTGAATGTAATCAAGTGAGACTCTAAACTGTTTGACGTACAGTTTCCTATCTCCCCACCCTCAGCCCAACCCCTGCTGATGAAATCTTTTGTGTGCTCATTGCTACTGCTAATTACAGTAATCTTTCTGCTGACCACAGGCCACAGAATTGGAGCAATAAATGCCTCCAACAAACATTTAAATGTAAAAAAATGTAGATTTTTTTAATAACCAGCCACAAATGTGCTTGGTTCTTTTTAAGGGTTCTTTCAGAAGAATCTGTAAAACTGGATTGTAGGAAAGGTTTTAACCTTTAATAGTTCTTCATTACTAGACAAGATAATATATATTTATCACAAGAGATGATTGTCCATTCCTTGTAAGCAGAAGCTCCGTGGAGGAGACAGGTGCTATTTATCTTGCTTCAGTTGGATGAGGTGTCAGTGCATCAGTCAAACTTCCCATTCTGCTGCACAAGATGAAAGGTCAGCACTGCAGTTAGTCTATGTTTGTTTCCTTAATACGCAAATAATAAAAAAATGTTTGTCAGTCAATCAAAGACTGGTTCAATCATGCCTGGGCAAAACTTTGTAGGTAAAATCAATTATTTTTATTGTCTTAGGTGAACTCAGCCACAGCTTCCATATGTCGACCACTGGCTTCCTTTTTCTGAGAGCCCAGCTCTCTGAGTCCTCTATGGTGGGATGACCAAGCTCATTGCCAAGACTTTTTGTCTTACTTGGAATAGGCTAAGAATGGCTTTCCAGTTATCCTTTTGGACAGAGCTGCATATACAGTGGGATGCGAAAGTTTAGGCAACCTTGTTAATTGTCATGATTTTCCCGTATAAAATGTTGGTTGTTACGATAAAGAATGTCAGTTAAATATATCATATAGAGACACACACGGTGATATTTGAGAAGTGCAATGAAGTTTATTGGATTTAAGAAAGTGTGCAATACTTGTTTAAATAAAATTAGGTAGGTTTATTGATTTCAAAACCTTTAGAACTAATTATTGGAACTAATTACTAATTACCCCACCTGTACATGTTTGTGGTTTTCTGCAAAACATGCACAGTTGGTGGGCCCTGAGGACAGGGTTGGGGAACTCTGCCTTAGAGCGCTTATCATTTCATTCACAGTTTGATAGTTCTGTTTTGCTTTATTTTCCCATACATTTATCTGTGGTAATAACATTTTACTTGTACTGTAATATCTTCAGGGAAAATAATCAGAAAGATACTAGCTGTGGGCGCAAAACAAAGCATTCCAACCTTGAATGTGCGCTGCTGTCAGACGCTGTAAGACTATCAGTTTCGTATAGAATTATACAAACATGTATTTGTACTGAAAATGGTGTACTGTAAACATAAATAACTCCAGCCCTGAGCTCTGGCCCTGGAAATAAAGGAGGTAATAGGTTTATGGTTTTCTCTCTATGTTGTAACATATTGGTCATCATTTTGTGCAGTGTTTTGACAGTGCATTTGTGCATTAATGTTAAAGTTAACCCGAGGTGTTTTAACCACTTAAAGGGATACTTAAGTCAAAAATAAAAAATGATTTTTACTCACCTGGGGCATCCCTCAGCCCCCTGAAGCTGTATGGTGCCCTCACAGCCTCGCTCCGATCCTCCTGTCCCCGCCGGCAGCTACTGCCGGGTTCGGCGACAGCCGCTGACAGGCTGGGAATGCGAGTGATTCTCCACGTTCCCAGACGCTATATCACCCTCTATGCTGCAAAAGCATATAGGTTATACGCTATAGCAGCATAGAGGGTGATATAGCATCTGGGAACGCGGAGAATCACTCGCATTCCCAGATTGTAGGCGGCTGTTGTCAAATCCGGCAGTAGCCACCGGCGGGGACAGGAGGATCGGAGCCAGGCTGCGAGGGCTCCATACAGCTTCAGGGTGCTGAGGGATGCCCCAGGTGAGTAAAAATCATCTTTTTAATTTGACTTAAGTATTCCTTTAACCTCCTTGGCGGTCTGATTCTTTCCAGATTTTAGGGTCTAAAAGCGGTGCAATTTTTTTCCACTCTTTCAGACCCTAAAACCTGAAAAAAATCATTCTGGCAGGGAGATCTGCAGCAAAATAAAAAAAAATGTACCTTCCTGGGCTCCTGTGCTGCAGTTTTCTCTTTGCCCACAAGATGGCGCTAATATACATATAAACGAACTTCTCTATATTTCTCTAATATAGAGAAGTTCGTTTTCAATATTAGCCCCGCCCCCGATGACGTCACGCTGCCACCACCGCTCTGCTGCCACCACCACGGCTGCGCTGCTCCAACTGGCTGCCGGGTCCCCGGAAGAATAGCGGGGACATGGGGGATCCCGGCGGCCAGGGAAAGACCCCACACTGCCGGGGAGAGAGGCTGGAGTCCCGCTGCGCAGCGAGATCGCGCGCGGGACTCCACAACTGACAGGTAAAGCTCTGCAATGCCTACCCCGACCTGAGCTCGGGATCACCGCTAATAGCTTCTTTTTTCTACCCCGAGCTCAGGTCGGGAAAACCGGCAAGAAGGTTTAGGACTGCAGCCTTAAAACCGGACCAGACACTTTTTTTTCCCATTCATACCACTGCAGCTTTAACGGTTTATTGCTCGGTCATACAACCTACTATCTAAATTACTTTTACCTCCTTTTCTTGTCATTAATATAGCTTTCTTTTGGTGCTATTTGATTGCTGCTGTGATTTTTAGTTTTTATTATATTCATCAAAAAAGACATGAATTTTGTCAAAAACAAAAATTATTTTTTTAACTTTCTGTGTTGACATTTTTCAGAAAAAAGTAAAAATTCTATATACATTTGTGTCTAAATTTATTGTGCTACATGTCTTTGATCAATAAATACACTTATTGGATTTATTTTGTTTGGGTAAAAGCTATAGCATTTACAAACTATGGTGGAAAAAGTGAATTTCCCCAGTTTGAAGCATCTCTGACTTTTCTGAGCACCTGTCATGTTTCATGAGGTGCTAGAATTCCAGGATAGTATAAATACCCCCCAAATGACCCAATTTTGGAAAGAAGACATCCCAAAGTATAGAGGCATGGTGAGTTCCTAGAAGATTTTATTTTTTGTCACAAGTTAGCGGAACATGACACTTTGTGACAAAAAATAAAAAAAAGTTTCCATTTCTGCTAACTTGTGACAAAAAAAATAAAAATAAATAAAATCTGCCACGGACTCACCATGCCCCTCTCTGAATACTTTGAAGTGTCTACATTCCAAAATGGGGTCATTTGTGGGGTGTGTTTACTGACCTGGCATTTTGGGGGGTGCTAAATTGTAAGCACCCCTGTAAAGCCTAAAGGTGCTCATAGGACTTTGGGCCCCTTAGCGCACCTAGGCTGCAAAAAAGTGTCACACATGTGGTATCGCCATACTCAGGAGAAAGAGTATATTGTGTTTTGTGGTGTATTTTTACACATACCCATGCTGGGTGGGAGAAATAGCTTTGTATATGTGTGTAAAAAAAAACAAAAAATTCCTCAAAATGCCTCAAAATGACAGGTAAAATCCTAAAGGTACTCATAGGCTGTTGGGCCCCTTAGCGCACCTAGGCTGCAAAAAAGTGTCACATATGTGGTATCACCATACTCGTAGTAGTATAATGTGTTTTGGGGTGTATTTTTACACATACCCATGCTGGGTGGGAGAAATATCTCTGTAAATGGACAATTGTGTGTAAAAATATCCCAAAATTGTCATTTACAGAGATATTTCTCTTACCCAGCATGGGTATGTGTAAAAATACACCCCAAAACGCATTATAATACTTCTCCAGAGTACGGCGATACCACATATGTGACACCTTTTTGCAGCCTAGGTGCGCTAAGGGGCCCAAAGTCCTATGAGTACCTTTAGGATTTCACAGGTCATTTTGAGGCATTTAGTTTCTAGAGTACTCCTTACGGTTTAGGGCCCCTAAAATGCCAGGGCAGTTTAGGAACCCCACAAGTGACCCCATTTTAGAAAGACGACACCCCAAGGTATTCTGTTAGGAGTATGGTGAGTTCATAGAAGATTTAAGTTTTTGTGACAAGTTAGCGTAAATTGATTTTTATTGGTTTTTTTTTCACAAAGTGTCATTTCCCACTAACTTGTGACAAAAAATAAAATCTTCTATGAACTCATCATACACCTAACGGAATACCTTGGGGTGTCATCTTTCTAAAATGGGGTCACTTGTGGAGTTTCTATACTGCCCTGGCATTTTAGGGGCCCAAAACCGTGAGGAGTAGTCTGGAAACCAAATGCCTCAAAATGACTGTTCAGGGGTATAAGCATCTGCAAATTTTGATGACAGGTGGTCTATGAGGGGCCTAATTTTGTGGAACCGGTCATAAGCAGGGTGGCCTCTTAGATGACAGGTTGTATTGGCACTGAAGTGCAGGAAACGCAGGATGTTCTCAAATCGTGACCTGGACATGGCAGCAGAGAACATGGGCATGTGATGAATTGGGTGAGAAGACCAATAAGAGTGCAATACATTCTTCTTGACTAAACCCATGTTAAGGAGAAGGCCCAAAAAAATGTTAAGTTTGAAAAATTGGAGTGGTTTCCACCAAAAAGGCTGGGCATGGTAGCTTCTCGGATTGGCGGTTACGTATTGTGTGGCATAACGGTTGATCTCAGCCACAATTGGGATTTGCCAGCACCTCTGGGAGACTATGGGTAGTACAGGCCCGTTTTGCTGGTGGCTCGGGTCTTAATGCAGAGGGGAGGATAGATGCAATCAATGCACTGGGGAGGTGATCAGGGAGGGGGGGTCTGAGGGGTCTCTGAGGGTGGGGTTTGGTGTTTGGGTGCCCACAAGGGGCAGATTAGGGTCTGATCTGATGGGTTGCAGTGACAGGGGGTGACGGGGTGATTGATAGGTGATCATTAGGTGATTACAGGGGAGAATATATGCAAGCAATGCACTGGGGAGGTGATCAGGGGGGTTTGAGGGTGATCTGAGGGTGTGGGCGGGTGTTTGGGTGCCTGCAAGGGGCAGATTAGGATCTGATCTGATGGGTAACAGTGACAGGGGGTGACGGAGTGATTGATAGGTGATCAGGGTGTGATTAGAGGGGAGAATAGATGCAAGCAATGCACTGGTGAGTTGATCAGAGGGATTCTGAGGGCAATCTGGGGGTGTGGGCGGGTGATTGGGTGCCCGCAAGGGGCAGACTAGGGTCTGATCTGATGGGTAGCAGTGACAGGTGGTGACAAGGGGTGATTGATGGGTGATCAGTGGGTGATTAGAGGGGAGAACAGATGTAAACAATGCATTTGGGAGCTGATCTGAGGACGTGTCTGCGGGCGATCTGAGGGTGTGGGCGGGCGATCAGGTGCCCACAAAGGGCAGGTTAGGATCTGATCTGATGGGTGCCAGTGACAGGGGGTGATTGATGGGTGATTGACAGGTGATCAGTAGGTGATTACAGGGGAGAATAGATGTATACAGTACACAAGTGGGGGGGGGGTCTGGGGAGGATCTGAGGGTGTAGGGGATGATCAGGAGCCCCCAGGGGGCAGTTTAGAACCTAATCTAAAATATAGCATTGACAGATAGTGACAGGGGGTGATTGATGAGTGATTGGGGGGTGATTGGGTGCAAACAGTGGTCTGAGGGGGTGATGGGGGGGATCTGAGGGGTGCTGTGGGCGATCAGGGGGCAGGATCGGTGTGTGTGTGATTACATACACAGCTGCCTTCTCCCCTGGTGGTCGCTCGATCACTGGGACCACCAGGGGAGGAGGCAGCATGTATAATACACTTTTTACACATAACAAAGTGTATTATACACTTATGTACAGGGAGATCGGAGGGTTAACAACCCGCCAGTGCTGCTAATTGGCCGGCTGGTTGACATCGTGGGTCCTGGGGGAGCCACCTTGTCGACGCCCATAGGTAGTGGGCGGTCGGCAAGTGGTTAAAGATATCAAACTGGGCTCGTACCCACAGTATCCACATACTTCTGTGTCCCCTCAGCGTTGCTCTCAGTCCCCTTGGCTGGCCACATTCACATTCCATGATTACTTACTTGTCAGATTTCTGCAACAGGCAGGCTACTTTGCTTGAAAGAAACGCCAACACCACACCCATTCCAGCCTCTGAAAGCCGTTTCGCAGTCATCTACATAGACTATTACAAGTTAGTAACACCAAGAATGGGCAATTCTGCATTTTTGGTGCGTTTGCGTTTGTTCTGCATGTGTTTTAATGCGGTTCCCATATGTAAAACGCATGTGCGTTTTTTATGCGTTTTATATTTACATTTATGCAAATCCCTAGGAAGACAACAGGAAGCAGAAATACATCAGAAATCGTTATTTGAAAAAAAAAACGCATAAAAAACGCATTAAAAAATGCAATACATTGCATTTCTATTGACTTTCATTATGTGCGTTTTTGATGCGTTCATGCATAATATGCAACAAAACTAACGATTTTAAAAATGCCAAAGTACAAACGCATTCCCATGCGGTTTTTATGCAGCCCATTGAGTAACATTGGTGCATAAAACGCAGGGTTTTATGCAACGCTAGCGTTTCTGCTATGTGTGCACCTAGCCTTACAGAACCTGGGTTCAGTGACACAGAGGTTCATCTTTTAAAGGGACCCCGAGCAGTGCAGAAACTATGAAAAGATGCATATCATTTTAAAGCTCTCTTTCTCCTCTTTCCAATGATATATAAACCGCCGCCCTGCGCCTTTTAGTTTTCACTATTTTCCCGATTGAAATTGCCGCGTCCGCGATTTCAATCGCGAAAATAGAGAAAACTAAAATGTGTAGGTCGACGATTTAGGTGTCGCCAGAAAGAGGAGAAAGAGAGCTTTAAAATGATATCCATCTTTCCATAGTTACTTGTATTACACAGGACGACACTTTCCCCAGTGTCAGCAGCTCCATTCAGCAGAATAGAGCTGCTGACTTTAGGAAAAAGTTGCCCTGTGTAATACAAGTAACTATGGAAAGATGGATATCATTTTAAAGCTCTCTTTCTCCTCTTTCTGGTGACACCTAAATCGTCGCCCTACACATTTCAGTTTTCTCTATTTTCGCGATTGAAATTGTGGCCGCTGCAATTTCAATCGCGAAAATAGCGAAATAGCGAAATAGCGAAAAATAAAAGGCGTAGGGCGGCGATTTATATATCATTGGAAAGAGGAGAAAGAGAGCTTTAAAATGATATGCATCTTTCCATAGTTTCTGCACTGCTTGGGTCCCTTTAACCTCTGGCACTGACAGTATATTGTAGGTGGGAAGCAATATTATAATAGGTTATTTTTATTTCTCAGGGTAAAGGTTTTTTATTGTTTCTTTAAATTGTTTTTAATTGTATTTTACGGTCATAAAGAGTTGCATTAGAATTTGATTGCGGTATAATAATGATCCTGTATATACATTTCTTCAAACTTTAATTGGGTGGTGCTGTGTCTTTAGCTTGGGCTTTTTGTTCTTTCCTGGGCATACTGAAGTGTGTGCAATTACACTACTTAGGCAGGCTTGTTTGCTATTCTAAACTGTATTGCCAGCTACTGAGAAAAATGTCAAACAGTCTATGATAGGTAAGCCTAGGACAATTTATGTTGGTTAGAACTGTGTGGACAACAAGTTACCTGTAAACCTCCAGAGTCTGGCTTGTTTGTTGCTAGCTGTACTGTAACTGCACCTTGTTCTGAGAGAATAAGTGTATTCCACTAGGTAAGTACTGCAGGGTTATACAATCCCTTGAGTAGCTGTGTTGTACTACCAACATAGAGAACTGTCAGTCCTAGGAGTGACTGTATGCTGATTTAGTACTTACTAACTTACCAAACAAGTCCAACCAAGCAGTTGTGTTATACTGTGTCCATAGCCCACCCCAATAAAAATAATGTCCATTTCATTACATTTTGACATTGACAGGGTGACTGACTGTTAAATATTGTGTTTCTTAGTGTTCCACAGAGTTGCACTCCTTACATTATACATCTGACAGGGGTTGAAAAAATGCTCCTTTATTTAACCACTTCAGCCTACAGTGTTTTTTCACCTTATGCATCCAAGCAACTTTCACCTCCCATTAATTCACCAATACCTTTATAACTACTTATCACACTGAAATGATCTATATCTTGTTTTTTCCGCCACCATATAGGCTTTCTTTGGGTGATACATTTTGCTAAGAAATTTTTTATTCTAAATCCATTTTAACAGGAAGATTTAGAAAGAAATGGAAAATGGAAAAAATTCATTATTTCTCAGTTTTTGGCTATTATAATTTTAAATTAATACATGCTACCATAATTAAACCCCATGTATTTTATTTGCCCATTTGTCCCGGTTATTACATCGTTTAAATTATGTCCCTATCACAATTTATGGAGCCGATATTTTATTTGGAAGTAAAGGTGCATTTTTTCAATTTGTGTCCATCACTATTTACAAGCGTATAATTTAAAAAATTATAGTAATATACTCTCTTGACATGCATATTCAAAAAGTTAAGTCCCTTAGGTAACTATTTATGTTGTTGTTTTTTTAATTATCATTTAAAAAAAAATATTAAAAATGTTATTTGGCTCAGTATTGGTGTGGGAGGTAAACAGTTAATTTTAAATAAAATAATATGTGTTTATTTAAAAAAAAATGTATGTGGGTGTAGTTTTACTATTTGGCCACAAGTCAAATAGTCAAAAAGTCCTGGAAGCAAACACTCTCGCTTCCAGGAAGCATTAGGAGGACGGGAAACTTTTTGTTTCGCAGAAAGACCGTGGCCTCTGATAAGAGGTCGTCGTTTTTTCTGCCAGGGACTTAGATCAATGAATGAGAGCTATGTTTCCATTCATTGATCTCGGGGCTAACAGAAGGCGGCGGGAGCACTCGCGATCGTGCGCCCAGCACAGCGGCAGCAGGGCAGTCTATCTGGATGTATATATCCATCCAGATAGACTTAAGTGGTTAATTAGTTGTTGATTGCACCACATACCAACTCTTTTTTACACTACAAGATGTACTGGTACTGATGTTAGTGCATCTTATGGAGCAAATACTGTTTGCACATTGCCTGTGGGTATGCATTACATGAGGTCCTTCATTACAGTCTTGGTTCCTGGGCATGGGCTTGTGCTGGGCTGTGCTATGTTCAATGCCATCCCCTGCTGGACTGTGCTCTATTATGTCTTGCCTCCCCCTGCTGGGCTGTGCTTATATTTTGTCCTGCCTCTCCCTCCTGGGCTGTGCTCTGTTCCATCATGCTGCCCCCTGCAGGGCTGTGTTCTATTATATCCTGCCTCCCCCTGCTGGGCTGAGCTCTGTTCCATCATTCTTCCCCCTGCTGGGCTGTGCTTTGTACTGCCTCCTACTGCTCTAGGCAGTAAACAGAAACTCCACCCTCAGTCCTCCCTTCTGTTCCTCCTACTGGCTCCCTTAACTCTTTACACTGGGCAGAAGAAACTCTGCCAAAGAAACTCCGCCCTCACTATCTCCCACTGTGCCACTGTTTGAATTGGCACAGGCAGCAGCAGAGAGACGAGGAAGCATTGCTCCTGTCTGGTGGAGGGGGACAGGGTCAGCCTTATTCTCTGGGGAGCATTATTGTGTGTCCAAGCGATACTGTCTCATTAATTATTCTAAATTAGATGAAATCATAATGTGTAATAGTATTTCTGGGAGTCTGAAAATGATTTAAGACTCAATCGTCTGCAATAAAAAGAGAAGCTTTTCCCTATAGCAGTGAATTCACTCAGATTTGCTTTTGCCTAGAAGAGACCATTCACTCCATCTCTGCTACATATTAATTGTCACAAGGCTGTTATTAAATATGAATGGATTATATACCTGTAAAAGCATTTCTGTGCCATGCAGTCCTGCTGATAAATGCTGTCTTTTCTCCAATTTAGTATTGCAACAGATTGTTTTCTTCACTTGCTTATCAGGAAAGTTTGCTTTAAGGTGGTGCCATTGCCCAGTAATACTCTAGCCTCATACACAGAGTAGGATGTGACTGCCTGGTGGCTGCTGAGTACACCATTTAGTATTTGTATTAACTTGATGGTCTTCCAGTGACATCACATCCTACAATCTTTCTGCTGCACATGTAAACCACCTCATGTGCGCAGATGTATCAGGTGTTTGTGGGCCTTAAACTCAGATTACTAGATCTGCAAAAAACCTCCAAAAAGAGCTCTACAAACAAGGCCTCACTGTGTCACATATCAAAAAACTTTATTGAAAAACTTACAGCAATCAGAACTTGTATCAAGGAAATTCAGATAAAACTCTAAAAACACTTAAAGCATAAGGATAAACCTGACAGCCCCTGCATCCCACGCACGCTTCACATACATCCATTCATGTCATGCAGCACATGGGAAGGCCTGCGCATGTTGAAAAATGACCACAGAGCTCTGGGTAGAAAAAAAGACCAGTTTTCCCCAAGTGTTCAAAAAAGAAATGCACCAGCTTCAGCAGAGCAATTTAGAGCCTACTTCAAACTACATCACCTCAACTGAGCATGTAGTCTCCAATTTAGAATCATGCTTAGCTTGTTCAAGCTTTAAACAGAACCTGTCCGTTGTAAGTATTGATCCAGGACTTCCTCAGATCAAGCAGTCAGAGCTACGGCAGTCCTTTAAGCACACATAGCAAAGCAGTTTCCGCCACATGAGGTTAAATGTGCAGTTCAACAAGCTGTTATAGCATTAGCGTTAGCATGACATTATTGCAATAGCACTTTGAGACAACACACTGACAGCGCTGTCTTGCTCACAAAAGCACACATAGCCTTGTGTCTTACGTCTCCCAGAGAGTCTGTGTTGGTCATCTCAGCTGAGGGTGTGCACGCAGGCTATCCCATCGGCAGGCAGGATGATGTGCCAGAGTTCCGCTGGGTCAGCACGTCCAGACAGCGGCAACAATGGCTGCGACAGAACGCTCCCAGAGCGGCATGGGTTGAAAGCAGTGGGCGAGGCCGGCCTCCTATAGCTCCTCCCACCGAGTACACCATTTAGTACAGATACATCTTATGGTGCAAAAAATATGGTAGGTGTTGCAAAATATTGTTTGCTCATTTATTTACAGTAATTGTTGAAGACACTGACCTTTTGCATATCTTTGCACGTCCCCTCCTGCTGCCTTTCAGTACTTCATTGATGTAACTTGTATTTACACTTTTGGGAGGCATTGCCGATGCTCGCCACCCAGCTCATGCTGCCAGCTGACAATGCGGTCTCCCTGGTGTTAACAGACCAGAGGTGGCACACTGTTAAAGCTCTTGCTGACCCATGCTGCATCTCAGGTCCTCCATCCTTGGGCCTAATCTCACCGCAATACTTCTACACACTTTTATGGGGGCATTCATTCCAGATTCCATCTATCAATGCGGTCTGTTATTATGATGGCAGAGACTATTGCTAGTGGACTGAGCCCCCTCCATTTTTCAATCTCAGGTCCCGCTTCAATGGCCTTATGTTTCTGCTGCCTTCTGTACACTGTCCATCACAAAAAATTCCAATATGCCCCCTGTCACGTTAACTGTAATTTTTCTGGTACAGTATAAGTATGTTGGAACTTACTTTCCCTTGTTGCCACTGTTCTCCTACACATAACTAGAAAATGTGGTGGTTGTAACATGCATAGGGGCTTTGCTATTAAGCTTTAACCTCCCTGGCAATAATTCCGAGCTACGCTCGGGCTAGCCGCCAGGAGAGCTCTATGCAGAGCATAGCGCGCAGCAGGCGTTCTTACTTACCTCCCGGAGGATCCAGACATCGGTAGCCGTTCTCCTTCCTGTCCTCCGAGGCTCTGAATCACTCTGGTGAGATCGCCATCATCAATCTCACCACAGAGTTATAGTGCCACCCGGAGGATGGAAGTAAAATTACAGCACTGGAGCCCAGGGGGGTGAGTGAGAGCAGGGACTGCTGCAGGCATTCTGGTGGCATGATTTTTTTCCCCTGATTTTAGGGTCTGAAACATTTTAACCTGCTGGGCGGTCTGGACGAGCTCAGCTCGTCCAGTACCGCCGGAGCCTGCCGCTCAGGCCCTGCTGGGCCGATTTGGCTCAAATAAAAAGCAGCACACGCAGCCGGCACTTTGCCAGCCGCGTGTGCTGCCTGATCGCCGCCGCTCTGCGGCGATCCGCCGCGAGCAGCGGCGAAAGAGGGCCCCCCTAGCCGCCTGAGCCCAGCGTAGCCGGAACAAAAAGTTCCGGCCAGCGCTAAGGGCTGGATCGGAGGCGGCTGACGTCAGGACGTCGGCTGACGTCGATGACGTCACTCCGCTCGTCGCTATGGCGACGATGTAAGCAAAACAAGGAAGGCCGCTCATTGCGGCCTTCCTTGTTTATTCTGGGCGCCGGAGGCGATCGGAAGATCGCCTCCGGAGCGCCCTCTAGTGGGCTTTCATGCAGCCAACTTTCAGTTGGCTGCATGAAATAGTTTTTTTTTTATTAAAAAAAAACCCTCCCGCAGCCTGCCTGGCGATCTTAATAGAACGCCAGGCAGGTTAAAAAGACTCCAAAATCTGGAAATAATCATACCGCCAGGGTAAAGTCGGCCCATTGCCTTTAATGGAATTTGGGAAATTGGCTTTGCAAAAATTTGCAGTATTACCCAAAGTTAGTGGAATTTTTTTGCGAGACCGTCAGAGGCGTTCTCACTCATCCCTACCTGGAAAGCTCTGTGTATCCAGATCCTTCCCTCTACATAGGTAAGTATCTGACCTGTAGCGAGGTTTACTTTAAATCAATGAATACACTATACAAAAATGTAGCTGCATAAAAAATTGTTACAGCACTCATAGAAACAATAACAGTGAGTTACATATAAATGTATTAATAAATACATTGTTGTGACAATAATAGTGTGTTACTTATGTATGAACTTGCACAGCTGATATTTACAGCTTAATCAGGAAACTTGTTCAACATATGTATCTAGAAATATCTATGACTAATGTGTTCTCACCTTTTAATCATCATTTCTAAATATATTTCTGAAGTGTTTAAATATTCAAATGAATGCATAATTGGCGATTTTCTCTAATTTACATCTTTAATACAGAACTAGGCAAATTCTGAAACAGTTTATATATCCTAACAGAAAACTGTAAAATGCATGTAAGCTGATGTTATATTTAGAGGTCAGTCTGTTCTGCAAATGTTAATGAGCATAGCGTTTTGTACAGGCGCCACACTTGTAGTTCCCAATCCTCTTACATTATCAGTAATAGCAGGCCAAAGCTTGTTGCTAGGCAAAAAAAAATTGGTAAATCAAATGTTATTGTGAAAGGTAGAATTCTGATAAAGTAATAGTAACAGCCACTGTCCCCCTCTCCCCCGGTGGAAGAAGACAGAAGGGGGCTGGGAGACTGACATGTTAAATAGCAGGGGCATGACAAAGTGGGATCAGCACAGTTTTTTTTGGGGGGGGTATGTGGTGGATGTGGACAGAGGGCCAAAGGGCTGATACACACCAGAGCGGTTCTGGAGCATTTTTTAAAACGCTTGCAGGGGGAAAACCGCTTGGCTAATGAAAAAGTGAATGGGATGGTGCACACCAGAGTGGTTCGTTTTTTTCCACGCAAACTCAGGGGCTGTAGCATTTTTTAGATTTCTGAGGCGTTTCTGCCTCAATGTTAAAGTATAGGAAAGTGGAAAACCGCTCTGAAAAACGCTAAATCAGAGCAGTTTTCCAGGCGTTTTTGTTACAGAAGCTGTTCAGTAACAGCTTTACTGTAACAATATTTGAAATGTGCTACACAAAAATGCTCCAAAAAACGCTAGGCATGTTTAGAAAACATGCCTAGAATCGCTTTGAAATCTGCTTCAAAAACCTCTAGCGTTTTGCAGATCTGCTAGAGGTTTTTGGTGTGCAGTGGCCCAAAGTCAGGGCAAGGCAAACAGCCATAGTGGCTCAGAGTGGCTTTTGGAATCATGGCTGTCTGATGGCATGGTGGGGTCAAGTGAAACCAGTGTTGAGTTTAGTATGGTGGGGGAGTTTAGGAAACAGCATTAGGTTAGGAAGACATTGGTTTTAAAAAAAAAAATGGAAAGGACCATAGTATCCTTAAAGAGAAACTCCAACCTAGAATTGAACTTTATCCCAATCAGTAGCTGATACCCCCTTTTACATGAGAAATATATTGCTCTTCACAAACAGACCATCAGGGGGCGCTGTATGACTGATTTTGTGCTGAAACCCCTCCCACAAGAAGCTCTGGGACCGCGGTACTTTTGGCAGTTTGTTACAATGTAACAAGGTTCACAGACAAAAAATAGCTGTTTACAGCTGTCTCTAACAGCCAAAACAGCTAGGAGCAGCTACATAACCTGCCCACAGTAAAAATGTCACCATGTAATAAATGTCAGAATGTAAATCGGGGAGAGGAAAGATTTTACAATGAGCAAACACTGACTAAATCATTTATACATAATTATGGTAACAAATGAAGCATTTTTTTTACTACATTATTTTCAATGGAGTTCCTCTTTAAGATTATGCAGGTTAGGAAGGCTTGATTCACATCGAGCCAGATCACCAACGACCAACTGGAGTGGACTGTGCAGCGTCTGCTCAGATGGTACATTGTGATCTGGTTAGAGTCTGGAGATGCAACTCCACCACAGGCTTGTGTGGGGAACACCTCCCCTGTCTGGAATAATCATGCAGATTTTTGAGCTGCAAATTCTATAAATAAATAGGATCCTTTTGACTGCCAGTTTTTACAATATAGCAAAACAGACAAAACATGTCCTTTTACGTTGCAGTGTAAACCAAGTCTAAGTCATTTTTGATTCCAGAGTACCTTTCTATATTTCTTCCCCCAAAACACTAGTCTTCGCCAAAAAAAACCCAGATGAGTGTAGCTTTTTTCTAATAACATTTTTTTAGTGGCAAACTTGTTCAAACACCAAAAAGGGTTAAATGACCCTGAAAGCAAGGAGTTTGAATCAGGATGATACCATTTATTGGCTAACTTAGAGATGAATAAACAGTAAGGTTTCTGCTTATAATAAGCCTTCGCCGGACTTGGTTCCTTCCTGAAGTAAACTTTGAGAGTGCAAACTGAGCCAATGTAAAAAAGTTTTTGCCTGCTGTGATATCTCCATTACAATTTTTGGGGGGTCATAGAGATAAATACAAAAGTAGATATTTTTTAACCCCTTCGGGACCGGCTGCCTACCCCCGCTTAGGGACCAGGCATTTTACATGCAGGGAGAGGGGTGTTTTTGGGGGGGTCAGGCAGCCGGATCCCTACTGTGGGCACTTTGGTATGGTCCCCCTGGGTGGCCAGGTGTCCCCCGTATTTCTGGCAGCCTTTACTCACCTCCCATGCTCCAGCGATGAGCAGCTGTAGACACCTCTGCTCTCGCTGGCTTCCCGGCTCGTACTGACGCTAAGTCCCAGGTCGCGGCTTGATGACTTCATCAAGCCGGGACCCGGCACTTAGCGTCAACACAGCAGGGATGCCGGCCAGAGCGAAGGGGAGCGCCAATCATCAGGGGAACGGCAGGAAGGTAAGTAGATCCTCCTCTTTTCCTCCTACCGCCGCAGCTCTGTAAGTGATCACTATGATTCACCAGCAATCATAGTGATCACGTGATCAGTAGCCATACGCGATGGCTGCTGATCACTGAGGGGAGATGTCAGCTGTCATATGACAGCTTAATCTCCCCTCTCCGGTGCGCACGATCGTGTCAGGACGGTTCGTTAGCGTGGGCGTTGAATCAACGTCCAGTCAGGGCGGCAGCACCACCTGCTGGACGTAGATTCAAACTACGTTGGTCCTAAAAACGTTAATATGAGACTACTGGAACTTTGGTCATGCAGTTTTCACTGTAGTTGATATCTGAATATGTAGTTTATTATTATATGATTTGTTTATACTGCCCAAGTTTAGTTCAGGGTCTACAGTGTGCACTGAAGAGGCCATTTTATCTTCAGTCTTGAAATGGAGCCCAAGTTATCCAAGACGACATCGCACACCACATCCACGTTACTGGTGAGAGCTGGACCGTAGGCAGTTAAAGTAATTAAATCCAATAGATAAGCAGTGTGAACCTGCATAGTGCTGCAGTATTCTTTACATGTTGTTTATTGGATAAAGGAATATATCCATCTGTGGCAGCAGTGCGTGTGTGGATCACAGCAATAAGAAGAGTGCTTACAGCATTGAGGAGGTGCCTCTGGTTTATTATTGACTATTAAATCCAATAGGTCCAAATTGCTTAACCAAGCATTACAATTTATTTTCTTGCAGTCATGTAGACATGTACCTCCAACGAGTCGTTTCAGGACCATGAATGGCCACCGTAGTCAAGGCACAGAGCAGAATGGAAGAAAAGAAGTCACAGCAAGCAAATATATAGATTCTTCATCCACTCACAAGGTTAGACCCCCAATAGTTTTGTACCATGGATTTCTGCCATTTCTGAGCCACCTGCCCCCAGTTAACAAACAGTGCAACAAGGGGTAAACAATCAGACCTGCAAAATGTACTACACATATTCTATTAGTGACACACTCACCTCACAGTGACATCCAGTACCATACTCCCCCTGTCCCTATGTTGAACTTACGCTAATGAGGTTAAGCATCGGTAGAGGGCGGGCTCATGCGAGAAGAGGGTTGGGTCAGGTGATGGCAAAATATTAGCAATTTTACCAATATTCTAGTGCCTTTCCCCAGTGTCCAAATTACCACAGCCCCCTTTTTATATGTCAAAAATTCATGGACATGTGCTAGATTTGCATAAAACACAATGCTTACTTCATTTTATATAAACAGTAAATGTACACACATGAGACTGAGACTAGCATTTATAGACAAGAGATGGCAGCTCTGTTTAGCATTTGTAGGTTAGGTAACATAACATTTGAATTTTTGGTGTGTGTTTGTCTCCAGCATTATGGATGTCTGTATAGGGGGATTGTTTGTAAGTGCTGGTCTTTTGTCCTGAATGTGGTCATGAAGGCTCTTACCAATTTTGTTCCTTTCACACCTATACAAAAGTAATCATGTACATCCTTAGCGCTTCACAGCAGAAGTCTCAGCTGAAACACTGTTGATTATGATGTAACAAGTTCCAGCTCTAATAGACGGGGTTACTGTGACCGTTGTGTTAGCTGTAATTTTCTACCTACCTCTTAGTCAAAATGAAATTCCATCTTTTGATGAGGACAGCGTAATCAGTTCAGTTCAACTCTATAAATTGCTAAGATTAATGTCATACCTTATTACAACTTACTCACCTTATATAGTTTTTATTCAAATGCACAGCTGGTCTACATTGATTGGAACAGACTGAGTCAAGACTGGGAGTGTCACAGCTTTCTGCGAGTAACTCAGTTTGTGAAGGTGGGGAAAACAAGCAACAATTATTCCTGGTTTTTGCAGCATATAGTGCATGCTAAAAGAGGAAAATGTTTTAGCAAGAGTAACATTTCCATAGGCATCTGCCCAGGGCCCCAGAACCAGTGATGCCCCCAGGTCCCCCCTTTTCAGGTCTCATCCGCAGCTAATAGTGCTCCCCCTGCAAAGTACTCATAGCAGTGGAGTGAACTCATCTGTCTGGCCTCATGCTCCCTCCAGTCTGTGCTCTTCTGTATTCATCATTGTATATTCTTCCAGACCTATTGGAATGGCATTTTAAATGAGTACATACATGCTGTCGAGTCTGAGAACAGGCGCCATGGAAGTGACACAGGAGGGTGCACCTCGGCCGGAGAAATGAGTTTGCTGCGCTGCTGTGAGTAGTCTGCAGGGGATCACTGTTAGCTTGAGGGGGGGGACCTGGGTGCCCATCTGGAGCCCTGGGGACGAAAGTACTAGGAGGACAAGGGCCACTTAGCACTTTCATAGATTTGTTTTCTAGATTTCATGTGTTGCAGGAATCGACCAACCCCACCCGATAAGAGTCTGATCTGAGAGGGCTCTAACTTTGGGCCACATTGGGTACTCATCTATAAAAGTATGGGCACATTTATGCCCTTCTGCTCTGTGTGGAGCTCTCTTATAAGTCTTGATTATCTATTATACAGTATGTGCAGCAGCAAAAATTAGGTTTCCCTGCTTCATGAGTGAGTTCACTTCAGTTCACATGAGTGAGTTTCCTTCTACATTCCAAACACAAACTCAAAATTTCCGGCCTATAAAATTGGGTGCCATCATAGGTGCCCATCAGTGGCTTAACTTGCACAGCCCAGGCCCTCCAACAAGATTTGGCAGGCGCCCCCCCCTCTCCCTCTTGAACACGAGCTTCCTAACACCTCTTCCCCCCACCTCCCAAACATGGGCCTCCCAGACACCTATCCCCTCCCCCAACAGAGCTTATATTGTATTCAATTCTGGCAGGACATATCCTCTTCACTATTCCATGTAACCATGACATTCAACCTATTAGCTTGCGGCTCTCCTGACACTGCATGTATATGATAGGAAGTCACAAGCTAATAGGCTACACAGCCAGTCTACAAGGAGAAGTGAAGAAGAGGACCTGTCCCACAGGAATTAGGTAAAGTATATGCTTTGCTGCGGCTGCTGCTGCTCTGCATGGTCTCGGAGTAGCAGGGGTGAGAAGAGGAGTTCAATTGATGGGAGCGAGTGCACACAAAGTAGCTGCCACTGCCGGGCCCCTAAGCCTCTGGGCCCCCCTGTAATGGCACACCTTGCAGGGGTTATTGTCATGCCAGTGGTGCACATGCTATATTAATTGTTCACTAGCTACAGCGAGGACCATAGTGGCAGTGGAGTCATAGCAGTGGACAGAGCAGGCTGCAGAGTACATATTAGCTCTCAGAAGGCCTTCTGCCATAGATAGCTGAAAGAGCTCCTTTTCTAATTTAACATTTGAGCAGCATGTCCTTGACTGGCTCTTTCCCAGCCTACTAATTGGACAATATTCTAATCTTACCTTCTTTATTCAAGCTCCCACTGTTAAAGTAATGGTTTTGTGCAAAGCAGTAAAGATGAATCCGCTTACGGTGCATCCCTCTCCCCTCCTGCCTAAATGCTCCTTTTCAGTACTTCACATAATACTTTCCAAAACTTTCACTGCCTGCATAAATTCAGAGATGAAAACCAGGTAAAAATATTGCTCTACTTTCAATGTGATCATAACCTGAATTATAAAAGAACAGCGCTACACCAAGGCTCTGCATAATTGGCATCATTTGCAGAATTTAATGCTGGATTGCCAACTAAAAAAATCTTATCAGCTGGTAAACCTCTTTCTTTATAGGGCTCTTAAAGGACACCTGAAGTAAGAGGAATATGGAGGTTGCAATATTTATTTCCTTTTAAACAATACCAGTTGCCTGGCAGTCCTGCTGACCTTTCATGTATCAGTAGTGTCTGAATCAATTACCAGAAACAAGCATGTGGCAAATCCAGTGACACTTCAATCAAAAACATCTGATCCGCATGCTTGTTCAGGGTCTATGGCTAAATGTGTTTGAGGCAGAGGATCACCAGCACAGTCAGGCAATATGCATTTGTTATAGGAAATTAATATGACAGACTCCAAATTTCTCTCACTTCAGGTCAATGCGTACATCTAAAAGGGGTGCCTGGTAACATGAGCGTAAAGAAATGCCAATAGTAGAAAATCAATAATTATACCTATTTTTTTACTATCCCCCACTGTAACCTAATTCTCACAGTAACCCTACTGTATTTATGCCGATCGCCTTGTTCACAGTGGCCATTGCATTAAGCTACTTGGGTACCATGTTTTAATCGTTACCTAGGTTGTGTTAATGGATACCAGAGCTGAATTAAAAAGTGAAAATGGTAGGAGCAGGCATGTATATGAAGCAGTCCTCCTGCCCCCCCCCCCCCCATCCCCCATGCTACTCCATCCCCCTCCTACCTCTCGCAAAGATTCTCTGTAGCCACTTCCTGGTCGGCTGGGTTGGGCAATACTGCATCAGTCCCAGCCCAGTATGCGCATGATGTCTGGCTGCTGGCTCACGGCTAAGGACGCGCGCAGCTGAGCTGGCCAACCAGGAAGTGGCTGCGGAGGCAATTTACAAGAGGTAGGAGGGGGATGGAGCAGAACGGGGGGAGCGGTGGGCATAGGGACTACTTCTTATACATGCCTTCTCCCCCCATTTTTACTTTTTAATTCAGCTCTAGTATCCATTAACTGTGTAATTCACGCTATTGAGGATGCAAGTGTGAAACCACGGAGGATGCTAGTGGGCGAATCTGGACGGGATGGAGACAAACAGCAGCTTATCTTTTTGTATTTTACCTTTGATAATGTTCTAATGGAGGGATATCATATTATGGGAACCTGGATGTAAGTTTTATGATCATTTTCCTATTTGTTTGGCTAAGGCTATGTTCACTTTATGTATTGCATAAGGGCTGTATAACAATGGGGTCATAACGCAATGCACACTCTGCACGTTATAACACATTTACCACAGGTTATCCCGAAACGCACTGTAGAAAGTGCTTCAGGATAACGTGAATCTTTACAGTGCAAAGATGTGAACATGCACATACAGTTACATGTGGCAACATAGTGCAATGCTACTTGCATAGTGGGAATGCACCCTTCTGATGATAAGCAGAGTGTGATGATGGGAAATATTCACTTACGTTCAGTAAAGAGGCTGTGTGCAGGGAATGCACAGTAGAGGTGGCCCCAACAGTTTGCCGGTGAACAGTTTTGCAGCGAACAAGGGCTGTTCAGGTTTAACACAATTTAAAAAAAAAAAAATCCGTTCACATTTTTTACATTGACTTTAATGGCAGACGAACGGCCACTGACTTTACCGGTTAATAGCAATGCCCCCTTACTTGCTAGAAACCCCAAATTTGCAGGATATGACAGGGACAGTGGGTACAAGATAAAAAAAAAAACGTTTTCAAAAAGACCTTATAGTTTTAGAGAAAATCGATTTTAAAGCTACAATACCTAACGGTAGTATAAATTTACATATATCGAATGAAAAAGTAATGAATTTCATGACGGGGTTTCCAGGGGGTCGAAACCCCGTGGAAGTGGCAACGTTTTGGCCAGGGATTGCTACACAGCCACAATAAGGCTGTATAAGGATCCCTGGAGTGTGGGAAATTTTGAAAAAGAAATTACGCGAGGTCCCCCCTCCTGAGCCTCTTTAACACCTTGTCCCCTATGCAGACTGAGATAGCCAGAATGCGGAGCCCCGACCGCGTGGGGCTTCGCACCCTGAGCTATACCAGCCCGCATGGTTCATGGTATGTGAGGGGAGGGGCTTTTTTTTCCTCTTCTACCTACTGCCTCCCTCCACATACCCTGCACATTTGGGGCTTGATTCACGCGCTAACCAGGGTGCTAAGTAGGCTAGCACCGGATTTCTCAATCAGATCGCGCGCTAACTTTCTGTGCAGTACACGCGTAAAGTTTTACGCGCATAAAGTTTTGCGCCCGTAAAGTTTTATGCGCGAAAAGCTTGTTTAGACGTGCTAAGGGGGTTTTCACAGGCGTGCTAACAGTTAGCACCGCTTTGTGAATCAAGCCCATTGGTGTATCTAGCACGTAAGAGGGCAAATTAACCACTAAAGTCGTCGGCTGTTTGCTTGCCATTTAAGTCTATGTGGTGTGCTGCGAATAGCCGATTCGTGAACATTTGCGGGAATTCACGTTCGCTATTTGCGAACCGAAAATGTTATGTTTGCTACATCACTAACGCACAGCAGTTTTACCTTTTCTCTTACTGGCAATGTAGCGCGTTTTGTACAATTGGCTCGATATCATTGATCATGTTCTAATTGAGAAGTACTATGTGTTGTGAGAACCTGGGTGTAGGTTTTATGATTGTTTTCCGTTTTTAATAATATCCATCATCTTTTTTATGGGTTTTAAACTAAATAAGTACCGGTAGTCCACATATTTTTTTTTTAGAATTGCATAAAAATTGCATAAAGTTTGGTGCTAACCCCCCTGCATTATTTATGTTGCATAGGTATTGCTTGCAGTGCAACACACCACCGTGAACGTAACCTAAAGCACCTTAAAGGAATGAAAAAGCCTTGCTTCTTTCAATTAGATGTACATGTACAGTACTCTCATATGGCTGTGCGGCATAATGGGAAGTTACATTTGACAGCACTTCTGAGGCCCCATTCACACTAGAGCGTTTTGCTGTGATTTTGGCAAAACGCTCAAACGCTAGCGCTTTTTAAAAGCACTAGCGTAATGAAACCCTATGGGCCCATTCTTACTTGGGCGATTTGCGCTAATCACAGCAAATCACCCAAAACCGGGCAAAACGCAGACGCGTCGCCTGCACCATTTTCAGGCGATTTCCTGGCGATCGCGGCAAAATCGCCACACTGTTCAGTGCTTTTTCTGTGTGAAAACTCACTCCTGCAAAACGCTGGAAAAAATCTCCGGCGTTTTGCGTTTCTAAGTGTGAATGGGGCCTAAGGCCTCATACGCTCCTTGTTCTCAGACAAGGGAATTGATTCATTAAGCTGTGCCATAGCCATAGCGTGCGCTGCTAAATTATGCTATGCTCCAATAGTTTAACGGGTGCTCTATTAAACTTAATGAGCGCTCCACTGAACCCGCCTTGAGCCTGGCGGATCCAGCGGCTTCAAAGGATGAGATTCCTGCATTTTGATTGGCCCAATAGGCTGACTGTCAAGTGACAGCCTATCCTTTTGGCATCCCTGTTTATTATGCACTGGGGAAGACAATATGTCGCTAGGAGCTTGCAGGGAGATAGAGGGAAACTGCCAGACATCCCTGGAGCCTCGGTAAGTATTTCAGGGGGGGAGATTTGTGCTATTTTGGCCAGTTGCTCAAGCAACCGGCAAGCACATGTAACTGGCATCTGGTGATCCCCGTCGAACTTTGCTGTATATCAATTGTTATGTATATAGTGCTTGCCGGCCCTAATGTAAAATGTGCACTGTAGCTCGTCAGCTACACCCCTATTTGCAAGTCAGAATTATTTTAATTTCATCACGGGCCATGTCTTATGCTGGGGATACACGGTACATTTCTGTAGCGTGTATCGACCAGCTGATCCGGCCAGCTAATAATATTCAGCTGGCCCGATCATGCCGCTCGACCCTCGCCCGCTCGATCCCCGCCGGCGGACAATGGCAGGGAATCGAGAGCTGATAAGGAAGCGCCGGCGGGGACGAGCGGTAATCGATCTGCGCGCACACCCGGACGTGCGGGGACGCGGCTGGGGTCGATCCGGCGGCTAATCGAGCCGCCGGTCGACCCGTCTATTCCCAGCATAAGGTTGGGAGCACACTTGTCTGTGCTGAAAACCATGAGTTTTCTGCCATGTGCATCTCTGCGTTTTTCTCTACATTTTTTATTTGTTTGTGGGTGGGTTTTTGTTTGCATTTTTTTTAGCATTTTTTTAAATGTAGAGAAATACCGTATCCTATTTATTTTATTAAACACTTCACACCCCCCCCCCCCCCCCCCCATAGGAAAGCATTGTATGCAAATTGCATGTGTACATTTTAGAAGCAATTATCTGTAGAATACATAATTGTATTGTATGGTGACTTTTTATGCCTATCCTTGGAGTTTAGCTGTAAGAAGTAATTTAGCAACCATGCTGTACATTTCTCTGCCAGCCCACAATCCCTATAAATCTCCATTAAGGAGAGATTTAATTAGCAGCACTTAGCAGTAAGTATAAATATATTAAAAATACATCTGTTTGTATTGAATGTGATTGGCTTGTTTTGTGTAACCTTACTTTTCAAGGGCATGTCTGTATTGCATTTTGCTGTATATTTTCTGTGTTCTGACAAGCGTTAATTAATGAATGGCTCTGTTAGCATTGTTCAGCAATAGTTAGGGGGAGACAGGTGAAAAGGAGGCTGGTATTAAAGCATTACCAACACAATTCATATACAATAAAATGGATGTATTTATGGGAGGTGTGACCCAGTTGTTTAGCTGTATAATAATGGAAGCGATTTGTCTAAAAAGATATATAGCAAATCAAGCAGCAGCATATAATAAGCATTTAGGTATAATCTGACAATACTTGTACTAAGCATTAGCTAAAGCGGACCTGAACTCAGAACTTCCTCTCTGCTCTAAAAGATACGTAACTGCATAATAACCTTAAAGGATACCCGAGGTGACATGTGACATGATGAGATAGACATGTGTATGTACAGTCACTAGCACATAATAACTGTGCTGTGTTCCTTTTTTTCTTTCTCTGTCTGAAAGAGATAAATATCAGGTATGTGAGTGGCTGACTCCGTCCTGACTCAGACAGGAAGTGACGACAGTGTGACCCTCACTGATAAGAAATTCCAACTATAAAACACTTTACTAGCAGAGAATGGCTTCCGAGAGCAAGAAAGAGGTAAAAAGGGAAATTCTTATCAGTGAGGGTCACACTATAGTCACTTACTGTCTGAGTCAGGACTGAGTCAGCCACTTACATACCTGATATTTAACTCTTTCAGGCAGAGAAAGAAAAAAAAGAACACAGCATAGTTATTTGTGTGCTAGGCACTGTACATATTGTCTATCTCATCATGTCACATGTCCCTTCGGGTATCCTTTAAAGAAAAACATTTCTTTGTTACAGCTGATACAAATCCTGCAATAAATCTGCAGTGTTTCGTCTTCCTGCTTTTATGGAAGCAGACATTTTATTAACATCCTGAACTTTCAAATGAGCTTATCTGCCATTGCAGTCAGGTGACACGAGGAGAGATAAAATTACAGTTGTGATTAGTCACAGATGAGGGGAAATTAGACAGGCTAAACTCTCTAAATCAGGGGACTCAAACTCGCGGCCCGCGGGCCATTTGCGGCCCTCGATACAATATTTTGTGGCCCGCGCCGGCAAAAGCTTCCTTATAGTTTGCTTCAGTGCTCCCAAGTAATCCGCCGCATCCCCGCCGCTAAACGAGGGCTGCAGAGCCCCCAAATCGCCCGGGGGGCAATCCACTGACATTTCCTGGAAGGGGCAGAGCTTTCAGCTTTAGCTCTGCCCATCCTGACATCAGTCGCGGTGCATCGCTGCCTCTGCCCGCCCCTCTTACTCTTCCTTCACAGAGAGAGCTGAAGCTGAAAGCTCTGCCCCTTCCAGGAAATGCCGGCGGGGATTTGGGGGCTCTGCAGCCCTAGTTTTGCGGCGGGGACACGGCGGATTACTTGTAATGGGAGCACTGAAGCGAACTATAAGGTAAAATAGGCAAAATAGGTGGCTTCAGTGTGAATTTGATTTTGAAATAAAAATCAATGCAGGGGGTGGGGGGGGGGGATTGGGATTTGGGCGGTAGCTGCTGATTGACTTTTTGTGAAATCCCTTATGCGGCCCAGCCTCATCCTGACTTTGCCTCCTGCGGCCCCCAGGTAAATTGAGTTTGAGACCCCTGCTCTAAATACATACAGGGTGCATTTCTCTATGGTTTCCTTCTGTCCTGTGCAATAGTTCAGTTCCACTTTAAATCAGGCTGTCAACCACTAATAATAATTTATTGATTTTGTTGTATGAGATTAATGGAAAATCTGTGTAATATTAATAAAGCCTGAAAAATCATAATGTGTTAAATGTGTCTTGAGCTTTTATACTTCCATAGGAGAGAAGAGTAATTGAGTTTCTATGGCCCATGGCAGGTGATCATTAACGGCATTCCCATTACATTGTTAGGGCTGCCTAGCTACATTTCCAATGCTAATTAGCACGTGTATTTCAGAGGGCTCGCCATAGCTGATTATATATTATAGGTTGCTAAAAATCAAATTACCATGGATGCATGCCTGTGTTCACCGGAGGATGTATCGGCAGGTATGCATCTTATTCCTAATTATAGAAAATGTATCAAATAAATATCATTTTAATATGTGCAAGCAACAGTCATTATTGTGCCACTTAGGGACCTACATGACTGGCTGTAATTACAGTTCTCAGACAAGGGATGCGTCGTGTAGCTGTAAAAATATTCTCTCTGACTGAGTACATTTATAACCGGCAAGACAGGCAATAGAGAAATCATTTATTTTATATAATACTAAAGTCCAGAGAAATGAATTATTGAGAGTGATGGCAGAAATAAAGCCTTATACATGAATATTTTAGACATGTTATTAATATTATTATTATTATGGATTTATAAACATATTCCATGGTGTTGTGAAAAGAAACAAACATGGGGTACATAATAATACAGACAATGGTATACACCAATATACAAAATACAGAATTGGTACAAAATACAGCAGAGCCGGAACAAGGTCCTCCAGCACCCAAGGCTGAGACCCTCCATCCCTCCCACCCCAGCCGTTACACACTGATTGCTATTAGACTAAAGGTGCGTACACACATGCGACTATAGTCGTTTGTAACGATCGTTCCCCGATCTTTACCAACGACGATCATTACAAAAAACGAACCACCGACTATTAAGGCAAACGACGAACGAGCCAAATCGCTACAAAAGAAAGTTCTGTCTCGGCGGATTTTAACCAACGACGATCGTTTGCAAAAGTAGTACATCGTTGGAAACGGTCGTTCGTACTAGGCTTGACATGCGCATTTCACTATTTCTCTGTGAAACTTCTCATTTTTATGCGCAGGCGAAATAGTTGCTTTACGTGATGTAACGTTCGTTCTAACAATCAGATCGTTACACACCTTTTAAAACTATCTTTACTTAGGTCGTTCTTTCATCAATTAAAAGTTCGTTCGTCGTTCTCAACGAACGATCGTTGGCGCATGTGTGTACGTAGCATTAGAGGTGCCCCCATGATCCCCCCAACAACTTAATCTGTAGATATCTGGCTTGTAGTCACTGCCAGGTATCCCCTTTTCTTTTTTCTCTCTGCTTCAAACACAATTGGCCTCAATTCTGGTAGCTATGTGAGGTAAATATTTTTTTGTAAGTAAAATACCTCATGAGGTATTTTCCTCTTTTTTTTAGCAATTCTGAAAGATTTTTCTACATTTCTGAACATTAGGTAAAACATGAGGTAAAACGTGAGGTAAATGCATTAAGTGAGGTAAAACATGAGGTATTTCAGCGAGAAGCATGCAGTAAATAAATAAAAATCTTTAAATGTCTTCCATAAGTTATGATAGTCTTTGGAAGATGTTTTTTATTTTGAGGGGGAAGATGTATTTGATTATGTAGCAACCTATGAAAAGTATGTTTATAGGCATCCCTTAAAAAAAAAAAAAAAAAATCCAGTAAATATTTGGAGTTTTATTTCTACTATTCTTTTCTATAGTATTACATAGCCTGAATAGGAGCGACACTAAAACAGCAATAGGAACTCCACTAAAAACTGCAAAATGCATACAAATTGACTTTACCTCCAGGTACAGGCAGGTCTTAAACTAATCAGTAAATTATGTACTAATATGCTCCCTAATTTCCATGAAAATAGCTATTTATGGTAAATTACCTCACAAAGTACCTCATAATTTACCTCATGAGCTAAAACATGACTAAACCCTACCAGAATTACTAAAACTAATTACCTCATGAGGTAAATTACCTCACATGAGGAAATTTGTTTGATAACCCTACTAGAATTGAGGCCAATAGGAGAATGAGCACGGAGGCGTAGTGGTTAGCGCTCTCGCCTTGCAGCGCTGGGTCCCCGGTTCAAATCCCAGTCAGGTCAACATCTGCAAGGAGTTTGTATATTCTCCCCGTGTCTGCGTGGGTTTCCTCTGGGCACTCCGGTTTCCTTCACATTCCAAAAACATACAGATAAGTTAATTGGCTTTCACCTAAATTGGCCCTAGACTACTATACATACATAAACATATGACTATAGTAGGGGTTAGATTGTGAGCTCCTCTGAGGGACAGTTAGTGACAAGACAATATACAATGTACAGCGCTGCAGAAAATGTCAGCGCTATATAATAATGATAGCTGAATGAGTTGTCCGTCCCCTCCTGCATTGGCCCTAAGGCTTCAGCCTCTCTCGCCTCTGCCTCAGCCCAGCCCTGAAATACAAGATCGATACAAAATACAGAATTGGTAATTATGACAAAAGTAAAATGATGAATAAAGTGTTTAACAAATTCCAAGACACAATAGACTGAGAGAGACGTCTCCTTGCGAGCTTACAATCTAAAAGAATAGGGAGGGAACAAAATAATTTGATTGATCTAGTAACACAATTTTAAAGGACAACTGACCTAAGCACTGTAACACCCTCAGTCGACATGGCTGGGTCGAGGCCAACAGACCGGTTGTTGGCCTGCAGGCTAGCGACATATTCTATTCCTATGGGAGGAGGAGGAGGGGGCAGAGCTGTACGGGAGCGATGTCATGGTGGGTGGGATAAGTGAAGAGAACAATGCTCTTGTTTGTCAGTTGGTCAAAGTGAAATGCCAGGCGGATTGCTAGCTAAGTGACTGAGAGGTGTCCGGAGCTGCTATACACATGTTGGATTCTCAGCAGTGGTGGTCGTTATTGACTGCCTAGGCCGAGTTTCATCTAGCCTGTGTATTTGGCTTAAACACTACGTAATACCCCCTTGTAAATGTGTGAGCGTACCCAACTTTTACAACAGCCAGCTGGAGTCCCCCAGAAGCAGCATCACTCTTTCCCCGACATTCCGTATTGGAGTTTTACAATGGGTTTACTCCACTATATAAAGAGTACGGGGATTGCTGATTGTAGGTCCCCACCCTGTGCATGTGACCATTGGCTTAGTGGGATGTGACATTACTGTTCTGCACATGAAAGCTGTAAAAAAATACATGATGCTGTTGGAATTTTTTTTGAGTGTGCGTGTTGCATCTTAGTGGGTTGCCATTCATTGTGTACATTACAAATAAAGGTTAACACTTTAGCAAAAAATAAGTATAGATACGTGATACATGGGGGCATATTCACTATACAGCAGTAAACTTGCGTGAGCAGGCAGTACATATCAAATTTACCAGTGTTTAAATAAGTAGTGCAGTGTGCGTTGCACACATAGCGCACCAAAGCTTTGTACACTAACCCTGCTGTCAAGGCTGGTTTTGGATGAAATCGTGACCTTTGGAAAAAGTTACCTGGAGCCCCACAGACTCCCTCCCCCAAATATGGAGGTAATAGGAGGCCTTTGTCCCCACCCCCAAGATAGCAGAATTACATAGCCTTTGTCTGCTGCCACACTCAGACAGTATTAGGTGACCTTAGCCCCTTCCTCCCACCACCACCACACCTATCATATAGTATTATTAGTGGAGCCTTTGCCTCCCCTCCCACGTGCAGTATTAGGGTAGCCTCCATTCTCCGCCCCTATAACAAAATAGAGCTGCCTTTATCCCCCTCCCACAACAGTATGGGTTGCCTGCCCCCCCCCCCTAACCATAAAGGTATAGGGGTCCCCCCCCCCCCAACAAGAAAACAAAACTAGCCTCCAATAATCTCTGTTCCCTGCTTGGCTGATAACCACAGTCCTTGCTGGATTTACATTGCTGTATCATTGAGCACAGCTGGCTTCTTGTGTATGTGCATCATTCCATGGCCCATTCCATGGACTTCTACCGCTTTAATCAATGGAGAAAGTATATTTTTTATTTTGTTGTATCCTATAATTTTCATTGGGACACATCTCCACAGGTGTTCTTCTATAGCAATTTGGTGACAAATATTATTATTCAATGGATTTAAAATTAACTTGAAAATGCAGCTAAGTTGACCAGCCACAGATTTGAATTCCATTTTTTCTAATTATCTTTAAGGTGGCCACCCACTATATAATAAAATGATCCGATAAAAACGATCACATTTTCTGAAAAATCAAAACTTTTTTTTTATTCAAGCAAGAAATCCGATTGCATTTCCTGTTTTTATTTGATGAAAGTCGATTGGTAGTGCTGGATTTTTCTGATCAAATTTTATGAAAATTGAATAGTGAGTGGTAGATTGTGAATTTCCTTGTACTGTATATACTTCCAAACAATTTTCTCAGAGTTTTCAATCATTTTTTTCATAACTGGGTACAAACTGACACATGTGGTACATTGGTCAGATTTTTTAAATGTTACAATCAGTCAGAAAAATTGATTGCAATTCTTTAATTGAAAAGATATTTGAAAAATTGTATGGTGTCTCTTGCATGTTTTTGAGGCACACAAATGTTTGAGCTAAAGCAGAGGGAAAACATATCTGTGTCTCAGCCAATGCAACCCTCATGCTTTTGTACGCAATTGTTCGGGGCTCTTTTATGGAAAATTGTACAAGGCTTTTGGCACTATTTATAGCACAATTAAACGTTTTGAAGTGTGCCCCTCTGACAAACGTCACAAAATATTTGTGTGCCTAACAGGGTGATAAATTAGCTGTAAGCAGCGATGTACAGCAGAATGAAAGACTATTCAAATGTACGAGAATGGCTTCACTCTTAAACAGTGCAGAAAAGCTAGGGAAGTAAATAACATTGAAAAGCAACACTGTTGAGATAGAAGCTACCTTCTGATTTGTAAAGCCAATACAACAATGCAGAGCAGTTCAGGCAAGAAAACTATTTTCCCATGTATTGTATAATAACTGCAAGCTGCTGTAAACAGTGGCTGCTGCGATAAGGCAGTAATAATACTTTTCTGCTTCTGTTTATAGCTGCTTTTATAAAAAGGTAGAAGCTGAAAAATTAATAAAAAAACAAAATAAAGTGGAAAAAGGTATTTTTTTATGTTTTATTGCTCTTTTAAAAACATTTGCTAGGAGGAGCCACTAACTTGATTCTACTGTTATGCTTCTAGTTTTGAACAGACTTCAGATAATAGTCAGGCATGATTCCCATACAGATAGGCATGCTCAGTTCTCTGCCAGTGTAGCATGCACTGTTAGGCGGGGAGGGAGGAGTTAAGAGTAGCAGCAGATATCCTAGTGCTGGCAATTAGCCAGATAAGCCAAATATAGTAGAGCCCTGATTATCTGGAACTCAACTAACCAGCAGTCTCAACCAGGGAGCACAAACCGCCAGCATCTGGTTGCAACCTCTTCACCCCCTATTGGTACAATAGGGGGTGAAGAGGTTGCGACTGCACCGGGGTCCTTGGGCCAAAGGGGCCCTCCATCAACCACATTATTCGCTCTCTATTGCGCCTGTGCTGGTAGTAATCACTTCTCTAGATGCTTTGAATAGTAGTAATTAGAGCTGCTCAAATCCGGATCCGGGAGATACCCGGATAGTTGCTATCCGGATATCTCCCAGTAAACCCGTGCAGGCTGGGCGGGGGGTCAATCTTACCTGTCTGACGTCTTCTTCGTCCATCCCTTGGCGCCTCCCACGAAGGGCTCCACGCGCATCATGTGATTACAAACACTTCCTCCTTCAACCCGGAAGGAGGAAGTGTTTGTAATCACTTGACCGCCGCTTGAAGCGCATCGTGGGAGGCGCCGAGGGACGGACCGAAGAAGACGTCAGACAGGTAAGATTGACCCCCCCCCCCCGCCCTGCCCGCACTGGTTTACTGGGAGATATCCGGATAGAACTATCCAGATGTCTTCCGGGTCCGGATTTGAGCAGCTCTAGTAGTAATCATTAACAAACTGTACCCCATCCCCTTCTTGCCCCTCTGACTGTGGTTAATCTTGATTGGTTTTGGTGCGCTGTATCAATTGTTATGTATAGAGTGCTTGGGGGGCCCCAATGTAAAACTTACATTGGCACTGGGGGCCAACAGCTTCTTAGCTACACCGTACTCACAGTGCTGAAGGCCAATGTCTTAGGCCTGGAACCCACTACAAAACGCGATCGCTAATCGCAATCGCTAGCGTTTTGTATGAGCGGTTTGCAAGCGATTTCATGAGCGTTTTCAGGATTTTAAAAAGTGTATTCAATTTGTCAGCGGTTGTGTAGCGATTAGCGATTAGCGTTTTAATTCTGATTGGTCCTTTCAATTAATTTTAATTTTGTTACAGTGTGCAGTAACTTCAAAACGCTAGCAAAATCGCTCTGTGCAAGTTTTGATAAGCGATTACGCCAGCGTTTATATACTTTACATTGCAGAAACGCTAATGCTAATCGCTATTGCTAAACACCAAAAATGCTGCATGTCCTGCGTTTTGAGATTTGGTAATCGTGTTTTGCGATTTGGTAATCGCAATCGCTCCAGTGGAATTTGGCCTATCCATTAACATTAGCTGAGCGTTTAGGGAAATCGCTAGCGGTTTGAATCGCTCCCTAAACATAAAATCGCTCTAGTGGGTTCCAGCTCTCAGGCTGTTTGTGGACTCAGCTGTGCTTAAGGACTGTGTTCCACAGCTCCCCCAAGGTTAATATACTTTCAATTACTATATTTTAACTTTCAATACAGAGTTCATGATATGTACAGTATATAGAGAGGGGTATAGTAGTGTATTAAATAGGCCTATTTTTAACATTGAGGCTCAAGCAACCAGAAGTCACACTTATCCAGCATCAGCCAATCCCCCTCGGTGCCGGGTAGCCAGACACTCAATAAAATTACAAAGAAGGATCCAAGCACAGGATTGCACACCAGTGCTTTGTCCTGATATGGATATGGATAGTCTAGAGGCTTTCCCTATCCTCCCCAAGTCCCTCTGAACATATTCAACAAGATTTTGGCGAATATGCGCTCGAGCCACATTCCCACCTTTGTTCAAGCGATTCCGTACTGCGCATGCTGGGGTCTGTGCATACCAAGTAGAGAAAAGCCACTCGAGCATGGCTTTTTCTTTTGTGTACAAGCAGTTTCATTCTACAGGGCATGCATGGATCATGCACAATAATAATAATTCCTTTTTTTGTATAGCGCCTTTCTCCTGTCGGACTCAAAGCGCTTGTGAGGCAGCCACTAGAGCGCACTCAGTAGGCAGTAGCAGTGTTAGGGAGTCTCGCCCAAAGAACTCCTTACTGAATGGGTGCTGGCTTACTGAACAGGCAGAGCCGAGATTCGAACCCAGGTCTCCTGTGTCAGAGGCAGAGCGCTTAACCATTACACTATCCAGCCACCAGTAGATTTGCTCAAACACAGACAGGAGCAGTGAAGTAAGAAGAGGATCCCAGGCTGCAGCAGATGCATTAAAGGACTACTGTAGGGCGCTGGGGGGAAAAGAGTTGAACTTACCCTAGGCTTCTAATGGTCCCCTGCAGACGTTCTGTGCCTGCGCAGCCACTCTCCGATGCTCCGGTCCCCGCCTCCAGTTCACTTCTGGAATTTCCGACTTCAAAGTCGGAAAACCACTGCACCTGCGCAGCCGTGTCCTCGCTCCCGCTGACGTCACCAGGAGTGCACTGCGCAGGCGCGGACTGTACTGAGCCTGCGCAATACACTCCTGGTGACGTTAGAGGGAGTGAGGGTGATTTTCCGACTTTAAAGTCAGAAATTCCAAAAGTGAACTGGAGGTGGAGACCGGAGCATCGGTGAGTGGCTGCGCAGGCACAGGACATCTGCTGGGTACCATTAGAAGCCCCAGGTAAGTTCAACTCTTTCTTCCCCCTACCCCCTACAGTACTCCTTTAAGGTTACATCAATGATGGTGTGACAAATTGCCAACAGAAAGAAAGTCACAGAGTTGAAACATGGCACACTGTAATATACTGTATTTTTTGGACTGTAAGACAATAGTGGGGGGAAAAAGTCGCTGCATCTTATAGACCAAACGTTCCTGACTTGAGAATGCCTGCCAATATGAACCTCCAACCCACTGCAATGTGAGGGACTCCCTGTACTGTGCCCATGCAGAGGAGGACACAGGGACACACAGAGGACACAGGGGGACACAAAGGGACACGTATGAGGACACAAGGGAGACACAAAGGGGCATAGAGGAGGACACAAGGAGGACAGAGGCAGACAGATGGGGACACAGGAGAACACAAGGGAGACAGAGGGGGACACGGAGATACAAGAGATACAAGGGGGCATGAGGTCCAAAGGGGGAATAATCCACAAGATGCCCCTTCACCATGAATGCACTAGGTTTAGTATATATTTATTCCCCTGGTTTCTGTCCTCTAAACCTAGGTGTGTCTTATGGTCAGGAGCGTTTTATGGTCTGAAAAATACAGTAATTAGTAAATTGCCCTAATATGTACAGCTGCCTTGTTACCTTTTTTTCTAGTTTCTTACTGAAAGTTTTCTTTCCTCTTTTGCTTCTTTTTTTTACAGTAAAACAGTTGGCACACGTGTGATGGATACTCTCGTTCTTCTAATATAAATGAAGAATGCCCAACATGACCATCAAAAGAAAAAATATAAAGTGGTTGACTAAAGATTTCATGTACTATCAGAATGTAAGCAAACTGCACAACAGCATACAACTCGTTTTTCCACAAACGGAGAAATGAAATAATCTTGGCTGAGACTTTTTGGAATTAACTGTTCTATGTTATTATTTTAGAGCAATTTTGAAATGACTGTTGAAATGACATCAATTATTCTCGTATTTGATGCCAAGAATATTTTGTGTTCTGTATCTTATTTGCTTACCACATCTGTGCACTTTATGTGCTCAGGCTAAATTGTTGAGGGTTTGATGAATGCAAATATATTTAACCCTCAGCTGTTCTAAAACTAGGGAAATCATACTCATACAGTTAGATGGCTAAGGGCGTCAAAACAGGGGGTTTGGCCTATTTCCCTCATGTCCCCCAAGCCCCAGGATGGAAACGGTATACTGAGCTCAAATTACATTTTGTAAATGTATATTCATCTCTGCCTTGATCACACTTTTGGTGTTGAGAAGAGTGCTAGCTATGAACATCCCTCACAATGTCTACCTTACTGTTATAGGGTTACTTAAAGAGGAACTCCAGTGAAAAAGATGTAATAAAAAAGTGCTTAATTTTTACAATAATTATGTATAAAGGATTTAGTCAGTGTTTGCTCATTGTAAAATCTTTCCTCTCCATGATTTACATTCAGACATTTATCCCATGGTGACATTTTTACTGCTGGTAGGTGATGTCACTGGAAGGAGATGCTGTTTGCTTTTTTGGCAGTTGGAAACAGCTGTTATTTCCCACAATGCAACAAGGCTCCCACAGTGTAATGGCAGGACCTTAGAGCTGTAAGGCGCTGACATCACACTGTGAGAGGGGTTTCACCACAAAATCAGCCATACAGAGCCCCCTGATCATTGGAAAGGGGGTATCAGATACTGATTGGGATGAAGTTCAATTCTTGGTTACGGTTTCTCTTTAAGTGAATAAAAAAAGCAGTTTTAAGTACCTGGGGCTTCTTGCAGCCCCCTGCAGTTGTCATGTGCCCGCGATGTCCTTCTGCAACCCTCTAGCCAGCAGTGGCGACCCCCTGAAACCTGGCTGGTTGTGGCCAGTCAGAGGCTACTGTGCATGTGTGGCCCTGAGCTGAACGCACCCTGATTATGCTCCTGTTGCCAGTAGCATTATGCGCAGTAGCGATTTTCCCATACAGTGCATGCGTAGAAGGCTGCCATGCGTGGAGATGCGATGAGGAGGCATATGGCTGGCCAGCTTTGAGGGAGTCGCAGCTGCTGGCTGGAGGGTCTCGGAAGGAGGCATGGGCACAGGATGACTGCATAGAGCTTCAAGAAGCCCCAGGTAAGTTAATCTGCATTTGATGCTGCATGTATAAAACTGTCTTGTAAGCATACAGGATTCAGTCTGACAAAGGCCCAAGGGCCTAAAGCTTACTCTTTTATATACACTTTTAAGTTAGCCAATAAATGGTATCATCCTGATTCAAAACTTCTTGCTTTTACTGATGTCTAACACGATACAATATTCTACTGCTACTAGTATGCATTTTTTCTAAAGATTTCTTTTAAAGCGGGATTATCACCATAAAAATCTAATTTCAACAGCCACTGGTCTGAGTGTATTAAGTGATAAAGATGCTAATCCTGCATTCCAAACGTTCAAAACTTTTTCTACTGTTATGATTTGGAGTTATCACATACTTAAGGAGCACTGGCCCTTTAGTAGTCAGTGCCTAACAGATGCATGCTGGGGGTTCTTTTTATCTATAATATATTCCTCCTCTTCCACTTATTTCCATGCCTAGCTTCTTATCTGAAACACGATCCTCTGCTCACTTTTACAAGCAAGGCTGAGGTGACTCAGCGATTGGAGGAGAAATAAAAAAAAGTAAAGGGCAGAAATTACATCAGAATTTTGCTTAAACTGTGAATAAAAGACATGGTTCCCACCAGGAACAGAATTCTCTTGATTTACTATATAAAATTGAAATCAAAATGTGGACAGTACAATGCATGTGTTATGTAAGTAGATCAAGTATTTATCTACCTATTTTTGTGTTTTTTTTTCCCCTGGCATAGTATGGCTAATCCTACTGCTTTAAAGTAACTGTGACATGTGGATAATTCCTAACTAATGGTAAAATTGCCATGTGCAGATAGCACAAAGCAATTTTACCTTAAAGAGAATCTGTATTGTTAAAATCGCACAAAAGTAAACATACCAGTGCGTTAGGGGACATCTCCTATTCCCCTCTGTCACAATTTCGCCGCTCCCCGCCGCATTAAAAGTGGTTAAAAACAGTTTTAAAAAGTCTGTTTATAAACAAACAAAATGGCCACCAAAACAGGAAGTAGGTTGATGTACAGTATGTCCACACATAGAAAATACATCCATACACAAGCAGGCTGTATACAGCCTTCCTTTTGAATCTCAAGAGATCATTTGTGTGTTTCTTTCCCCCCTGAGGGGGGAGTTCATAGCAGAACCACAACACTGAAGAACTTGGCAGCCTTCCAGACACAGGCTGACAAGTCTGACAAGGTAAAGATACATTGATTTATTACAGAGACTGTGATAGTACAAAGTGCTGCAGTAAGCCAGAACACGTTAGAATAGCTTTTGGAACTTGTAGGATGATAAAAAACAGGATGCAATTTTTGTTACGGAGTCTCTTTAAAGCGGATCCGAGATGAAAAACTAACTACAATAAGTAACTTGTCTATACAGTGGGTTGCAAAAGTATTCGGCCCCCTTGAAGTTTTCCACATTTTGTCATATTACTGCAACAAACATGAATCAATTTTATTGGACTTCCACAAGAAAGACCAACACAAAGTGGTGTACACATGAGAAGAGGAACGAAAATCATACATGATTCCAAACATTTTTTACAAATAAATAACTGCAAAGTGGTGTGTGCATAATTATTCGGCCCCCTTTGATCTGAGTGCAGTCAGTTGCCTATAGACATTGCCTGATGAGTGCTAATGACAAAATAGAGTGCACCTGTGTGTAATCTAATGTCAGTACAAATACAGCTGCTCTGTGAGGGCCTCAGAGGTTGTCTAAGAGAATATTGGGAGCAACAACACCGTGAAGTCCAAAGAACACACAAGACAGGTCAGGGATCAAGTTATTGAGAAATTTAAAGCAGGCTTAGGCTACAAAAAGATTTCCAAAGCCTTGAACATCCCACAGAGCACTGTTCAAGCGATCATTCAGAAATGGAAGGAGTATGGCACAACTGTAAACCTACCAAGACAAGGCCATCCACCTAAACTCACAGGCCAAACAAGGAGAGCGCTGATCAGAAATGCAGTCAAGAGGCCCATGGTGACTTTGGACGAGCTGCAGAGATCTACAGCTCAGGTGAGAGACTCTGTCCATAGGACAACTATTAGTCATGCACTGTAAAAAAGTTGGCCTTCATGGAAGAGTGGCAAGAAGAAAGGCATTGTTAACAGAAAGCATAAGAAGTCCCATTTGCAGTTTGCCACAAGCCATGTGGGGGACACAGCAACCATGTGGAAGAAGGTGCTCTGGTCAGATGAGACCAAAATGGAACTTTTTGGCCAAAATGCAAAACGCTATGTGTGGCGGAAAACTAACACTGCACATCACTCTGAACACACCATCCCCACTGTCAAATATGGTGGTGGCAGCATCATGCTCGGGGGGTGCATATCTTCAGCAGGGACAGGGATGCTGGTCAGAGTTGATGGGAAGATGGATGGAGCCAAATACAGGGCAAACTTGGAAGAAAACCTCTTGGAGACTGCAAAAGACTTGAGACTGGGGCGGAGGTTCACCTTCCAGCAGGACAATGACCCTAAACATAAAGCCAGGGCAACAATGGAATGGTTTAAAACAAAACATATCTATGTGTTAGAATGGCCCAGTCAAAGTCCAGATCTAAATCCAATCGAGAATCTGTGGCAAGATCTGAAAACTGCTGTTCACAAACGCTGTCCATCTAATTTGACTGAGCTGGAGCTGTTTTGCAAAGAAGAATGGGCAAGGATTTCAGTCTCTAGATGTGCAAAGCTGGTAGAGACATACCCTAAAAGACTGGCAGCTGTAATTGCAGCAAAAAGTGGTTCTACAAAGTATTGACTCAGGGGGCCGAATAATTACGCACACCCCACTTTGCAGTTATTTATTTGTAAAAAAAATGTTTGGAATCATGTATGATTTTCGTTCCACTTCTCACATGTACACCACTTTGTATTGGTCTTTCACGTGGAATTCCAATTAAATTGATGCATGTTTGTGGCAGTAATGTGACAAAATGTGGAAAACTTCAAGGGGGCCGAATACTTTTGCAACCCACTGTATATCTTATCTAAAGTTTAGATATTTTACACAGCAAATTTAGCTGCAAACGGCTTCAATAGAATATGATTATTTCTTCCTGTGATACAATGACAGAAGCCATGTTGTTTTTTAACATTACACACAGGCAAGCTTATCTGCGTCTTCAGCACTCAGCCTGTGAAAAAAAACCTAATCACCCCTCCTCCTCCCTCCTCCCCTCTGCCACTGAAATCTCTGGCTAGTAATACCTCCCCCTCCTCCTGCCCATAGTGAACTCCCATGAGCCCTTGCTACTGTCTGAAAATGCCAAAGCTCTCTGAAAAGCTGTTGGCAAGGCTTGTTTAGTTTATAGGGAATTAGAGTATTAAAACAAAAACAAAAAAGTATTTGGCTTGAGGAATGCCTTATAAACAATAGGAAAGGAGCACAATTATGCAATGAGTAAAAGTTCATCTTGGATCCACTTTAACTTATTCCAGTAGAGTAGTGTGCATGTGCAAATAGCGCAATCTGCATTAGCTGGGTAAATGCTTGCATTGCTACAGTAACGCATGCTACGCTAATTTATAATGCGTGGTACAGATGCTATGGGAGTTTACTGAGGTAGTGTGGGTTGCGCTATTTGTGCAATATGCTACTCTCCTGGCATAAGTACTGTGTTTCCCCGAAAATAAGACAGTGGCCCATATGCAATTCACTTTTTCTCCTGAGTTTTCTCCTAAGTGATATTTTCACAACTTGTAAATAAAATATATTTTAAATCACCAGCAGGCAAGAAAATATTCCAAATAATTTTGATATTAGTTTTTGACTACTCTATGGTACTTTTTCAATTGCAAAAAGATGAAAAGTTATTTTAAATACAAGTTGAAAAATTATCTCCTAGGAGAAAACTCAGGGGAAAAAGTGAATTGCATATGGGCTCGTGTCTCATATTAATTTTTTCTCCAAAACATTTGCTAGGGCTTATTTTTAGGGGATGTCTTATAATTCTATCAGGAAGCGTCTCTCAGTCAACAGAACAGTTCCTGTTTCTTTGTACTATGCTGTGGCTGTGCTGTCTGTCCCGGCTCTTCCTCTGCTGGATTTGCTGTCATCTGGATACAGCTGATATAGCCTTGCTGTGTGCTGGGATGACAGGACCGCTGCCCGATCGGTACTGCACTTCTTTGTCACCTCATCCTCCTCTCTAACTGCCGCTAGGGCTTATTTTTGGGGTAGGGCTTATATTTTAAGCATGCTCAAAATTCCAGCTAGGGCTTATTTTCAGGGAAATGGGTACCAGTAAAATTTCCATACACTTTGGCAATTTACATTGATTAAAAGGAAATACATACAATATGTCAGCCTCCATATCCCTCTGACCTCATCAGGTATCCTTTAATAGTGTCATAGGTTTGTATTCAAAAATGTTACTAATTTTTTTTGTAGCGTCTGTCTAGTTTGCATTTACACTAAAATTTTATGAAAGATATGGTCAATCCAACATTATCCGCATCTTCATATATTTTGTGTATACCACTGTCCATATTATTATGTATCCTCTGTTTGTTTTTTACTCCGTACAGGGCCATGGATTATGTTGGCACTGAATAAATCAAAAATAGAAAATAATAATACTATAACAGATGTGTTTATTTACTAAACAACAGTAAAATTGCCATGCACAAACAGTTTGTTTTCCGTGTCTGTGGTGCATAACATGTGCATATTTTTTTCAGTCAGTACTGTGCCTAGAACAGGAAGAATTCACAACATGTTTATGTTGTCAATTAACCTGCTAGTTGAAACAGGTAACAGTCACCAAGGCTCTTCCCCACTTAGAAATGTTTCTTCCTAATTTCCATTGCCGAAATTCCATTGCTATGGCGATGCAATCTGTTGTGGTGTACTACACAGTTACAGTGTATTTTGCATTTGTGATTTGTGTCGACAAAATTGCTATGCGATTTTCTTGCACACCTATAGAAAGTAAGATGAATCGCACAGAAAATGTGGCAGGGTGATGATGGTGCTCGGGAGAAAATTGCATTACAATCAGATCGCAGTAATTGAAACAGTTGCCGTGGTTTCCACTCGTTCAGCTGTACCTAGTGTTTTGCAATCCACTAGCAATTGGGATCAAATCGCAAAACGCTGGAAGCGGAAAAGGGCCCTCACATGGGGATTTCTTACCCCGTCGTTGTTTGTTCAAAGGAGACATTGGCCTGTAGTGCTAACAGAAGTGGGTCATAAATCCTAATTCACAGAACCTTGACTAATGTTATTCTGGATTTCCTTATATTCAGCATGTTGATTATTTGAACACTTTTATTGTTTCCTGAAGTTAGTGATGCAGATTTTAAAGACTTACATACATCAGGCGACTTGACTGCCGATCAACCATCCAATTTGATTATTATAGTCGAATTAGATGAAAATCGGTGTTGCCAAGTGCATGCCCGGCCGACAAAACGACCAATTTCGAGACGGTCGACCGTGCATGATGCAAGATGTCGGGCCGAAGTTGGTTGGCCGGGTGTGCATTTATACATTACCTGTCCGGTGTCAGCCTCCACGCGGTTTCCGTCCATCTCGCTGGGTTCCACATACACTCACACACGCTAGCGGCGCATAGCGTCTGACATCAGACGCTATACGTCGCTAGCGTGTACGCAGCTGTTACCCAGCAAGATGGAAGGTCACCATGCAAAGGCTGCTACAAGACAGGTAATATATGGATGCACACACTGGGGAGGGGGCACATTTATACATTGGGGGGCAGCGGCGGTGCGGACGCGGCGGGCTCAGCCAATTCCCTTAAAATTTCATGCTGAAATTGGACGGGAATCGGCCTGCAGTATATGGACAGCTTCGACAAGAGACAAATTTATCTCTAATCAGATTTGATTAGAGATAAATTTGTCTCTTTGTCAAATTTGCCTATAATCGTCAGGTCTATGGGCACCTTAAGATGTTTATATATAAATAACTATTGTTATAATAATCACACTAACTCTACTACTAGTACTTACAACAGTCTTTCTTAAATGCAACATTATGTAAAGAAAAAATACAGATGTTTCCCAGAGAGCATTCAAACTTAGCGCACTGGCCGAGCCTGATAATGTAGCAATGAATTTCTGTTGGAGTCTTCATCCCAATTCCAAGCCAAGCAACTAATAGTTTTAAGCCCTAACAATGTAATATCCGGATGGGTGGTTTGTTGCTTGGTGTAAGGGTGTGGTTGTACATTAATAATTCCATTCTGTTTAATGTAACACAAGAACATGATTATAGTCAACAATAACATTCAGAGTGAATTGTAACAGTCAGTCTTCATTATAAGTGGTTTAGGAACTTCTGCCTCAGTTATCATGCTTGTTGTGGACTTCTCTCACCTCCCAACAAGGCCAGATATTTCAGAAATCAGCCTGAGTACAGGTGTTTCCTGACACCACTGAAGATGTCTGTAGCGATTTGTACATTAATGACTGAACTCAATTATTCTCAATTATTCTGGAACCTGCATCATGTTGTATGCATTCTGAGTCCTGTTTGTCCTGTCTTGCCTGGAACCTGCATCCTGTTGTTTGCATTCTAAGTCCAGTTAATACCATTGCATATATGCTGAATCTTAGACCAACCCTGTCTGTTCTGTCTTGCCTGGAATCTAAGTCCTGCATTTCCTGTTGCATGGATCCTCCGAGTCCTGCATTTCCTGTTGCATGGATTCTCTGTGTCCTGCACTTCCTGTTGCAAGGATCCTCTGTGCTCTGCATTTCCTGTTGCATGGATCCTCTGAGTCCTGCCCATCCTGTTGTATGAATTTTGTGAGTCCTGCCTATCCTGTTGTATGAATTCTGTGAGTCTTGTTGCATGAGCAAGTCTGAAATCCTGATTATTCCTGTTCCTGGATATCTAGTCTGCAATAACAGAACTGTTCAAGAAACCTGCATTGAACGGTATTCACACTTGCATGGATTGGATGTCCTGTTTACTTTTACTGTAAATGAACTGCACCATAAATCTATCCTGGTTTCCTGTACATTATTCGGACTATCTGCTGTGCAGAGCTCGGCTAATCCATGACACTGTGCATGGCAGTTTTACTGCTATTTAGAAAATAAGTTCCATTGAGTGTCAATAAGACCTCATGCATGTAAAGCCAAGTATGTTGTGGCTCCCTCATGTGAAGCAGAACTCCACCCATTCCATGTGCCGCCTCCTCTTCCTTGTGTATCATCTGTGTACAGCAGCCCCTCTCTTTCATGATCAGCCCCCTTGGGCATCAGCTACCATTTTTCATGTGCTGCTCCCCATTTTCAGCCTTGTCTTTCATATGTAGCAACCTCTCTTTCATGTCCTGGTGCCCCATTGGGCTGCAGCCGCCTAAGGCCCGGACCTTTGTGGCCTTTCCAGAAATCTGGCCCTGATTATGCATACTGGGTGCACTAAAACAACATGTGTGAATCCATGCATGCATGGCCAGATTTCAGGCAATGCCACATAGGCCATGGCCTAGGGCAGCAGGAAAGCAAGGGGCGGCTGTGGGCAGAAGGGTGGTAATAGCAGTTAGCCTGCTAAACATTCATCCTGCTGCACGGAGTTTGCACATAGTGGTGGGTGACTACAAACAGCCGGATCTGGCATTTGGAGGAGGAAGGGGCAGCGAACAGACACAGTGATCTCTGAGCTGCCTGTCACTTACTAAATGTGCCGCTCGCCAAGAAGCTTACAATATAATCCCTGCCATCACTTCACTAACTGTCCTCAGATGAGCCTACAATCTAATCCCTGCCGTGTTGGGGGAGGGGGGAGAGGGGGGGTTAGGATGCTGCCGGTCAGGGGCAGCTGGTGAAAGTGGGCCTTGGGCGGTAAAAAGTCTGGCCCGGCATGCATGACAGCATAATGCTGCTTTGTGAATTTTTTGCAGATTCCCATGTGTTTGAAAATGCTAATTTGCGGGTTTGTCAATCACTATTGATATTGCCAATTAATGCAAGTTTACAATAATGTGCTTTGTGAAGTTTAGAGGCTGAATCAGGGCTTTTATTAGTGAGAAAGAAGCTAAAACTGTGACCCTTTTATGTTGTATGTAACAGCTGTTCAACAACTGTCGCATTTTTAACATTTGATTTTGATTTTTTTTCTTCTTTTAACAGAAACAAGAAAATTCCATTTATATATCCTAACACAGTCCTGGACCGTTTAGAAATACAGATTGCATGTGTTATTCATGTGCTATTCATATGTTATTCATATAAACAGAAAAAAATTCAAGAACATGCTATAAGCAAAAACACATAACAATTATAGCCGACAAACGAGCAGAATGCCAATCTTTTACATGAATGACCTTATACAGGATATAACAACTGGCTTTAAGTTCAAACGACCGATCAGTAGTGAATATTGTGCGCACATACCGAAGTGACATGGATTATGCACATCACGGTGTGATGCAGTTTAACAGCATTCAATATGCGTTACTGAAAAATGTGCGTGTTAATAGTGACAGTGAAGCACACGTTTCATTGACTGCTTCACTGTATGTGATGTCACACACGGATAACGTGCAGTACTACTTTCATGTTGCATTGTGCTCCTGCGTTTATTAGATTGTGAGCGCCTCCGACACAGGTGCCTCCCAGTTTAGGTAGTGACAGGAACCTCCCATGTGTAGTGACAGGGACCTCCTCCCTCCAGTCTAGGTGGTCACAGGTGCCTCTCATTTTAGTTAGTGACAGGTGCCCCTCAGTTTAGGTAGTGACAGGTGCCCCCTAGTTTAGGTAGTGATAGGTGCCCCCTGGTTTAGGCAGTGACTGTAGCCCCCCAGTTTAGGTAGTGACAGGTGCCACCTAGTTTAGGAAGTGACAGGAGCCCCCCAGTTTAGGTAGTGACAGGTGCCACCTAGTTTAGTAATTGACAGTTGCCCCCATGTTTAGGTAGTGACAGGTGCCACCTAGTTTAGGTAGTGACAGTTGCCCCCCAGTTTAGGTAGTGACAGGTGCCACCTAGTTTAGGTAGTGACAGGAGCCCCCCAGTTTGGGTAGTGACAGGTGCCACCTAGTTTAGGAAGTGACAGGTGCCCCACAAATACCTCCTGTTCTAAGAAGGCAAATTTCTGTTTTGCATATTTAAATAACATACATTTTTACAAATCCCGTATAATAGATCTAGTTTTCCTGCCTTGGTATCTGGAAACTCCCTTTGCCTGCTTCTACCATCACCTGCCTTCTGATGTGTCGTATCTTTGCACCATTATTTCACATATTAACCCCCGTGGCAGGACCTGGCCCTGCCCGTATGTAGTATAGCAATCATCTATAGCTGGAGGAGGTGTGCTATGTGTCCGCATCAGGAGCTGGGAATCCTTGTCTGTCTTTGTAAGCAGCAGTGTTTCTCTGCTGGCTTATCCAGTGGAATATGGGAAACAAAGTCTTCTCTTCCTGATAACTATGCTACTAGATGGCACCCCAGAGACAGCCACTGGTCTCTGCTAATAAGGTAACATGACTAATATCTGAGGAGGCCTCCCCATGGATCTTCATCAGATTATTATGGAACTGCTCACAGAAGAACTCAAAATAATGCAAAAAACTAGGTTATATTTACTGTATGTAGTGAAGTATATTTCTAATCATTTTAGCGCTCAGATTTGTTGTATTTTTTTTCACATTCATTTTTTTGTGCATTTTATATTTTGTTTCTTAGTGAATCAAAACACAAGCTCCGGCAAGTACAAACACAATCTGTACCTTTTGGAAAGTATTTCATATATTGGATATTTAACTCCTTGCGTACCAGCAGTCTCTGGCCCCTTAAGGACCAGAGACTGCTGGGACAACAAAACGGCGCTTAGGGCCTGAGCCCACTGACGCAGTTGTGTCCGCTTTTCAGCTACACATCAATGTTACAGATGCTGAAAAGTGAACAGAAGTGGACACAACTGCGTCAGTGGGTTTAGGCCCTTACCGACGAATCACCGCACATACCCACCACTACTGCTGATCTCGCAGCTCTGCACTTGCCGCAGGCCCCTCTCTCTGCCATCGCTATGACTGCAGAGCTCTGTGTGCAGGTCAGGAGCTGCTTTCATTGGCTCCTGACCCTGTCAACAGGGCCGGATTTGTACTCTTTACCGCTCAAGGCCACTGTCACCAGTTGCCCCCTTTCAGTATAGGTAGCGAGATCTCCCCTCTCCTCTTCCCTCCAGTATAGGTAGCCAGATGACCCCTCCCCCCTTCCCTCTAGTGTAAGTAGCCTGATACCCCCCCAGTATAGGTAGCCAGGTGACCCCTCCCTCCTTCCCTATATAGGTAGCCAGATGACTCCCTTAATCCCTCATTCTCCCACCTCCCCTTCGCCTTTACACCGCAGCAGCCATCAGTCACTCATTTCTCCGCTCATTTTCAGTGCAGAAGCTTCCTCTTCCTTTACGTCTCCAATGCTGCCCAAGTCCATAGCTGCCGGCCACAATGCAAACATGTACAGAGAGCGAGGTGTCTGCTGCACAGGTGACTAGCAGCAGAGTACAACAGCCAGGCACTAGCTTGATCTACCTGCAAGTAAAGCAGGCCATACACTGGCCCGATTTGCGCCCGTTTCGACAGCAGATTCGATCACTGGGATCGAATCTGCTGCCAATCGTTCACGCTACACGCCGAATTTCGATCCATTTCGTCCGATCCCGTCGATCGTGCCGTGCGGAAAATAACCGTCGATCGCCCGCGGGTAAAGAGCGCATCGCTAGCGGCGTTCGAGTGCCCGACGACCGACGCAATAGAGCCCGCATACATTACCTGCTCCGCCGGCGCGACTGCCCGGCAGGAAGAGCGCCCTCTACTGTTTAAACTTCCTGCCGGGCTAGAAGAAGTGAGGCATGCCGGACCTGGAGACCAGAGCGCAGACAGAGCAGCGGTGACCGGGGGACTGGAGTCGCGCCGGCGGAGCAGGTAATGTATGCGGGCGGGCGGGGGCAGCAGCAGCAGCACCACCACAACAGATTGTGAACGGTTTCAGGCTGAAATCGGTTCACAATCTGTTTGCTGTAAAGGTGGCCATACGATCCCTCTCTGATCAGATTCGATCAGAGAGGGATCTATCTGTTGGTCGAATCTGATGGCAAATCGACCAGTGTATGGCCACCTTAAGTTGCAAGTTTGCAAATGCTGCACCAGTTTAGCCTGCTGCTTTGGTGCCCTTGCTCTTGTGGTGCCCTAGGCCATTCCCTAAATCGGGCCCTGCCTGTCCATCAATGTGAGCCAATTTTATTGGCTCACAGTGATCACACGGTTACATTGGCTCCTGACCGCCTCATAAAGCTCTTCCGTCATATTGACAGCAGTGCGAGGGAACTGCGGCAGGTGCAGAGTGGTGAGATCGGCGGTAGGGTGCGGAGGTGAAAGTGAAATCTATGTCCTGTCATGTCAGCGCCATGTAGCCCCCTGCAGGATGTAGATTTCAACCACAGCGGTCCGGAAGTGATTAATACACTATTTAATAAAAACAATAATACATGTCTGGCTTGCTCCTTTAGTTTCCTGTCTTGTAGAAGAGATCACAGTGAATTAGAGAGACAGCTGTACAAACTCCTCCTTCATCTCTTTTCATGCGTTTGGGGATATATGCTGCATAATATTCATACTGCATAAATGGTACTTGGGTAATACATGCTGTAAAATTATGTTCGAGTACATGCTACCTAAATATGATGTTAGAGGAGGAATTGACACACTGCATAATTATATTTTGGGTGATGCAGTGTCCGATTATGAAGTCAGGGGTACATGCTGCCAGTTTATATTACTTAGGAGTACTCTCTGCCTAATTATGTTGCTGCCTGATAATGTTTGTGGCTGCACCCTGCCTAATTATGTTTTGTGGGGGGTCATGTTATCTAATTACATTATTTATCTGCCTAATTATATTGTTTGAAGGTACACTCTGCTTAATTGCATTTTCTGGGGGACAATCAATCCTAATTATGTGGTTTAACTCAATGCCTAATTGTTGTACAAAACTGCCTAACTATGCTATTTGGGGAGACACTGCCTAAATATATTGATTGGGGGTATTACCTGCCTAATTATATTGTTTGAGGGGACATGTTGCATAATTACGTTGTTTAGGGAAAACATGCTTCCTACATGTTGCTTGGTGGATATACCTGCTTAAATTTGATGTAAAATTAACCACATACAATATCAACACCCCTGCTAGGCTTGCATACATCATTCTACCAAGCTCACAATCTATTATGTCAGTGTCCACCTTTTGCCGTCTTAATATTTCCTCTCCTTTGGTGTAAAGAGGTGTCCCAGTTTTTCTGGGATCCTATCAAAGTCATTGGCAATAGTGCTGAGCACAATGATTTAACTCCTTTCAGCAGAGGGAGAATTAGAGCGAGGTCGAGTTATGTGCTTCATTCTGAAGAAGAACTCCCACTCTGCTGCCAAGATAGAACTACAGGAGCCAAGTATTCAGGTATTTTACACATATTTATTACAAATGGTGTGGACAAAATATAAAAAAAGTTTGTGCATTGCCAAATAATACATAAAAAGTGGGAGGCTGAACAAGGGCATTCAGAAGAAGCACAAGTTGTATAACCGGTACACCTGTCACTATGTACAAACTAACTGTGAAGTATTATGTTAGACTCTGATCTATCATGCCACACAACAACTGGTTGATTATTATTGATTATGTGACCTACATGGAAATCCAGTTCTGCCTGCGTCCAACTGGTATTGGAAACTGCAATATCATATTCTGCCAGTCGTGTCATCTGCCAATGAAACATGGCATCACCGCACAGTGTTCAAACATACAAATGTCTTATAACAGAATGAGGGAAACAAGGATGATTTTGTGGAATATACAGCCAGGAGGCAGGGGCGTAGCAATAGGGGTTGCAGAGTTTGCGACCACATCGGGGCCCCGAAGGGCCCTCCCTAAACTACAGTATTAGCTCCCTATTGGTCCTGTGCTCATAATAATCACTTCTATAGATACTTTAAATAGTGGTAATCATTAAAAAAAACTGCTCCCCATCCCCTTTTTGCACCTCTGACACTGTAGTTGCCATTGGCAGATTTTGGTGCGCCATATCAATTGTTATGTATAGAGTGATTGGGGGGCCTATTGTAAAACTTGCATCGGGGTCCACAGCTCCTTAGCTACGCCACTGCCAGGAGGTTATGCTTTAGCTGATGAAGATGTCAGAAGCAGCAGTACATTTATTATTATTATTCTTATGAAAAGTATTTTTTACAGTTGTCACAGCTAAAACTGAAAAATGTATTCCTCTACTTAAGGCTTGGCTATGGTCTCTATTATGCTGATCTCCCTGACATGGCAATAATAATGTACTGTTTCTGGCTGATTCCTTCCATTTGGATGTCTTCTTGCCAGCAGAGAGCACTTCAGTGAGATCACAGTAACCTTCTCACACATCGATTGAAATTAGAGCAACCATGGCCCTGCTGGCACAATATCTCAGCTAAGTAATCTTACAATATCCTTATGAGAAAGATGAAAAATATTTTATAGTATTACGTTACCCATCATCAATATGAGATATCAGACTCCCCTGATCTGGCTGTCGGACTCCTACCGGTCAATCCGTCTTGGGAGAGCATTTGAGCTTACATCTTCATGAAAAAGATGATCATTATTGTTATCTCCTGGACATCAGGAGGCACCAGCATCTGCCTTTGCTATACCCGAGGACTATCAGATTCTGCCTGGATGTTTTAGGCCTATGAGGAGGAGTCTAACCATACGTTCTCCCAGATAAACTGATTCACCTAGTAAACTGGTCAAGGGATTTGTCAGATTATTTGTTTTGCTTGTTTTATAGTTGCCTTTACCTTTTAAAGGAAGTTTACTCATCTCAGCATCCAATTAGTGATAATAAATTCTCCAACGGTGACATGGTTTGGCATCCAGGACCATACCAACCAAAGAGTAATAAGAGGTAGTGTGGACCCACCAGCCCAGAAGTGCCCATTAGTACTGGAAGGAAGAGATAAATAGAAGTGTTCACATTAACATTGGTGATTACGTAGTTGTAAAACTATACCATAATGAATGAGTTGCATCGGGTACTGCATCTCTGTATCTTTCCATTTTGGCAATGCCTAGGTCTAGATTCCTTGAAGTTGCTGATGCTTTTCCCTTATTAACCACTTCAGCCCACAGTGTTGTTCACTTTATGCATCCAAGCAACTTTCACCTCACATTCATTCGCCAATAACTTTATCACTACTTATCACACTGAAATGATCTATATCTTGTTTTTTTCCGCCACTATTTAGGCTTTCTTTAGGTCGTACATTTTGCTATCAATTATTTTATTCTAAATCCATTTTAACAGGAAGATTAAGAAAGAAATGGAAAAAAAAACATTATTTCTCAGTTTTTGGCCATTATAGTTTTAAATTAACACATGCTACCATAATTAAAACCCATGTATTTTATTTGCCCATTTGTCCCGGTTATTACACCATTTAAATTATGTCCCTATCACAATTTATGGTGACAATATTTTATTTGGAAATAAAGGTGCATTTTTTCAATTTGCGCCCATAGAGTAATTTAAAGAATTATATTAACACTAGTGACCTTTGCCCGTTTAAAAGGTAACATCACCTCAGACATTGAATAGTAGTGCCGTAGCTGTTCTGTTTAGTTACATCCTGGTTTCTTTTACGTAAGCATCAGCTTATTAACAAGGTACAGACTAATGTAGTGACAACAAAAATACAAGGATGTAGGGACACAGTGGGCAGCTCGTTCACCATATTGTGAAAACTGGAAAATATTTACAGCCAATAAACTATCAATGTTAATACTATAATAGCCTGGAACTTTAAAAATGGCTGTTTTAAATTCTGCTGTAAACAAAAGGCTTTGTGGAATGAAAGGTCTGTGTGACCTAGCATATGTTTTAATCATGTGACCTAGCATATGATCCAATCACTGGTGTTCTTTCTTTTTTCTGTTCACAAGCAATAATTAACCAAGTAAGCAGTTTCAGTAACATTTCCCGCAGAGCTACTGTGCCGGGCCATGCCTGTAGTCAGCAATCCAGATTTCCTCCTGGCCAGCAATACATCATGCCAGTGGTCAGTGTGTAATTAGTAAAACTATAATAGACTTTTGAGTTTGTAGTCTGATTTTAGGAGTGGGGGATATGCGCTCTGAGGTTTGTGCTTTGGCCCAATACATGCACTAGAGTAGCATGCATTGCACGGTTAGCACAACCTGTGGTACATGGCTACCACTCGCATTGCTACTGTCAGGTACCCTCACATGTATTGTGCAGTTACAAGAATCTGAATGCCTCATTTGACTATCTCATAACAATGAACAGCAACTGACTTCTGGTTTGGAAAAACCCTGGAGAATTATTATATGCAGTTTCTATGTATTTGCAAAATGAATATGTTGGTAACAGTGACAAATATACTTTTCTGACACAAGCCAAGTTGTGCAGCCTGCTTGCAGATATGGCCCCTTTTCCATATTCAGTAGATGCCATCTTCATTGTACAGCAGCCTCCCTGTATGCACTTGCAGCAACATTTGATGCACAGGCAGCTGCTACAGCCCATGTAAAAGCCCTCCTTTTCCATGTGCAGCTATCATATTGCTTGCTATTTCAGTTCCTCTCTTTCATAGCAGCTACCTCTCCCCCATGTGTAACTTTCCCCTTAGGCCATAGCCCACATATTGATTACTGAAATACAGCTCTGGTGTATCACCCCAATGATGAGGAATATACTTACTTAAAGAGACACTGAAGTGAGAATAAAACTTGCTTCAGCTCTTATATTCAGCAAAATGGGGTTCCCTTACCTCACAAATCCCCTCCGTGCAGCGGGGGATCTCTTCCGCATTCAGGCAGGGCTAATAGCCGCAGCCCTGCCTCACGCGCATCTGTCAGCGCGTATCTCTGCCTCTCCCCCGCCCCTCTCAATCTTCCTTCGCTGAGAGGGGCGGGGGAGAGGCGGCGATGCGCCACTGATAGACGGCGCTGAGAGGCAGGGCTGCAGCCGTTAGCCCTGCCTGAAGAGCAGCAAAATCTACGACCAAGTTGGTCGTAGATTTTGCAGGGGGGATTTGGGGGTGAAGGGAACTCCGTTCAGCCGCGGGATAGCGGCGTTTTAGCAGGGGCACACATGCCCCTGCTGAATATAAGCACTGAAGCGAGATTTATTCTCGCTTCAGTGTCTCTTTAAGTGATTATATTGTTACAGCAATCGGAATCATTGTTCTAAGGGTTGCCTCTCTTTATTCTGAAATAGTAAAATACAGCCTTAACCTGCAAAATCACCGCAGTGTACATAGACAGAAACTGTAAGTATTTTCTAAAGTGCTCATTCCACACCATTTAATTCAATCAAATCACATCGGTGGGCATACTACATCATCTTAGAAGGATGATTAAGTGCACTCAGCACCAGAAAAGGCTCTAATAGGCTCCTGTTGAATTGAAAGCTTGTTTTTAGATTATAGGACACAGCAGCCTGAGGAGAAATGACAGATAAGTATAGAGAAGTGTGAGAGAACATAACAGATTGGCTGATGGCTGTGAATTTAACACAGCCCAGTCTTAAAAGCAACAACATATAATTGTGATGCAATATTTAATGAGTGATTTTGACAAGTGAGTTCCGTTTCATCAGAGCTGCTTATCAATTAAATATTTTTACACAGTCATGACAGGCCAGTCTTTGTTACTCGTCCATCTGTAGGCACAAGGGCCATATGTATAAGAAATCACTAGTGGTCCGGTACCCATAGCAGCAAGTACCAGAAAGCAGCAGAGATTCAAAATATATTGTTACACTTCAGTTTTCTTTTTACTCTGGCTAGCCCACTGTGAACCCCTGTAAGGGCTCTTTCACATCAGAGCTTGCGTTGGAGAACGCTCAAAGCATACGTTTTGTTGTATGCCTTTTACTGCGTTTTGATATGCGTTGCACTGCAGTGAGTGTGCGTTTTTAATCCGTTTTCAATGCGTTACTGCACATAGAAAAACGCAGGTAATTTTTTTTTCTTTTAGTTGTCAACTTTCTACATTGTTCCTCTGTTGCATTCTGGGACTGATTATCTGCGTTAACGGATTAAAAACGCGCATAGTGTGCGTTTTACATTGACTAACATTGTAACGCATAAAGCTAGCGTTGGCCAAAAAACTGCGCCTGGGTGCAGTGGAACGCAACGCACAAAAAGGCTGCGTTATATGTGAAAGCTAAAATGAAAGTCTATGGACTTTCATTTCACCTTGGGTAACGCAAACTTTATCCTTTGCGTTGAAACGCAGAAAATCTGCCCTAATGTGAAAGAGCCCTAAGTAAATCTAAAAGTAAGAGGGAGAATATTATTAGTATTCATTTACATAACACCAACATATGCCATGACACTTTATAGATAAATATTGACATTCAAATTAAATAGACAAATAAGGGCATTGTGGGTTAAAGACAGTATAGTTGTTTGGCACATTTTGTGCTAAGTAAGCATACATTGGTCAGTCAGCAAACACAGAATACCAAGATACAATAGGAGAGTGGGCAAGACCATAGTTATAGATAGGGGGAAAAAAGAGGTCCAAGGAGTAAGCCTTGTGGTACCGCAACAGGAAGAGGTTAAGGGATGGAGATGTTTTCAGAGCAGGCAACACCAAAAGTGTTTCTATTGGGATAAGAAAGCCATAAAAAAAAAAAAATCGCAGCTGTGAAGATCGAGAGAGGAGAGAATCTCAAGTACTAAAGATAGGTTGACAGTGGCAACAGCTGAAGACAAATCAAGAAGGATAATTAAAAAAACAGGAGATTTTCTATTTAGCAGTTAGCAAGTGAACAAGAAAAATGAACAAGCAATATTTTTATTATTATTATTGATTTATAAAGCACCAACATATTCCATGGCACTGTACAAAGTAAGTAAAAAAAACAATGGGTACATAATGATACAGATAATGATATACATCAAATACGGACGCTGATACAAGTTACAGAACTGGTGGATACAATGACAGATGTAACATGATAAATAAAATGTATAGCAGAGTGTGTGCTATGAAATGAACAACAAAATCCAAGACACATAAGGGTGAGAGAGCACTGCTAACAATCTAAAGGAATGGGGGGGGGGGGGGGACAAGAGGTTAAAGCTTGTTTGGCAACTTAATGAGCTGACTTCATGCCATATGAGTGTTCAGGGTTGAATATGCACTTCTGAGCAGGTGCAATTTATTCAAAGTATTGTATAACTATGGGGGGGGGGGGGGGGACTCTACTGTATATAACTGCATGCTATCTCACTGAGATTTGGTGGCTGGGAGCTAACGTGTTCATACAACGTAATGGTATTTTTAGCATGGTTAGAAAAAGGCCACTGACTGGCAAGCAAAGAGAGTATTATTATTAATATTATGTATTTATATAGCACCAACATTTTCCGCAGTGCTGTACAGAGTATTTTGTTTTGTCACTTACAGTATGTCATATGTCTATATTGTAGGCTAGGGCCAATTTAGGGGGAAGCCTATTAACTGATTTGTGTGTTTTTGGGGTGCATGAGGAAACTGGGGTGCCTGGAGGAAACCCACACAGACACAGGGAGAACACACAAACTCTGTGCAGATCCCTGGCTGGGATTCAAAAAGGGGACCCAGCGCTGCAAGGCAAAAGTGTTAACCACAACACCACCGTGCTGCCCGAAAAATGTCTGCATTATACTTTTTTGTTTATGTTCAGAATCAGCACAGCAGATAATTTTTGTATACATTTTCAATTTGTTCAAGGTAAAGGATGTGTGCTTTTGTTATTTCTGGAAATGGGATATGTAGACATATACAGTACTTACTGGGAAGGATGGATTAACTAGTTTGGACTGGGCCGAATTTAGATTAGCTGGGGTGTTAGGTAGGGAAAAGGGTGAGATGCTTCACCAGTCATGGCTTCTCCACTGATACCAACTTTCAAAGTCTTCAACTTGCAATGAAGGATGTGTTTGGGTTAAGAGCCAAGCATTTGCATTTCTGAACTGGAAACTTTGTTCCAGTCTTTACAATCTCAACCAGATTCTCAACTGCAGAAACTGAGCAGAGCTTATAGACTGGGTAGCACTGCGTGATAGCACTACAGGGAGTGCAGAATTATTAGGCAAATGAGTATTTTGACCACATCATCCTCTTTATGCATGTTGTCTTACTCCAAGCTGTATAGGCTCTAAAGCCTACTACCAATTAAGCATATTAGGTGATGTGCATCTCTGTAATGAGAAGGGGTGTGATCTAATGACATCAATACCCTATATCAGGTGTGCATAATTATTAGGCAACTTCCTTTCCTTTGGCAAAATGGGTCAAAAGAAGGACTTGACAGGCTCAGAAAAGTCAAAAATAGTAAGATATCTTGCAGAGGGATGCAGCACTCTTAAAATTGCAAAGCTTCTGAAGCGTGATCATCGAACAATCAATCGTTTCATTCAAAATAGTCAACAGGGTCGCAAGAAGCGTGTGGAAAAACCAAGGCACAAAATAACTGCCCATGAACTGAGAAAAGTCAAGCGTGTAGCTGCCAAGATGCCACATGCCACCAGTTTGGCCATATTTCAGAGCTGCAACATCACTGGAGTGCCCAAAAGCACAAGGTGTGCAATACTCAGAGACATGACCAAGGTAAGAAAGGCTGAAAGACGACCACCACTGAACAAGACACACAAGCTGAAACATCAAGACTAGGCCAAGAAATATCTCAAGACTGATTTTTAGGTTTTATGGACTGATGAAATGAGAGTGAGTCTTGATGGGCCAGATGGATGGGCCTGTGGCTGGATTGGTAAAGGGCAGAGAGCTCCAGTCCGACTCAGACGCCAGCAAGGTGGAGATGGAGTACTGGTTTGGGCTGGTATCATCAAAGATGAGCTTGTGGGGCCTTTTCGGGTTGAGGATGGAGTCAAGCTCAACTACCAGTCCTACTGCCAGTTTCTGGAAGACACCTTCTTCAAGCAGTGGTACAGGAAGAAGTCTGCATCCTTCAAGAAAACATGATTTTCATGCAGGACAATGCTCCATCACACACGTCCAAGTACTCCACAGCGTGGCTGGCAAGAAAGGGTATAAAAGAAGAAAAACTAATGACGTGGCCTTCTTGTTCACCTGATCTGAACCCCATTGAGAACCTGTGGTCCATCATAAAATGTGAGATTTCCAAAGATGGAAAACAATACACCTCTCTGAACAGTGTCTGGGAGGCTGTGGTTGCTGCTGCACGCAATGTTGATGGTGAACAGATCAAAACACTGACAGAATCCATGGATGGCAGGCTTTTGAGTGTCCTTGCAAAGAAAGGTGGCTATATTGGTCACTGATTTGTCTTTGTTTTGTTTTTGAATGTCAGAAATGTATATTTGTGAATGTTGAGATGTTATATTGGTTTCACTGGTAAAAAATAAATAATTGAAATGGGTATATATTTGTTTTTTGTTAAGTTGCCTAATAATTATGCACAGAAATAGTCACCTGCACACACAGATATCCCCCTAAAATAGCTAAAACTAAAAACAAACTAAAAACTACTTTCAAAAATATTCAGCTTTGATATTAATGAGTTTTTTGGGTTCATTGAGACCATGGTTGTTGTTCAATAATAAAATTATTCCTCAAAAATACCACTTGCCTAATAATTCTGCACTCCCTGTATATGATAGCACTATATGCACTATTTTGCATGGACTACACTAACATGCGTAATTATGGTTAGCGATTACACTTCCATGCAATTTTTTTGCGTAATTGCGAATTACGATGCTTAATTATGCATAGACGGCATTTCTGCCCACCACTAGCGGTGGAGTAGTGGTTAGCTCTCTCGTCTTGCAGTGCTGGGTCCCCAGTTCAAATCCCAGCCAGGCCACTACCTGCACGGAGTTGTATGCTCTCCCCATGTCTGTGTGGGTTTCCTCTGGGCATTCGGATTTCCTCCCACACCCCAAAAACATATAAAACAATAAGTTAATTGGCTTCCCCCTAAATTGGCCCTAGATGTTGGAGCCATATACATACTGAATAATAATAAAAAAGCCGCAGTGTGCATCTCCTGATCTGAACTCATGACTGTCACTGTTGTGTATGCAGCAATGGCCCTTTCTCCTACCCCACACTGCAGTGCACTGGTGGCTCTCACACTGCAGCCTATTCTCTCCTTACATTGTAAGGCATAGGCAGTGTGTGAATTACACTGTTGCTATTTATTGTTAGATAGAGCATACTTGTGTCCTCCTTCCTTCCCCCACTTCCTTTCTTTTGAGGCTGGATAAAGCATATCTGATTGGAAGCTTTACCACTGCTTCTTTGAATACTGGCAGGATGGGTTTAGATGAAATCAGACTAGGGTCACCGAGGGGTTAGACTAAACATAAACAAACATGGGCATACTAAAAACTAGCTGATTTTGTATGTTTAGCTTTTCCCTTATTTTGCTTTGATCTTTGCAACGTTTATCTTCATATGTGAACAATCTGGCAAACCTCTTCCTGTATTTTATAATGCAGAACAATACTTTACTTAGATGTTAATGAAACATACAAAATAAACATGGATGTTGTCCATTTAAAACTCCTCCTCCATTATATACCATTTGTATGTATGTATGTAAGAGAAATTTAGTTAAGAAAGGTTTTCCTTTTACTTGCACAATCATCAGATTCAGATCATCTTTTTTATTTTATCGAAGCAACATCAGTGAGAGATGAATTTGGATTGTAGGCCGTGGGTTATTCTGTGTTCATACAGCCCTTATGCTTGAAACCCTTGTTCAGCTTGACACACATAATAATGCATTTTTCAATTCCTATTTATCAAAAAATATGAATTTAAAAGTATTATCATAAAACTTTTCTTATCTTGCAACATAAAAAATGTATATTTACCTGTTGCAGTAAAGCTTGGTTCACACATACTGTAAATCTGCACAATTCAGGTCCAGTCCTGTCTGGTTTTGCATCTGTTTTACCTGACCGGAAAGGTACAAATTTATGTGTGAACAAATCCATAGAAACGCATACAAAACTAATGCTTTTATGTGTGAATCAAGCCTTAAACATAGGCCTCAACTCCTTACTAGTGGTGTACTTCTCCCTGCAGACAGATAGTCACATGGGGGCAAATGCACTAAACATCTATAAAGTTGCTGTGTGCAGAAAGCACATGGTAATTTTACAGTTAAATCCGCTGACAAAGTTGCACCTGTTGCGCAATTAGCTTGACCCACGCTACCTAGGTAATGCATGCGTTGTTAGAGTAGCATGCGCTACACAAGTAGCATAGCTATAGCAATGTACACATTATCTAGGTAATGTTGGTTGAGCTAATTTGGCAGTGTGCACTGCCTTGTCAGCATACTTAACAATACAATTGCTATGCGCCCTCTGCACATGGCAACATTACGGATGTTTAACCACTTACTTCACCTAGTGCAGTATATCTATGCCCTAGGAAACTTCATCTGAAGTCCCAGGGACATAGAACCTCGTCTTCTGCTGTGGTCGGCCGCCGCTCATGCTCCTGGGCGGGTTCTCATCACTGCCCATTAGAGGGGAGATCAATGAATGGGAACACAGTTGTCTAATGAATGGGAACACAGTTGATCTAAGTGCTTGTGTCAATAATCACCAGCATCAATGAGATACCGCAGTCATTTGTAACTAAGGAAGTAACCCATCTATGTATTACTTCCTGTTTCAGTACTGATAGTACGCTAATAGAAAATAATGCGCAAGGACATCTTATGGCCAAATAGTAAAATTACACCTACATACATTTAAAATTAACTCCCTCCATCTCCCATAGCACCCAAATAATTTTTTTGCATTAAAAAAAGACAAAAAAAAAGACATAAATATTGACTGCAGGGACTGAACTTTTTTAATACATATGTCAAGAGGGTATATTACTGTTATTTTTTTAATAATTACTGAGGGACGCAAAACTGAAAAAATGCACCTTACATTGTACTAGGGAAATATTTTAAATGTTGCAATAACTGGAACAAATGGGAAAATAAAATGTATGGGTTTTATGATTATCCACAGCAAAACGTTTTCTTATTATTCCCATTAAAATACATTTAGAATAAAATAATTCTTAGCATTATGCACCTCGCAAAGAAAGCCTAATTGGTGGCGAAACAACAAGATATAGATAATTTGGGTGTATTTAGTAGTGATTAAGTTATTTGTGAAAGAAAGGGAGGTGAAAATTGCTCTGGTCCTAAAGGGGAAAACCTCTCAGTGGTCAAGTGGTTAAAGGACACTTGAAGTGAGAGGGATATGGCAGGCAGGGGCAAACCCAGGATTTTCAAGGGGGGGATTAGTGAAAGGTCTTCCTCAGCCACGCACAATACAGTATAATAATGGTAGGACATCATGCTGGGTACACCCAATGCAATTTCTCGTCCGACTGACAGGATCTAACAATTATTAAATGTCCGATCTGCTCCAGATCAACAACGGAATCAATCAGGAGCAGTTTGGATACAGATTATGATGAGGACAGCTGACATTGGTAATGAAGGGGAAAGTGAAGCATTCAAACAGCAGGGCACAGGACTGGGATCATACCTGACTCTGTAAAGTTCCCCAAGGGGGCAGTGCTGTGAGCTCCAGGATGCCTGCAGATATTCTGGTGTCTCAACTTGTGCCTGTCCCCAGACACTGCACCGGCCCTTGTCTGAGGGAGGATTATGGGCAGCTGTAATCACCCCCTGCGTTTGCCTATGGAGGGTGACATATTCATTTTCTTTTAAGCAATGTAGATTGCTTGGCTGTCCTGCTGATCATCTGGTTCTAAGGGCCTGTTTCCACTATGTATGGATATGCAGCATTTCGTCACAAACACTGCCTATCCCATACAATAGCATGCCATCTAGGTTGCATGCTGGCACGATTCTGGACAGCATGTTGCAGCTTACAGCAATGTGAATCCGATTTGGATGCATGCTTACATCTGCAGAAGCGGAAGCATGCGTCTTGCAAGAAACACATCAGCTCAGTGAAATAGCCATGGACTCTGAAGAAGCATGTCAATCAGATGTTTGACAGGACTGTCAGGCAGCTGTATTGTTTAAAATGAAATAAATATGTTACCCTTCATATCACTCTCATTTCAGGTGTTTTAATGCATATGCCCCATGAGTAGCTGTCAGTCATTAGGGTGGACAAGGCTAATAGACTTAAGGCCCGTACTCACGGGCTGCAAAACTCGCCTGTCGCCAGCACACGTGAGCGTGTGGGCGACAGGCCGGCGACAGCTTCTCGCCAGGTCCCTCCGCGTACACATGCGGAAGAGGGACCAGCGGCAAGGCGGAAGCTGTCGCTGACGTTCCTCCTCCCCCCGCCGGAAGGTCTGTGAACCTCAATGGAGGTTGCTGTCGCTAGTCCGCGTACTCACGCGGACTAGCGACAGTTGCGGCGGGGGGGCAGCGGCGACTGTCGCCATGCGATTGAAAGTTTCAATCGCATGGCGACATAGCGACGGGCGACAGTTCGGGGGCGCGCGGGCGTGCGACGGCCCATACTCACGGGCGACCTGTCGCCGCAACACGCGCGCGCCGCGTGTTGAGGCGACAAAAGTCCCTCGTGAGTATGGGCCATTACTCTCCTGTTAAGGCCCGTACTCACGGGCTGCAAAACTCGCCTGTCGCCAGCACACGTGAGCGTGTGGGCGACAGGCCGGCGACAGCTTCTCGCCAGGTCCCTCCGCGTACACATGCGGAAGAGGGACCAGCGGCAAGGCGGAAGCTGTCGCTGACGTTCCTCCTCCCCCCGCCGGAAGGTCTGTGAACCTCAATGGAGGTTGCTGTCGCTAGTCCGCGTACTCACGCGGACTAGCGACAGTTGCGGCGGGGGGGCAGCGGCGACTGTCGCCATGCGATTGAAAGTTTCAATCGCATGGCGACATAGCGACGGGCGACAGTTCGGGGGCGCGCGCGCGTGCGACGGCCCATACTCACGGGCGACCTGTTGCCGCAACACGCGCGCGCCGCGTGTTGAGGCGACAAAAGTCCCTCGTGAGTATGGGCCATTACATGGATCACATGTCACTGTGGTTACCACATACTTGTAATTGGAGAAAAGCTGACTAGAGAGGGGAGGGGGAGCAAAGAGTCCTGTGCAAATCAGTGGTGAGGAGTCAGGCTCATTTGATTAATTGCAGTAGGTAAATGAGCTTTGCTGTTTTTGCATCATTATTTTACAAGCAAATGTTTGACCATGGATACTGATCTGCTGCGTATGTGAAGCCAGAATACAGCTTTAAAGCCCATCACTGGCCAGTAATCTGAGTAAGCCATCTGATCACTTAATAGTAGTGTGTCCAAATGCTTACAGCTTTGTGTGAAAAAGAGATGTCTAGGTTAAAATGACTTTCATTATCAGGCAATCAAATGGGCGAAACATGAATAATAATGATGATGATGATGATAACTTTGGATTGACTACAGGCCTCCATCAGAATACAGTATACATTCTTGGGCCTCATACAAAGTACGCTTTATGTCTCCTCTTGGGCACCGGTTTAAGGTGGCATTTGAGCTTCTCCTTACTGGGCCTGGTTCTGGAGTGCCACCTGTACCCCCGATAGCAGCTCTTACTGACTTACTACCCACATTCAGCAAATACAAAAGTCTAGAGTTTGACTTAAAGTGAACTCAAGGTGAGAGTGATATGGAGGCTGCCATGTTTATTTCCTTTTAAACAATACCAGTTGCCTGGCAGACCTGTCGATCTTCTGGCATCATTGTGTCTGAGTCAAAAGAAACAAGCATGTGGCTAATCCAGTCATACTTGAGGGCTGGTACACACCAAGAGCGGTTCTGAGCATTTTTTAAAACGTTTGCGCTTTGAAAAGCGCTTGGCTAATGTATTGCAATGGGATGGTGCAGACCAGAGTGATTTGTTTTTTCCCCAAACGCAAACTCAGGGCCTGCAGCATTTTTGCTGATTTCTGAGGCGATTCAGACTCAATATTATGTATAGGAAAGTGGAAAATCACTCTGAAAAACGCTAGATCAGAGCGATTTTCCAAGCTTGTTGTGTTACAGCAGTGTGATGATTTGCTCAGCTGCCTGTGCAGGCAGCCAGCCTTTTGACCATTGTGTAGGTTTGCATGCTGCAGGACTCTGGAAAGAAGAGCTTCTGTCAGTTTTGCAGCTTGTGCTTGCAGAGGAATTTGCATATGTTGTCATGCAAATTGCCTGGCCACATTCATTGGAGGCGTGTACTATAAGTACTATGTCTTTCCCACAATGCTTCGCGGTTCATAAGGATTTCGTCCTATGTAACACTCCTGGTGGGGTGTCAGCCTTACTCTCTGTTTGAACATCAGCTTAGAGTAATTCCTAAATCTGCGCTAGGCAGATTTCCCTAGTGCTGTTAGGATTGTATTATCTGTATTGCCTGTTCTGTCTTGTCTTGCCTGTTTGCCATTGTCCTGTCCCTATGGTGGTTGACAGGAAATGGTTCTGATCTCTGTTCTTGGAGTATAGCTGGTGCAGCGGTTGCTACCAGCTATCTCTTCTGTTCTGTCTCCTGGGATCGCACTAGCTACTTTTTGCTAGCGCTGGGGATCCTTCTGTTCTGTCTCCTGGGATCGCGCTAGCTACTTTTCGCTAGCGCTGGGGATCCTTCTGTTCTGTCTCCTGGGATCGCACTAGCTACTTTTTGCTAGCGCCGGGGATCCTTCTGTTCTGTCTTCTGGGATCGCGCTGGCCACTTTTTGCTAGCGCTGGGGATCCTTCTGTTCTGTCTCCTGGGATCGCACTAGCTACTTTTCGCTAGCGCTGGGGATCCTTCTGTTCTGTCTCCTGGGATCGCACTAGCTACTTTTTGCTAGCGCCGGGGATCCTTCTGTTCTGTCTCCTGGGATCGCGCTAGCTACTTTTTGCTAGCGCCGGGGATCCTTCTGTTCTGTCTTCTGGGATCGCGCTGGCCACTTTTCGCTAGCGCTGGAGATCCTTCTGTTCTGCTACTCTGTACTTGGATCGCGCTAGCCACTTTTCGCTAGTGCTGTGGATCCTATCTCTCGCTTGTCCCTGTTTTCGTGTGTCTGTCTGCTACGCTTGCTGGAGGCTCGGTGAGGTAACCGTTAAGCAAGCGCTCGCGTCCTCTGTTTCATGTTTGTCTGTTAATGGTTAGTTAGGCGTGCTTGTCTCTATTGTGCTTATCACGTGGAGACCGCGCATAACCGCGTGCACTGTTGCGAATGAGTGCGGTGTTCGCGGTTAGCTAGCATTTGTTATTTTCCGTATCTCCTCATTGTATTATTTGCTGTGCCTTTGCTACCCTCGTATTCTATTCTGATCTGCCTTGTGTCTTGTCTGGCGATCGCACCTCTCGCGATCGCGTTCCTATTTCATATCTGCTGTTGTGTGTGTGCGGTTGCGGGGTGGCGACTGGATTGGCACACACACATACAACCTGTCCCTTTGCTCATTCTCATTCGCAATCGCCTCTCTTGCGATTGCGTTCTGCGTTTTGTACAATTCCTGTCTGGCATTTGTGGAGGTACAGAGGATTGGTTCCTCTGCACTCCCCAGCGCCATCTGCCGACAGGAATTTTCCCTCTACGGGTGCGTAGCACCTTTTGCTGGGTTCCTGCAAATTATACGCTTGTGGAGGATTTCCGCCGTGTCAGCGCACGCGTTGTGCGCTGATCACGGGGAAAGTTCCACAATTGTTACAGTATGAACAGCCCAACCCAAAACCCCAGTGTAGACGGAAATTCCGATTTGTACGATTTTGTCGAATTTGGGTCCTGTGTCTTTAAGAGCTTTAAAAGGTTTAATTCAGAGACCAAGGCGGACTTTCTTTCTGAATGTGTGAGGTTTTGCCTGAATCCCACCTTTCAGATTTCTGATCCGTCCACGTCGGCTCTTCTGTTTGCCTATGTGCTCTTAAAAGACGATTTGTTCACCTGGGCATATAATCTGTTAAAAATCAATTCTTGGAATGGTAATCTGTATCAGTTGCTTGCAGAGATATTCTCTCACTGGTTTAAACTGCCTGGCTTACCACCTGCTCTGATTGAGTGTGTAGCTGCTGATAAGTCAGCTGATCTTTCCCTTCCATGCAAAACCTTTCAGTATGACAATCAGTTCAATGTGTCTGTTGCCACTTCAGGTTTTAAACAGCAGACATGCAAAGTAGCGAAAAAGAGAAAAACTAAAAAACGCAAGCATCGGAATAAAACACTCCCTATTGATGTTTGTAATGATGTTGTTCCGTCTCCGGCTTTTTTGCCCCAATCCAAAGCTTATGTGGATCCTGCTATAGGTAGGATCACACACTACATTAAAGCAGTTAAAAAATCTGTTCTTGTTCCTGAACTCCACCCCTATGGAGATTATTTGGATACTGGCCTGTTTGAACCCCCATTTGCTTCCTGGGATATTGGGGCCTTGCTGGAAGAATTCGATTTTGATTGGAAAGCCTTTTGCGATTTTTACATCGCAAAAAGCGAAAATGTCTTGAATGCTTGTCTCGATTCGATGTACCTTCTGATTGATTCCGATGAATGTGACAAGAATGATGTGGATCTGGTGATCTATGTATGGCAAACGATTTTGGATGAGTCGCACACACACCAACCAATTGATTCCAATAAAGAGACATCGTTGTCGGATGATTGTTCCTGCCTTTCTGGGGTAAAGCATGAGAGTCTTGACTTTGTGCAATCTGAAATGAATGAGTGTGCCGCTGTGGTTGATTCCTGTGTGAATCCTGAAGGATTCGCTCCTGACAGTGTGCAGTTTGAATCTGTGCGATCTGATACCTGTTTCTCGGATGTTCCTGCAGATTGTGATCGGCATGAGTCTGCCGGTTTCCTCAAGGATGTGTGGGATCCTTTGTCATTTAGAAACAGATCTTTGAGATCTTCCGTCTGTGACCCTGCTATGGGGAAAATTTCTCGACTATGCACTGTCAAAAGTAAAATTATTATGCCTAATAAAGTTTATCCTGTTGATGTCGCCATTTCTTCTGCAAATGAGTCTCTGTCTCACCCTGTTCACACCTGTAAGGGCCTGTTGCCTGGGGACAGTTGCTCCAGCGTTTCGGTCCTAGATGCCTTGCAGTCTGCTCCGCAGATCGCGGAGGTTTGCGCTATAGAAGCGTCAGTTTCACAACCTAAAGTGAATTTTGATTTGCAGGTTTTGCGTTCTGATTCCTCGGATTCGACATTGTTAGCCGAATCTAAGAGTGAGACAGCGCTTCGGTTTTGCGAATCTGATGCTGAACCCTCTTTGCCTTATTCAGAGACGCTTTCTCTGAACCTGCCCTGTACCATGAATAAAAACATGTTTTCCTTTTACACTGACGTTTGTGAGCCCCTTTCTTGCTCTGAGGGAAGTTCTGACTCTCCACCCTGTACTCTGGATGAGTCAATATTGCCTTGTACAATATCTCCTGCCCTGCCCCTAGAGGCTCGTCTAGGTATTGCTGCTATTTTTACCTGTTTTTCTGCAGTTTTGGAGTTACAAGCTAGTTTGACTGCCACACAGAATTCTGGGTACAGTGAGAATGAAGTTAGGGAGTCAGTGTGTGTTCCAGTAAATATACCTGTACATTCCCCTCATGATGATGAGATCCAGTCTCAGGTTATGGTGGAACCATTCCTGGGACATCTGCCCTGTCCACAAAATAAAGTTCCAGTTCTGCCCTGTAACATGGATAGTTCAGAATCCTTCCTAGAAAACTTGAAAAATGATGTTCCTGAGGTCTTGTTTGATGTTCTGGAGGTCCCCGAGTTCCTCCTAAAGGGTGCAGAACTTGTAGGAGATGTCTCCAGTCCCCCAAGTCCTTCTGAGGTGTTGCCCTCTTCCGTAGGCATTGCTGCCTTGCTGGCTACCTTTTCAGCTCTGGTGGAGCTTCAGTCATGTGTAGTCAATGATGATATTGCAGTCACAGAAATTTCCGAATTTGAATCCGAGTCTTCTTTTGAAAGTCCAGTGCTTGAGACCAATGCTCGTGATGATTCTCTGCCCGGTCCTGGTTTTGGTTTCCTCATGCCGGACTCTGAGGTTGGCAGTTCCCCGACATGTCCTGAGGTTTCTCCTGTGCTGGTGTACCCCAGTGTGCTCTGTGACCCAGAAAGCCCAAGTGTGCCTCGGTTACCAGCATACTCAGATGCTTCCTCGGTGGAGACATGTTCTGATTTAGCCTGCCTGCTTGCATGCCCAGAAGTGGTCCCTGAAAGTCTTGATCTTGATGGGTGTCCTCGTAATTCTGAATCCGGAATTGTCATTGGTTCCATGGGGGTTCTTGGTAATTCTCCATGTGAGCCTGGTGATTGTTCTGCCCTCTTGGGATCTCTGTGGAGCTTCAAAAGGTTCTGGGAGATTCCAGGAGAAATTTTGCTTGGTCCCCTGGATAAGATCAACGATGGCTTTTGTGTTGTAAGGGACACATCGAACAGGTATTGTGGCAGGTTTGGTATTTTCGGACGCTCCTTGGAAGGTGGTGGGTATTGTCTGGAGGGTGTCGATGGCTTCTTCTCTGGCGGTCACAGTCCTGATGGGTGTTATACTGAGACTGGTAGTACTGATGGGCATGTTTCAATGGCTTCTGTTTCCGATGAGGTCAGTTTCGGGTGGACTGACTCTGGAATTGGACCTTGTCGGGCTGCCCCGACCTTCATGAGTCTTCAGTTTGAGTCTGTTGCTAATAGCAGTTTTGAGGGTCATCTGGAATTCGACCCTGGAGGGGGGGGGGGGGGGGGTACTGTGATGATTTGCTCAGCTGCCTGTGCAGGCAGCCAGCCTTTTGACTATTGTGTAGGTTTGCATGCTTCTGTCAGTTTTGCAGCTTGTGCTTGCAGAGGAATTTGCATATGTTGTCATGCAAATTGCGTGGCCACATTCATTGGAGGCGTGTACTATAAGTACTATGTCTTTCCCACAATGCTTCGCGGTTCATAAGGATTTCGTCCTATGTAACACTCCTGGTGGGGTGTCAGCCTTACTCTCTGTTTGAACATCAGCCTAGAGTAATTCCTAAATCTGCGCTAGGCAGATTTCCCTAGTGCTGTTAGGATTGTATTACCTGTATTGCCTGTTCTGTCTTGTCTTGCCTGTTTGCCATTGTCCTGTCCCTATGGTGGTTGACAGGAAATGGTTCTGATCTCTGTTCTTGGAGTATAGCTGGTGCAGCGGTTGCAACCAGCTATCTCTTCTGTTCTGTCTCCTGGGATCGCACTAGCTTCTTTTTGCTAGCGCTGGGGATCCTTCTGTTCTGTCTCCTGGGATCGCGCTAGCTACTTTTCGCTAGCGCTGGGGATCCTTCTGTTCTGTCTCCTGGGATCGCACTAGCTACTTTTTGCTAGCGCCGGGGATCCTTCTGTTCTGTCTCCTGGGATCGCGCTAGCTACTTTTTGCTAGCGCCGGGGATCCTTCTGTTCTGTCTCCTGGGATTGCGCTAGCTACTTTTCGCTAGCGCTGGGGATCCTTCTGTTCTGTCTTCTGGGATCGCGCTGGCCACTTTTCGCTAGCGCTGGGGATCCTTCTGTTCTGCTACTCTGTACTTGGATCGCGCTAGCCACTTTTCGCTAGTGCTGTGGATCCTATCTCTCGCTTGTCCCTGTTTTCGTGTGTCTGTCTGCTACGCTTGCTGGAGGCTCGGTGAGGTAACCGTTAAGCAAGCGCTCGCGTCCTCTGTTTTATGTTTGTCTGTTAATGGTTAGTTAGGCGTGCTTGTCTCTATTGTGCTTATCACGTGGAGACCGCGCATAACCGCGTGCACTGTTGCGAATGAGTGCGGTGTTCGCGGTTAGCTAGCATTTGTTATTTTCCGTATCTCCTCATTGTATTATTTGCTGTGCCTTTGCTACCCTCGTATTCTATTCTGATCTGCCTTGTGTCTTGTCTGGCGATCGCACCTCTCGCGATCGCGTTCCTATTTCTTATCTGCTGTTGTGTGTGTGCGGTTGCGGGGGTGGCGACTGGATTGGCACACACACATACAACCTGTCCCTTTGCTCATTCCCATTCGCAATCGCCTCTCTTGCGATTGCGTTCTGCGTTTTGTACAATTCCTGTCTGGCATTTGTGGAGGTACAGAGGATTGGTTCCTCTGCACTCCCCAGCGCCATCTGCCGACAGGAATTTTCCCTCTACGGGTGCGTAGCACCTTTTGCTGGGTTCCTGCAAATTATACGCTTGTGGAGGATTTCCGCCGTGTCAGCGCACGCGTTGTGCGCTGATCACGGGGAAAGTTCCACAATCGTTACAAGCAGCTGCTCAGTTACAGCTCTACTGTAACAAAATATAAAAAACGCTACACCAAAATGCTCCCAAAACGCTTGGCATGCTTAGAGAATGCCTAGAATCGCCTTAAAAATGGTTCAAAAAGTGCTAAGCGTTTGCGATTACGCTGGCAGTTTTTGGTGTGCACTGGGCCTAAGTCAGAGCACCTAATCTTTGCTTTTTCATGGTCTTTGGCTAAAAGACACATTAGTATTACTAGAGACACAGGATCAGGGGGGCAGTCAGGCAACTTGCATTGTTTAAAAGGAATGTTATTTTGAACTGATATGACCCAATTAATTGATATATATGAATTTATTATCATTTTAGCCGCATTTCAAAAGATACAAATTTGTGACCTGCTGATATAACTGATCTTTAGACGTCCTTGTTGTAGCCACATTTTATGTTATACTGAATATATAACCAAATTTGAGATATGAACAAATTTGTGACCTGCCGTTAACTGGTCTTTAGACATCTTCCTTGGATATAGCCATAAAAAATCTCAGCTATATACGGTGCCCTTTTATAGCTGAAAAAAACTTGGGTGCCCATTTCACCACCTTATATCTGTGATTCGCGGCAAATAACATTGAAGTCTACGGTGCCGCCCTTTATTTATATAGCGCCAACATATTACGCAACATCGTACAGAGTATATAGTCTTGTCACTAACTGTCCCTCAGAGGGGCTCACAATTCAGTCCTTACCATAGTCATATGTCTATGTATGTATTGTGTAGTGTATGTATGAAACCCACACAGACACGGGGAGAACATACAAACTCCTTGCTGATGTTGACCTGGCTGGGATTCGAACCAGTGACCCAGTGCTGCAAGGCAACAGAGCTAACCACTATGCCATCGTGCTGCCCCTTTTTAACTGATACCGTTATTACCTGCTGTGTTTGTGTACATGACTTTATCCATAATAAAATTATCTTTGAATGCAAAAAAAAGTAGGTAGCTGTACTTTTGATACCATTTTTTTTTTAAACCTTTTTTTTTCCATAAAAACTGTTCAGTATTGGTTTCTCTTCTGCTAACAAGATAAACATGTTTTTTTCCAATCTTCTTCCCTACGGTATCTTCCCTTCATACTTAGATACAGATGTACGGACATCTCCAGCAGTGAGACATCATCCCACACTAACACACTCTCAGCCCCTTCAGTAGCCATCACCTTCTTCTCGTATCAGCTGATGGTTTGAAAGGATTTCAACTCTTGTTTTTTCCACCACCTAAAGTGATCTTCTGGTCTCCCACCACAGGCCTCCTTGATTGAGTGCATGCCTGGCCATCACTTTATCATAACCTGTAAAGAAACCGCATATGGTACTGACTATCTCTGTCATCTAGGTTTTGTTATCAGGGATAAATGGAATGCTGAATGAAATATTACCATCCTTTACAACCCATTCACTTGTAATGCATGGATACTGCGCTATCATTTGCCCCCTTACAGAGCAATTGTTTTGTGTTCAGCACTATATTGTGGCAAAATACAAAGGGAATTTAAGAATATGGGTTCAATAAGGGAACCTGAGGTGAAAGCGATTTGGAGGCTGATCTATTAATTTCCTTTTAAACAATACTAGTTGCCTGGCTGTCCTGCCATAGACCCTGAACAAGCATGCAGATCAGATGTCTGACTGAAGTTTGACTGCATTTGCTACATGCTTGTTTTAAGAGCGTGATTCAGACACTACTGATGCATAAAAGATCAGCTTCTTTGCCAGGAAACTGGTAGTGTTTAAAATGAAATAAATATGGCATCTTCCATTTGCCTCTCAGTTCCATTTCCCTTTAGGCTTCTTACACACTAAGACGCACCTAACGTGCACCTAACGCAACGCATGGTGGTGATGGCAGAGGACGTTAGCAAAGAGCCACGTTAAGCGGCTATTTGATGTGTCCGTGATGTGTATTATAGTACGCATGCGCTGGTGGAGACCACGTGAGCGGAACACTCCGCATCACGTGGTCCCGCCAGTGGTGTCAGCACAGTGCAGTGAATATTAATTAGCCATGTGGCTAATCACTGCGCCTGTGCAAGCAGACTATTCTAACGCCGTAGCATGCTGCACTTTAGATTGACGTGCAGCGTTACAATGAAACGCAACGTGGGCACTGTGAACAGCCCATTGCAGTTACATTGCTGTGCGTTGGGGAGCGTTACAGGCTGCACTAACGTGCGCCTGTAACGTCTCACTGTGAAAACAGCCTTAATGACACTGCTATTCATGAATAATTGTCACTAACTGTCCATCAGAAGGGCTCACAAACTAATCTCTACCGTAGTCATATGCCCATATATTTATAGTATAGTGTATGTATTGTAGTCTAGTGCCAATTTAGGGGGAAACCAATTACCTTGTCTGTATATTATTGGGATGTGGGAGGAAACCAGAGTGCCCGGAGGAAACCAATGGAGGCACGGGGAGAACTTACAAACTCCATGCAGATAGTGCCCTAGCTGGGATTCAAACTGGGGACCCAGCACTGCAAGGCAAGAGTTCTAACTAGTACGCCACCGTGATGCCCAGTGGTGAAGTGGTTGCTGCCACTATATATAGTATAATATCTTTAATACTTACCAATATTTTACTATAACCGAACCTCTCCGTACTCACACCAAACTCTTCCAGTGGTGCCTAACCCTAAGATCCCACTGGTGGTGCCTAGCCCTAAGAGCCCCTGGTGGTGCATAACCCTAAGAGCCCCTGGTGGTGCCTAACCCTAAGAGCTCCCTTGTGGTGCCTAACCCTAAGAGCCCCCTGGTGGTGCGTAACCCTAAGATCCCCCTGGTGGTGCCTAGCCCTAAGATCCACCTGGTGGTGCCTAACCCTAAGAGCCCCTGGTGGTGCCTGACCCTAAAAGCCCCCTTGTGGTGCCTAACCCTAAGAGCCCCCTGGTGGTGCCTAACCCTAAGAGACCCCTGGTGGTGCCTAACCCTAAGACCCCCCCTGGAGGATGCCTAACCTTAATCCTTAATTGTATTTGTATAATATAAAATTGTATATGATTGTTTACGGTTTTATGTAAAATAGATATATTTAAGTAAGTAATTTGTAACATAGGTGAGAATAGTGGAAGCTGGTCATTGTGCAAAAAGTTTAAATGTAAACTATTTTTTTTTTCAGAAAGCAAAGGGAACAGTTGAAGAACAATAGTAAAGTTTAAAGGTGCCCATACATGGTACAATTTTTCCTTTTTTTTTGATTAGATCATTTATTTCAATGATTCCGTTAGATCGAATATTACGATTTTTCCAGTATGTCCGATCAGATTTTTCTCTAAAAAACTATATAGTCATTCGAATTTCTTGATAAAAAAATAAAAAATAAAATGTTCAACTTTCTTTCGATTCGATCATTTAGATCGAATAAATGGGTAAATCGAACGTTTTTATTGTAACCTGTATGGGCACCATTAGAATTGATTATTTGTTAAATAATGGGTTATTGTAATCAATAAAGCGATATAATTGTGTTATATCAATGCGGTGCCATTTTTATACATCTGGCGCCAATAGAGAAAGGATTTGCATTGATGTGAATGAGGCGCTTTTTCAATAGGTGCCATTATTACAGTTACAAATTAAAAGTATCACCTGAATTGGTTAGAAATTGGCATATCTGCTCCTCGACTAACACGTATGTGTTCATGTAAGTCCTTTGGTCTTTTAAGGTATTAGTGAATAGAAAGTCACTTCAAGTATACAGGAAATAATAACTACAAATATGGTGATTGACTCTGTTGCCAAGGCTACAAAGAAAAGCAAAACCTAAAAACAACAGTGATCTCTAATTTGTTACCTCAACCTGCTGCAACGAGAAGATAAAGATCAAGGACACCAGTTTTTCAGCTGTTCTACAGCTTCAGGCTGATCTGTCCACAATATAGCCATCAATAATGTTTGTGCTATTGTTGTTGTGTAATTATTTCTGTGTGTGCACCCAAGTGTGCTATAGATTAGCACAGCTTCTCAGTTTGGCCTAGAAAGTTGGTCAGCTAGCCATCTTTTATCCCTGACAAGAGCAGAATGCTCGTTTTTCAGCATTTTGAAGTAAAACGGAATCCAGAGAAAAACAATGACTAATATACATTAAAATAATGAACGCATAATATTAAATTAAGATTACACAAGTGTTTTTACAGCAGTAAATTTAATTTTAGCCAGTTCACCCCCAGAGGTTTTTACCCTAAGGGCCCTTTCACACCAGAGGCTATTTTCTGCGTTTCAACGGATCATATTCTTTTTTGCGTTAACCAAGGTAAAATGAAAGTCCATAGACTTTCATTTTACCTTTCACATCCAACGTCGCGTTTTTGTGCGTTGCCTTACAACGCTCCGGGGCACATTTTATCGTCCAACATCGGCGTTACGCGTTGCAATACTAGTCAATGTAAAACGCAAACTTTTTAAAAAGTGTGCGTTTTAACTGCGTCGCAATGCATTTTTTCTCTCCCAGAATTTAATTAGTCTATTTCCTGAGCATCATTTCCTTTCCCGGCTGGCTGAGGAACGAGGAGAGCGCGGAGAGGAGGTTGTGGCGCAGTTTTTAGGTGAAATAGATTGCAGGGCAATCTGAGAGGCTCGTGGAGGAAAGAGGCGGAAGCCTAGTGATCCTAGGAGGACAGCGGAGTCTGACCTTTCAAACCTTTCAAAGAATGTGCATGTAACAAGACCTTATATACTATTCCAGAACCAATCACAAGCCAATCAAATCAACTCAAATAGCATTTGTACATTTAAATAACAACAACAACAAAAAAGCAACATTTGTTTACTTTTCAGAACCAATCACTGCATTTAAATCGAAGGGCCAATCATTTCACTTCATTTTGCATCTTTTGGACAGTTGAAGTTAGCGTTTTATATAAGTCAAAACGCAATAATGGAAAACGGTTGCTGTGAAAAGTACCGTAACGCTTACAAAACGCAGTAAAACGCAGGGAAAAAACGTCATTAAAAACGTTGCCTACAGATATGCGCTTTGAGTCCTATGGGAGAAAAGCGCTTTACAAATGTTATTGTATTGTATAGATATTGTCAACGTCATGCCAGATGTGAAAGAAGCCTAACGGACCAGAGCAATTTTCACCTGACAGTGCTCCTCCCTTTTATTCCCTAATAACTTTATTACTACTTATCACAACAAAATGATCTATACCTCGTTTTTTTTGCCACCAGTTAGACTTTCTGTGGGTATTACATTTTGCTAAGAATTTTTTTATTCTAAATGCGAAAAATACGAAAATAATGGAAAAAATTCATTATTTCATAGTTTTCGGCCATTATAGATTTAAAATTAAACGTTCTCCTGTGGACAAAACCAACACATTTTATTTGCCCAGCTGTCCCGATTATTAAACTGTTTAAATTATGTCCCTATCACAATGTATGGTGACAATATATTATTTGTAAATATAGGTGTTATTTTCTGGGGGTTTTTTTGTCCGGTCCATAATTACAAGCCTCTATGTAGTAAGGTAAAAGTCATTTTCCCTCATAAAATATAGATTAAAAAAGCTGAGTCCCTAAGGCAAATATTTAAGTTTTTTTTTTTTTAAACTGATTATTTTTACAAGTGTTTTTTTTTTGTTTTGGGAGGGGGGGGGGAGAGGCTTTGGAAGTGTAAGTTATTAATTTTATCAACCACTTTGTCCTCCTTGACGTATAAAAACGTCAAGGAGGACGAGCGCGCTCCTGCGCGCTCCTGTGGCCGATCGCGCGCATGCACGCGCACTCCCGGCCACGGATTAGTTAGCCCAGGAATCAATGTATCGGGCTATGGTGCCCGATCACTGATTCCTCTCCCCCGCTGAAAAAGCGACAGCTTCTCTCGGAAGCTACGCTTTTTCTGACGCTATGTCCCTCTAAGCGTACCTTGTACGCTTAGAGTGACGTAAGGTACGCTTAAAGTGACATCATGTAAACAAACTCAAGATTGCCATCTTGTGGCCAAAAAGTAAAACTACATCTTAAAGTAAAAAAACATTACAATACACAAATATTTCCCTAAATAAAACACTATTTATATCCCACCCTCCCAAAAATACCCACATAAAATGTTTAATAAAAAAAAAAAACATTACTATTAAAAAAAAAACAACACATAAATATTTACCTAAGGGTCTAAACTTTTTAAATATCTATGTAAAGATGAAATATTTCTCTATATTTTTTTTTATAAGCTTGTAAATAGTGATGGATGCAAAACGGAAAAAATACTCTTTTATTTACACATAAAATATTGTCGCGATACATTGTGATAGGGACATAATTTAAACGGTGAAATAACCGTGACAAATGGGCAAATACAATACGTGGGTTTTAATTATGGAGGCATGTATTATTTTAAAACTATAATGGCCGAAAACTGACAAATAATGAATTTTTTCATTTTTTTTCTTATTCTTACTGTTAAAATGCATTTCCAGTAAGGTAGCTCTTAGCAAAATGTACCCCCCAAAGAAAGCCTAATTGGTGGCGGAAAAAACAAGATATAGATCAGTTCATTGTGATAAGTAGTGATAAAGTTATAGGCTAATGAATGGGAGGTGAACATTGCTCGGATGCATAAAGTGAAAACGACTGAGAGTTTAAGTGGTTAATATTGTACTGTATGTATGTTCCTGTATGTGTAATTTTACTTTTTAGGCCCAAAAGATGGTGTTAGTGAACACTCTCCCGTCATAGGAAGTGTTCACTTTTTTATTTTTATTTTTTTTTACATTTATCTACACTGTGACGGCTTCCTGTTTTATGAATGGACATGGCCGCTGATCGCGGTCACGTTCATTCATTCCAGGCATTGCAATTGCATAATTGCAATTCCAGATCACAGTGACCCAACTGTAAACGGCAGCGGGAGCGGCATGCACACATGCAGGGGCAAACCCAGGATGTTTAAGGGGGGGGGGGGTTCCTGAAAGGTCTCCCTCAGCAACGCACAATACAGTATAATAATATGGTAGGACATCATGCAGGTTACAAACCATGCAATTTCCTGTCTGACTGGCCGACAACGGGAATGATCAGGAACAGTTTGGATACAAATAATAATGAGGACATCCGACATTGGTAATGAAGGGAAAAGTAAAGCCTTCACACAGCGGTCACACAGGGCTGCGCTCATACCTGACTCTGTGTTCTAAGTTTCCCAGAGCTGCTCCATGCTCTGTGCACATGCTGCTGCTACATCCAAAGTCAACTGAAGCAGGGAAACAAAGTGTGTGTGTGTGTGTGTGGGGGAGGGGGGGGGGTGCTGTGACCTGCAGGATACCTGCAGATATTCTGGTGTCTCAACTTGTGCTTGTCCCCAGACACTGCACCGGCCCCGTTCTGATGGGGGATTCTGGGCAGCTGTAATCCCCCCTGCGTTTGCCTATGACATGCGGAGCGTGGCGGGAACTAGCGACTTATTAAAACATCCTGTTGCCGTTAACAGGCTCAAACAGGACTTTTTAATAAGTTAGATTGTCATTAACTGGTTAAAGAAAAGCAAGAAGAAATAGGCTCTTCTTCACACAATTGTGGTGGTGGCTGGGAGCACTCTGCGCATGTGCACTACATCTAGCCTTGTAGCCGCGCATGTGCGGAACGCTACTTGCCAGGAGAAATTTTTCATTCATTTGCATACATTTTTTTTTTTTGTGAATTAACATCTGTCACAAATCTAATGTATGTAAATGGCATCTCATTTTTTTTTTTTTGGTGCACTTTGTGATTTTTCTGTGTTTTAAAATTGCGATGTGCGTATCCTACTTGATGCAATGGGAATGCAGGAAAAATAGTTGTAAGATCACATTTTGTTCAGAAAAAAATGCATGCAATTTTGAAGTTAATTAGAAACATTTTCATGTAATTTAACTTTGCTGGTGTGCAAGAAAAAAAATTGCAATCCAAAAATGTGCATAGAATG